>NC_062214.1:98201479-98504509 GCF_902686445.1 Sciurus carolinensis
TAGCATCTCAAATCATAGAGCCAAGCTGGACCTTTTAAGATATGGTGCTACTGGACTGGGGGTGTAGCTTAGGGATGCTTAGCATGTGTGAGGCCCTAGATTTCATCCACAGTATTGCAAAAGGAAAAGGAAAAAGAAAAAAAAATGGTGCCATTGACAATACCATACCCAAACAGTGGAAGCAACCCAAATGTCCATTGCCTAAAGAGTGAATAAGCAAAATGTGGTATATTTATACAATGGACTATTATTGAGCAATAAAAAGAATGACATGGGACTGGGGTTGTGGCTCAGTGTTGGAGCACTTGCCTAGCATGTGTGGGGCACTGGGTTCAATTCTCAGCATAAATTAATATTTACATATAAATAAATTAAAGTTTCAACAACCAAAAAATATTAAAAAAAAAAAAGAATGACATGATAATACATTCTACAACATAGATGAAACTTGCAGTATGGTAAGTGAGAGAAACCAGTCATAAAATACCACTTGCTATATGACTTCATATACATGAAATGTCCAGAATTTGTAAATCCATGAGACAGAAAGGTGGTTGGTGAATGCCCACAGCCATGGGGAAGAGAGAGTGGACACAGAGTTTCTTTGGGGGGTAATGAAATTGTTTTAAATTTAGATTGTGTTTGATGGTTGCATATACTAAAACCACTGAATAGTAGTCTTAAAAGAGAGGGATTTTATGTTGTATGGATTATATCTCAGTCTAAAGCATTTTTTGTTTGTTTAGTTTGTCTTTGTTTTTGTTTTGCTTTTTGGCAGTACTGGAGGTTGAACCCAGGGTCACTGTACCACTGAGCTGCATTCCGAGTCTTTTTTTTTTTTTTTTTTTTTTTTAACCTTTGAGACAAGGTCTCGTTTAATTACCAGGCTGGCCTCAAACTTGCACTCCTTCTTCTTCAGCCTCCCAAGTAGCTGGGATTACAGGTGTGCAGCACCACACCCACCCTCAGGACAGATTACCAAACACCAAGTAGAAAAATAAGGAAGATATTTTTAAATATGTGAAAAGATGTTCAGATTCACTCATAATTTAAAAATGCAGAAAATACTGAGAAATCATTTCTCCCACATATGCCAAAAAAAGTATGATATATTTTATGGTCTGTAGGGAAAAGAGATATTCTCATACACTGCTGGTGGGAATGTAAACTGCAAATGGAATTTGAAATACCTAATGAAACTACTTATGCAATTTGTCCCAGCACTATATTTTAAGGGATTGATCTATCTTGAAAGGTATACTTCTAACAATACATATGCACAGGTTATTCATTATCACTTTTCTGATCATTACAAATCTAATGATTGATCATGGGAGATGGATTGAATAAACTACTCTTCCCTGCAAAATGAGTACTAAGCAGCTCTATAAAAAGATTGAGGACAATCTCTGTAAACTGATAAGAAGTGATTTCCAGGATATACTGTTTTTGTTTTGTTTTGTTTTATTCTTTTGGTACCAGGGATTGAACCCAGGGGCACTTTACCACTGAACCACATCCCCATTCCTTTTTATTTTTCATTTTGAGTCAGGGTCTTGCTAAGTTGCTGAGGCTGGCTTTGAACTTGCCATCCTCCTGCCTCAGCCTCCCAAGCCACTGGGATTATAGGTATGTACCACCAAGCCCAGCCCAGGATATACTGTTAAGTGAAAAAACTAACATTCAAAGAGTGACTATAGTATGGATCCTACATGTAAGAAGAAAGGGAGACAAGAAAAACATATATGTTATATGTTTCTTTGTACAAAAGAAATAAAGGGGGGCTGGGGTTGTGGTTCAGCAGTAGAGTGCTCACCTAATATGTGTGAGGCACTGGGTTCAATCCTCAGCATCACATAAAAATAAATAAATAAAATAAAGGTATTGTGTCCATCCACAACTAAAAATTTTTTTAAAAAAGAAGTAATAAATAAACAAAAGATTGTTTTTGGTTGAATTGAGTCCCTCCCAAGAAGATATGTTGAAATCTTAACTCCCAGTACTTTCAAATGTGACCTTATTTGGAAATGGGGTTATTGCTGATGTGAAGATGAGGTTATATTAGAGAAGAGTGGACTACTAATCCAATAGAACTCTGGATGATAAATACCTGTTTGTGTGTGTGTGTGTGTGTCTGTGTCTATGTGCACCTGCGCTGCTCAGGATCAAACCCAGGGTCTCACACATGCTAGGCAAATGCTCTATCACTGAGCTACATCCCCAGTTCTAATTTATGTCATTTTAAACCAGCCAGTTTGTGGCATTTTGTTATGACAATGGGAAGAAATAGTTACCTACAGGAAGTGGGTGGGAAAGGGGTAACATAGGGAGGAAGAAGTGGATTAATATGGATGAGGAGGGAACAGTACTCGAACACACCTTTCTGTAAATCTATGACTTAGAACAATACTAATGTTTCATATATCCCAGACCAAATAAACATTAAAAATCAACCTGGATATGGGAGGAATCCCTGGTGACATAAAACAATAAAAAAGTGTCCTGACTGAATTGCAAATAAATAGTGTAACTTCAGGGGCTGGAGATAAGCTCAGTTGGTAGAGCACTTGCCTTGTAAGCATAAGGCCCTCGGTTCAATCCCCAGCACCTGCCAAAAAAAAAAAAAGATAAAAAGAATAGTGTAACTTCATGGAGAGGGGTGAGGAAAAAAAAGAAATAACCTAAATAACTTGCAAGACAGTAGTTTAGTGAAATAACATAAGGCCAAAGACAAATGGGAGATCAACACTGTGTTATAGTTAATATGTTTATTATTAAGTATGTTTCCTGCAGTGGTATGGGTAAGCAATGTACTACAAGTGTATACCAGGACTGAATGAATAAGTAAGTATATTGTAGACAATGAAAGCCAGATTTTTCAAGGTTGGAGAAGGAAGTTACTGATAAGAAAGAGGGGGCAGGTAGAAGGAATGCTATTGGATTAAGCTTGGAGGAATTTGATGAACTCATGGTTCATAATATGTAAATATATATTTATAAATTATGGATCGATAGATTCACCATTCTTCAATAAAATGAATCAGATTTTCTTGGGAAAATGGTAAAATCCAGAACTGGGGCAGAGAAAATAAAAGATGATACTGTAATATTGTGTAGTTACAGAAAGTAAGAAAGAGCTCAAAAATGATTTTAAAAAATATATAACAAAAGAACACAGGCACCAAACTAAAGAAGCTCCTAATAATGAAAGCTGGAACAAATTGAATTTACCTACCTCCTAGTTCTTTTTATTTTTTTATTTTAAGGAAGGGTCTCACTAAGTCGCTTAGGGCCTTGCTAAAATTGTCCGGGCCAGCCTCGAATTTGCAATCCTCCTGCCTTGGCCACCAGAGCCACTGGGATTACAACCTTACAAACTGAATTATAACCCAAGGGATAAAATAAGTAGTCCTGAGTCCATGAATATAAAACAAATATCCATAAATTCATAATATAAAAAACTGAATAAATACAGATGTTCCTCAACTTATAGGGTTATGTCCTGAGAAATCCAAAGTGAACTGATAATGCATTTAATACACCTAACCTACTGGACCCCATTGCTCAGTAACACAGTACACTGTAGAGTGTCAGGACTAATGGAGCTGCCCAGCAACACAAGAGAATGTGTTACCACAAACCAATACCTGGGAAAAGGGCAAAATCAAAAGAAGTACAGCTCTACTAAATGTATATTAATTTCATACGATGGTAAAGTCAAAATATCACAAGTTAAACCATCACATATTGGGGACCATCTGTACATGGGGAGAAGAATTACTCTTCCTTTTGGAAGAATTTTGGCTACTAAATGGAGAGGAATAAGAGAATGCGATGATTGTGATTAATCCAACACCACAATAATAGTCATGCTGGTAAGAGTCACAAAGCTGGGCTGGGGATATGGTTCAGTTGGTAGAGTGCCTGCCTCGTAAGCACAAGGCCCTGGGTTCAATCCTCAGCCCCGGAAGGGGGGGGAAAAAAAAGTCACAAAGCTAAAGAGAGCAAACGTTGGAAAAGGAAAAGGATATTGGAAAAGAAAAAGGATATTGGAAAAGAAAAAGGATATTAGCCTATCCTCAAAGTATCTTTCCCAAAAAATTCATTCTCAAGGGAAAAGTAGTAAGTAGAGACCCTCTAGACACCATGTGATCAAGGCTAATTTTGCCAATAATAAAACATTTTTAAATCATGCACTCTATAAAAGGTACTGAGGTAGGACACAGTGTTCTTGCCCAAAACATAACTTCAGTCTAATATGAGAAAACATCAGACAAACCCAAACTGAGATTCAGTCTACAAAGTAACTGAGCAGTGCTCTTCAAAAGTGTCTAAATCAACTGGGCATAGTGATGCATGCCTGTAATCCCAGCGACTTAGGAGACTGAGGTAAGAGGACCACAAGTTCAGGACCGGCCCCAACAATTTAGCAAGACCCTCAAAATAAAATATAAAAGGACTGGAGTGTGGCTCAGTGGTACAGTGCCCTTGGGTTAGATCCCCAGTACCACCAAAAAAAAAAAAAAAAAAAAAAAAGGTGTCAATCATGGAAGACCAGGAAAGACTGACGAACTGTCACAGGTTGGTGGAGACTAAGGATGCAATACTATTAAATCAATTATGGGATCCTGGACTGGATCCTAGAACAGAAAAAATGCCATAGAAGAAAAACTGGTGAAATTCAGATGGAGTTAATAGTAGTGTATTGATGTTAATGTCTTGATTTCAGTCATTGAGCTACATACAATGATAGTGTTAAGGAAAGCTGGATGAGAAGTACTTGGGAAGTCTTTGCATTATTTTTGCAAATTTTCTTCAAAATATAAAAAGTCATGTAGATTAATAATATTATCAATGAACCTATTATATCCCAGTTCTACCCCCAGTTTTGTTATTTTCCTTCTTCTTACCTATAAACAATATTTCTCACTCCTACTCCTTGATTTGTCAATTTTGTATATAATTTGTTTCCTGCTCTAATAGTCTATTTATTCTACCTTTTACCATCATAAGCTCCCAATAATGTTATATTCTAACTTTTAAATTCTCTGTTGGTCATTTTTAGCACTTTAGAAACAATGCCTTTATCTCTTCTCCCATCTGCTGGGATATTTCTTTCTTTTTGTGGGGAGGGTACCAGGGATTGAACTCAGAGGCACTCGACCACTGAGCCACATCCCCAGCCCTCTTTCTTATTTTATTTAGAGACAGGGTCTCACTTAGTACCTCACGTTTGCTAAGGCTGGCTTTGAACTCTCGATCCTCCTGCCTCAACTCCCTGAATCACTGGGAATACAGGTGTGTGCCACCATGCCTGACTGGGATGATATTTCTTGATTTTCTATAAGCACTTCTCTTTTCTTCTCTAGCTCTTTTCCTCCCTTCCTTTCCCTGACTCTGTTCATGTAAATTCTACTTCTGTTTTGAAGATTCATAAGGATTACATTTTGGTCTTAGTCTTCTATATATTGGTTATTGGCTAAGTAAGTAAAAAATCAGTAAGCAGCACTTATTATGACCAGATAAATATTATCCACTACTGACTCAAATAGTGTATGGATTATAATTAAATTTTTTGAAGTTCCACCTTTTGTGGGGCTTTCTGGTTTTCCTGGAATTTCTTGTAAATTCCTAAAAAAGGGTTTGCTTGAAATAGTTTGAGTCCTCATATGACTGAAAGTACCTTGGCTTTACTCTCATGTTCAGATGATCGTTTTTTTGGGTATAGATTTCTAGTTGATACTCTTTTACATTCAGAACTTTGAGGCCTTTGTCCCACTACCTTCTTTCATGGTTGCTATGGTCATTCTAATTCTTATCTCTATGTAGACAAGAATTTTATTCTCCCTTGAAAGTTCAGTATTATGAACTTTCATGCTCTGTGTAGGTTTGAATCTCTTAATTTATTGTTCTAGGCACTCAGTGGATGTGGACATGTGTGTGGTATTGGGAACTGAACCGAAGGCTTCACACATGCTGGGCAAGTACCGTGCCACCGCGCAACACCCTCAACCCAAGTGGATCATTTTCATTACAATGTCACTCCTAAAGATTATAATCCCATTCAACTAAAATTGTTTTCTTATATTCTCTCTTTCATAATTTTATCTCCTCCGTGTTTCAGGTTCTTTCTTTCTGAAACTTGGGAGACTGAATTTGGACCTCCCAGAGTAGTCTTCTGTACTCTTCCATTTCATGTGTTTTCATTTCACTTCCTGGGAGATTTCTTTTATCTTCCAGTTTCTCTATTGAATTTCTGTTTGAGTAATTTTATTTTAATTTCTACCTCCTTTCTCGTTTCTCTTTTTTTTAAAAAAATAGTATCCTGTTCTTGTTTTATGGACAGGATACCATCTGAAGATACTATTTACAGGTTGGTGTTTTTGTTTTTAAATTCTCTTCTTCTTTGAACTACCTTTGTTTCTTCCAGAATTACTTTTTCTATTTGTTTGACTCTTTCATTCATTTTGGCCAACTGTCTGGTGTTGCTTGAATTTTCCTTCATGTTTAAGAATGAGGGATTTAGCCAGGCACAGTGGCACATACCTGTAATCTCAACTATTCCAAAGGCGGCAGGAGGATTGCAAGTTTGAGGCCAGCCTCAGCAACTAAGCAATACTCTGTCTTGAAATAAAAAATTTTAAAAGGGCTGGCCTGAAGGTATAGCTCAGAAGCAGAACACTTGCCTCAAATGTTTGAGGCCCTGGGTTCAATCCCTGGCATGGCAAAAAAAAAAAAAAAAAGAGTTTGGAAATGTGCTGGGGAGATGTCAGTCAGCAGGTGACTGAGCAGGAACCCAGTTATACACTGCGTAGTCCCTAAATGCTAAAATCCAGACAATTCTAGAACTGCTCAATTTCATTAAGACAGAACTTCAAATTAAAAAATAAAATGTTTAAAGTATTTTATTTTATTTTATTTTTCCAAGGGAACAGATTGTGGTTTCTGAGAGCAGGGGAGAGACGGGGAAGAGGTGGTTCTATCCACCTCCCTCCCTGCACAGCTCAATTCGGGAGGCTCTAGCCTGGACTCACACCCTGGTCCCCTTCTGGGACACCTGCATGAGTGACCACAGTATCACAGGGCCCACATTTCTTCCAACTGAAGTTCCCTCTGGGACCTGGGTGGCATTCTGACACTCAGAGGCGGGGAGCTGGGAGGTGTTCTCTGGGCAGCCTGAGACCGTGGAGCTGGTGAGCTCTATAAATAGCAGTGGTGATTACAGAGTAGCACTCCTTTAAAATACTTGCATTTTATGGCTTTCTATTCAAAACAGTCCTGGCTAGTGTTTGGTCTCTCTGGGGGCAGCTGTGAAGGCCACCTTGTTTCACAGCTAAGGAGCGGTTACAAGGCAATTAAAATATTTCTGTCTCTTCTCTCTTTTGATGATTATTCCCATGCAGGGCCACCAGGAGCACTTGCTGCCTTCCATCACCCACAGGGGAACCAGGGCTCTCAGCAGCAGCTCCAAGCCCTGAAGCTGGGCTAGAATTCCTTTCCTTGTTTTTCAGACTACGAAATACAAGGCAGAAATACTAGGGTCTGAAGAACCATAGCCAGGCAACTGTCGCTTACTTAAATGGAATCCTTTCCCCTTTAGAAAGATAGTAAATGCTTCTTGTGCCAGAATAAGTATATGCTCTAAATTTTGTGCATCTTCCATCGTGACAAACATGGTGCTTGCACACAGAAATGTATGTCCTAACCACGTGTATGGGACATTTAGACAATGTTCCACATCTACAAGCTCTGAATTAGAGCAGATAATAATAATGATAATCTTGATCGTAAAAAATCATTATATGGAAACAATAGCTATCATAATCTTGAAATTTATTCTGATGCATATGGCCACTTCACTGTGTTCAAAAATCCTGGTGAGCTCATCAGTGCAGTCTCACAAGGCAGGCCAGGCAGGTGCCATCAGTACCATGGTACAGATTACCACACAGAGGCTTAGAGAAGCCCTGATGGTAGTTACTAGCCCAGGCTGTATCTGCCCATCAGACAACACACTCGGTGAGGCCCCTCCCCTCCCCTGGCCTGACGAACAGTGAACAGTGAAGGATAGTCTGCCTCCCAGCTGAGTGTTGGGAGCTGATATCTGGGGCACTTGTTCCTGCAGTGACTAGACTGAGGAATGGATGATGCGGGTGGGGAGAGGGGCAGGCGAGAGGATTCAGAATATTAAGAATTCTCCACCTCAGCTGGAATAGATTCTGCAAAAATCTCTCCCTCTCTCTTCCCTAAAATAACCTGTAGCAATTAGGAAAACAATTTCCAGGAAGGAAAACATTACAATGCAAATTAAGTGCAGTTGTGACTGAAAATCATTGAAGAAAAATGCCACTGCTCTTTTTAGAGTCCAGTGTAGGCGCTCAGGACTACATCAGTGATGTCAAGAAGGCTTACATCAGAGACCTGGAAGGACCACAGAGGTAATAAGGTCCAGATCCCTCCTTTTACAGATGAAATCCTGAAGTTGGGGACCATTAATACAAAATTTCTTAATTCCCGGACCTGGTGTTAGTAAAGTAGTCAGCACAGTAGCAGGTTCTGGGGCCACAGCGTGATCAGAGATGGGGGCTGCATGGAGAGAAGGGAAACCTCCTAGAGGACTTAGTGGGGAAATCAAGGAGGTTTAACTTAGAGGAGAGGCGCGCAATGGAAACTTGACCACTGCTATAGAGAAGACAGCCCAGTCCAATGTTGCTCAAGAAGTCACCATGAGGACCAGGAAGTACGATTGTTAGGTGACAAACTGAGAGAACACAGCAAGAATTTTAATCATAGGTACATGCTGAAAATAGACCACCTTTGAAATTAGTGAGTTTCTTGGATATAACCAAGCTGGGTAAAGAATTGAAAAGGAATTGTGTGTGTGTGTGTGTGTGTGTGTGTGTGTGTGTGAGAGAGAGAGAGAGAGAGAGAGAGAGAGAGAGAGAGAGAGAGAGAGAAGAAACAGGGTTTTGCTATCTAATGGGAAGATGATCTTCAAATTTTCTTTTGCAACAATCTATTTATCAAATGTCTGTTGAGTTTCTCCTGTGTTCCACATAATGGAGTCTATATTTTCCAGATAAGACGCTGATCTGGCACTTGTGAAAACACAAATGGAGAGAACAAGGTGTCTGATGCAGGTTATTTACTGATTGACTTCTCAGGAAACACTTGCCTTCTTGGGGATTCCATTTCACTCCCTCCTGCGGACTCCTCCCCACTCCGCTCTCCACAGAGTGGGGTCTGCTTCCATTCAGGTGCTTTGGAGCAGGGAGCAGAACAATATGGTGGCATTTTTCCCAGACACACTGGAGCCTAGATTTGATATCTGCGGCATGTGACATGCGTGTGTATGAAAGTCTGCTGGTAAGTCCAGAAAGATAATGGCAGCTCTCTCACCTATTAAGTCATCTCTTGTACCTCTATGACCCTCACTTATCAAATGTGGAATATGGGAGAAATGTGTGTTCCCTTATAGTTGTTGTGAGTTTGTCATTGTGCTTTATGGTGCTCAGCCCTTAGTAAGGATTCAGCAGATGTTGGTTCAGTTAGTTCCTCGGTCTCAGATCTACCCCTGATTTTGTCACATCACTTTTTCCGGGTCTCAGTTTCCTCTGCTGTGAAATGAGAGGTTAGACCAGACCAAGTCCTGAGATTTCTCACAGCTCTGAACCTTCTGCTGCTCCAAACAAAATGTCTGCCATGCTTTCCCAGCCTCTCCCGGAGTCATTTCTGTCAGGAGGTGGCACCACTGATTCATGTTTCCCGCAGGGCTGTGGGCAGACCATTTGTTAATCTCCACTCAGCTTTGAAAACTCACCCGCTTCACAGCTGCCACTGAAATTGACTTAAAAAATCATGACGCTGATGTTTTCTGAGTGTGACTGGATTTTCTATTCTTTTTGCTTGTTCCAAGCACATCAAAATTGTCTTCCTTTGGACAGTCATCAGTATTCTAGGAAGAGATAGAGAGAAAAATGGGGTGGGGCGGAGAGCATCAGCAACCTCCCCACTACAGTCTCTCCCCTTGCTCAGAAGCAAAACTGCAGATACCAAAGAGCATGTGCTGCTGAATTGCAGCCGCAATCAGCCATTTGCATGCTATTCAGAAGGCACAAATGGCCACTTAGGCTGGCAATTGCCTAATTGCCACAGAGGGATCACAGATACAGTTTTGCAGCCTCAGATCTCTGGCAGCAGCTAGGCTAAGAGGCCCAGAAAATGTGGTTTTCTAGTCTTCTCGGGTTACTGTGAGCAGGATTGGCATTGTGGAGTAATAGGGTAGGCAAAGAGCTTAAGGCTTATAGGGCCAAATTGTTAATTTTACCCACAGTCAGTCCTGGATACGTAAAGTGAATTTGAAATGAAAATTCCCTAACTCTATCCTACTCTGACTTTTCTCAAGAGTTAAAGAAACAGAAGAGGGAGGGAGGGAGGAAGGGAGGAGAGAGAAGAGGAAGGGAAGAAGATAAAAGAGAAGAAAGGAGGGTAGAGAGAAAAGGAGAAAGGTAGGAGAAAGAAGGAAGAGGAAAGGGAGAGGGGAAAAAGTAGATTGCTTTATGAAATAGTTAAGATTCAAATACATTATTTTGTCTTTTGTCTCCTAAAAAGTGAATAACTTTAAGAGTTAAGTAGAAAATATAAATGTATTATTTGGCCTATGCATCTAGCTTGCCCTCACTCCTTTACACATGTAAACACTAAATAAGTATTGGTTGTCAGACTGGAAAATTAAGATGCTAAATTATCCTTTGTACTGATTTAGACCCTTTGGAAGTTAGGTTGTCAAAACTTTCTTCTCTGGTACCAATCTCAGCAAAATGTTTAAGATATATCCATTTTGGAGAGGAAAAAATTACTTTCAGACCCCATGTGAATTTTGTTTTGTTTTGTTTTGCTTTTATGGTCCAAAAACGTCTGAAAAAACCACAATGAGTCCTTGTTTATGGTGAAGGAAACAGAGCAGGGAAGAGTAGTTTCCTCTCTGGCACCTTCCACTAGAGCTAACCTGATAACTAGGTGTAGATCTCATTAAGTAAAATCATCATTTACCAACTAACTAAAATCCGCTCTTTGTAACCTCTCAGGGTTGGAGAGGTGGACGGGGACCAAAGCAAGTCAGTGCTGATTCTGCAGGCTCTCTGGAGGTTGCTTTCTCACTGGGAAGGGAAGGCGGGTTTCCACAGTCCAGAACATGCCCTCTGCCCCTGCCCCTACCTTATCTGCAGAATAGGAGTGGGCAGCTTGTAAGTAAGAGCGTAATCCTGGTTTGGTCTTTTTTGCTAGTGGAAGAAGGACTTCCCTGTTAGGGTGGGCTCTCTCCCGGTCTAATGGATGATTCCTGCTCTAAAGTCAGTCAGTCATCTTGTGAGGTCACCACCAAATGACTCTATTAGGGCCTCTGCCTTGCCTTTCAAATATTCCATCCGTGCCATGCCTAGTCCTTACCCAGGACGGTTCCTTTTCTTGCTCCTTTTTAAGTCACCCTTCGGTGTGCAAATGCCCTTTGTGATGGCCTGCGAAAGATAGATATTTCTCTTATTTTGAGAACAAACCTGGTTAGATTTCTGAGACACTGGGAGGGCTTTAGGTCCTGTTGCCTTCTTTGAGGCTTCCACACAGAGTTGGATAAGGATCAGGAGCCAGACCACAGGCTCCCGTGAGGGGTAGTTCTTCACTGAAATGCATCTGAGTGGGGAAGAAATAGGCACTTATTGGGAACATACTATGAAACAGACATTTAACGTGTGACTTTGGCTGTCTCCCTGAATCCTTGCTACAGTGTTTGAAGTAGGCACTGTGTTAAGTCAGGAAGTCCTGAACTGGGGTGCTGCCTAGAGGGATTGGAAGAGGCAACAGTGACACTCAAGGACGATTCCACGTGGGGCCTGAGGTGAGGAGGGCGTGGGAAGCTTTGATGCCAGGGTTGGACTCGGAGCAGCCAGATGTAGAAGGAGATGAGCCCCCATCCCCCACCTGACACTGCTGAAAACTTTGTTAAAAGTTCAGACAAACATTAATCAAGAAGACTGCTGTAGCCCCACTGGAATAAGCTCTTTCCTCAGCTGGATGTCTTCTTGGCCACGGTCCCACCATGCAGTGGAGTTCTCAAGAGCAAGGCTTTTGCGGATGGACGGCCTCACATCTGTTTCCACCAACTTACTATGTGACCTTGCACCTTGGTTTCCTCATCTCTAATCATAACTGCCTTACAGGACTTTTGTAAGGCTGGAAAGAGACGGCGTACAAGAAGTGCTTTGCACAATGCTGGCACCATGTAGTGTTCTACACGTTTCTCCACTAGGAATTTTCCTTCTTCGTTGTCTTGCCTTTTCCAAACTCTGGCCTGAAATCATGGCAGGACTCCATTGTCTTGTATTAAAAACCAACAAAAAACATTCCCTCAGCCTATTCATGGAGCAGCTCTCCTAGTTCCTGCCCCTCATGGCCACCTCCAAAGGGACGCACAGAGGCTACCAGGTCTCAAACAGCAGGGACCATGGTCTGTTTTGTATCCCTGAATCCCCAAGGTCTAGCCTCATGCCTGGCCTACAGTTGGCACCTAAACATTTGCTGAATAAGTGAGTCAACATCTCTAGTTCCTCATTTTACTTTCCAAACTTCCATTCTTCCAGGACAGGCTGACTCTCCACCTTCTTCTCAGAGCTCCAGCTAGTCAATGCAGTTCTTTAAAGCAGGGTTACGCTTTCCAGTGGAGATACAAAAGTACCCCAGGGACTGCAGGCAAGGCTAGGTTCTCCAGTTGCTTAGTTTGCAGTATCCTTTGAAGTCTTTGGAGGTCACCTTTCCTTGATGGGGGTGAGTGGCATAAGACAATGAACATCCTGGGAGGCACCTTCCCTGATGGCAGCAGCTGGAAGCAATCTCTCCCTCCTCTGACATGTTTACTAAGTCTTATCTCCGATTCTCTAATGGAATGATTTCTTCCTGATTTACGGTTATTTATAATCCTGTTCATGTCACCAACCATGTATATGCCCTCTGAGGGCAGGAAGCAGACTTTGCTCCCATCCTAGCTCAGCTTCTAGCACAGGGCCATACCAATGGGCCAACCATAAATAACTAATAATAGAAAGAATGGTAATTATGGAGACCTGCCCATGAAGAGTCTTAGAACAGGCTCTTTCACTCATGGTAGGCTTGGTCAAGCCCTGCAATGTGCTAGCCCTGGCCTGGATCTAGGAGGGAGGACAGAACAGTGAATAACCTTGAAAGCACTTCCATTTTATTTGGGATAACCATATACACATGCAAAAAACAAGTTAAATAGCAATTCAAAAATACAAGGGGGCTGGGGAGATTGCTCAGACGGTAGAGTGCTTGCCTTATAAGCACAAGGTCCTGGGTTTGATCCCCAGCACCCCCCCCCCAAAAAAAAAATACAAGAAATAATCAAAAAATTCAAGAAATATACTAGAAACAACATGTTAGGAAAAATACCTATTCAAATAATATTCACTGGGCTGGGGATGTGGCTCAAGTGGCAGAGCATTTGCCTGGCATGTGTGAGGCACTAGATTCAATCCTTAGCACTACATAAAAATAAATAAATAAAATAAGGGTATTGTGTCCATCAACAACTAAAAAAAATTTTTTTTAAATAATATTCATTAAGTAACAACTATTGCCAGCTGAGTTCTAGGACAGAGAGGGACCAAGAGGAAAATCCCTGAGGTTGTATTGATGAGGATGACTTCAAGGAGATAGGAATTATGTTGAACTTTTGATTATTCTTTTTAACTTTTTAACAGCATTAAAGTCTGCAGACTGCAGGTGTTGAACACTGCCTTCTTTAAAGCCAGATAGTTCCAGAATAGTAGGCGGATTAAGGATGAGAACTCAGCTCAGCAAGACCAGGGCTTGAGTCCTCACTGTATATCTGGCTATGCCAGATCCCTCCAAACCTCAATTCTAGGACTGTGAAAGAGGAATGATCATGCCTATCTCTGAGTTATGATGCCAAGAGCACCTGTGTGTGAGAACCTGTTCTGGATGTTAGGGACACTGCCGTGTTAACTTCCCTGGTGAAACATGAAGAACCAGGCCTGCTAGGCATAGTGCTGGGCACAGTGGTGACTCCATGAGCCACATCGTAGTTATTCTGTGTCCAAAGAGGCTGCGTTCTCACTAATGTATGTTCCACCTATTGGGGAGCCCTTCCTGCCCTACTGCACAGTCACTCAGCCTTCCCTGTGGTCAGGCAGCTTTTCTCTGGACCCTTGGTAGATGCTGAATCACAAGCTGCTGTATGATTTTATTGCCTCTCAGCTTGATGGAGCGTGTGGTGCGGATGGGAGCTCCTGAGGAACGGGAGCCTGTATAAGGGTGGAGGGAGGATGGTCTCCTCAGCATTGCCCGGGGGAGGCCAGGAAGAGAGCCAGGTCCCAGCTGGCCCAGACCGAATGGGATGCTGGAACTCCTTTCTAAATAAACTCAAACTCCAGATCCAACTTGGCCTGGACGTGCACCCAACAGCCATAGTGGCTGACCCCACGCCAGGCTTTGGGAGAGTGATGAGGGTCACCCAGCAGCGTCTGGCTGGCCAGCGGCCCACGCACACATGGTCTGTCTGATTTGGCAGCTGCAGTCCTGGAGTAAAACGAATTCCATCCGCTTTCTGCTTTTTTCTAAATGTCTAAATGTCATGGTGCTGCTTTACCACAGAAAAATACTTCCAAAATGTAATCAGAACAAATGCCAAATGTAATTAAGTGAAAGCCTCCTGAGCAGTGTGACCCTGCAGCTGGGCTCAGGCGGAGGCGCTGTGCCCTGCACACCTGCCACCTCCTGCTGCTCAGGCTGATCTGAAACACCCGCTGGCTCCTGGCTCCGCTGGCTCCATCGTCTACACTGCTCTTCCCCTCAGACTCACTCCCTCTGCTTCTTGCGGTGGGCCCCCGGTGATCAGAGATCGAGAAGCAGACCAGGATTGCCATACTCCTTGTCATCTGATTTGTCTGGGGTCTGCTCCAGCCTGTCTGAGGCAAACCTCACACATTCCATCGACTAGGTGACCAGATCTTTCATACCCCCATTTTCAAGATAAGGGACCTCCATTCAACACTCCGCCACTTGGCCCATTCAGCTCAAATGTTGGTCTGATTTTTTATAATAGGGTATGCTCAGTTCTAGTCAAAGAGGGTGCTGTGGTCCAAATGTATTCCACAAATCCATACGTTCGTTGTAGCTTCATGTCAATATGATCATATTAAGGGTGGGGTTTTTAGGAGGTGATTAAATCATAAGGGTGGCATACTTCTAGTTGGGATTAGGGTCCTTAGACATGGGTTTGAAGGACTGAGTTCTTTCCCCTCCCATCTCTTCTACTGTGTGAGGACAGGACACTTAGCTCTTTTGCCCTTCTGCCTCTGCCAAGTAAGGACACAGCAACAAGGTGACTTCTCAGAAGCAGGGAAACAGGCCATCACTGGCATGGGATGTTAATCTTGGACTTCCAAGACTCCAGAACTGTGCTTAAAAAAACTTCTGTTCTTCATAAATTACCCATCTGTGGTATGTTGCGATAGCAGCAAAGTGTACTTAGAGAACATCCTTGGCCATACAGAGGCTCCTCAATGTGTGATAGGGTCACATCCTGACACACCCATTGCATTCACTATACCTAACCTACTGGGCATCAGAGCTTAGCAACACAGTACACTGTAAAGTACCACTGTTTACTCTGGCGGCTGACAGAGCTGCAGTACATTGCAAGACAGAACCAAGCAGCGTTATCATTAGCCTAAGAAAAGATGAAAATTCAAAACTCTGGAGAATAGTTTCTGTTGAATGCACATAACTTTTGCACCACTCTGAAGATAAAAATAATAAAGTAGAACCATCATGACAAGCACATGGGGGACTGTACATGTAACAAAATTCATATCCATTAAAATCTGGCCCACAGTTGTGACTCAGGACATCCCAGGAGTCAGTGCAAACGTGCTGAGGGGTGCCTCATATCAAGAATGTTACTACATGTCATAAAAGCTTGAACTTGTCATATCACCTCTCAGAAGTTGAATTCTCTTCTCTCTAAAATGAAGAGAGGTATGGTTTTAATTAAGAACAATTTCTCCTCCAAAATTAGCTCCTTCACCCAGACTCACTGCCCTCTCTGATCTTGACATCGCTACCTAGTGTCTTTCATGCTTACACAGGAGCCTCTTCTTGGTCTCCTAGACCCCAACTTCCCCTGTGCCCCCTCTACCTGCGTCTCCCACCCAAAACTTAACCTAGACATCATGTTCAGAGTCATCTGTGAGCATGTCAGCCCCAGGCTCAGTGGTAGCACACTCGCCTAGCATGTGTGAGGCCCTGGGTTTGATCCTTAGCACCACATAAAAATAAAGGTGTCCACCTATAACTGAAAAGAAAAAAAATTAAAAATCAGCCCCACAGGAGCAAAGACTTCATCCATTTAGTTTACTGCTGTATCATACAGCATCCAGTGTCGTATTGGTGCCTCATGGCTATCTGGGAGGGTTAATTTTTTTATGACACCATCACTGGGATATGGTGCACAGTTACTTACTCAAACTAGATTTTACTTACTCATGCTGGATATTGCTATGAAGGTATGGTTGATTTTAGATAGTTTAACATTTGAAACAGTAGACCTTGAGTAAATAGATTATTGTCCATTTGGATGTAAGTGGACCTCATCCAATCAGTTGAAGACCTTAAGAGAAAGAACTAAGGTCCCCAGAAGAGGAAGGAATTCTGCCTTCTGACTGCCTTCAGACTCAAGATTGCATCATTAACACCTGCCAGAATCTCTAGCCTTCTGATCAGCCTTATAAAGTTCAAACTTCCTAGCCCCCACAATCACATAAGCCAATTCCCCGCCCCATATTCTGTTTCTCAGGAAAACTGGCTAATTCTGTGCTCAACATTGGTTGAAATCAGGTAGAGTGGAGCATGCCTGTAATCCCAGTGACTGGGGAGGCTGAGGCAAGAAGATTATAAGTTTCAACTCAGGCTGGGCAATTTTTAGAGATCCTGCCTCAAAACAAAAAGTGGGGGGGGGATGTGGTTCAGTGGTAGTGTGCCCATGTTCAATTCCCAGTACAGAAAAAAAAAAAAAAAAAAAAGTGTGTGTGTGTGTGTGTGTGTGTGTGTGTTGCATCTTAGAAAAATGCTTTAATCCTCTACAACAAAATAGCACGTTCCATGCCAAAACCTCTGGGAATATTTTAGACTCTAAAAAACAGGAAGTGGTGGTGGGGGCTAACTTTGTCTAAGCCAAGCACCGTTTATAATACCCCCACCTCCATCTCCCACATTTTTAATTCAGTCACATCTAGTGAACACCTGCTCTCCTCTGAGGGCTTGCTTGGAGCTTGCTCTGGGAAGCCTTCCTGGAGCCCTGTGCTCCTCTCCCATTGAGCCCCGGCCCTGTGCTGTGCGGCTTATAGGACATTCCTCTGTTGTTGCACTGTCCAGCTGGTTGTGGGTACTTGCTTAGATACCCGTCTCTTCTACTAGCATAAGAGACCACTTGGAGCCTGAATGGGCTTAATCACCATGGTAACACCTTAGGCTACACTGTTGTTAAATGGAATGGATAAAGGAATGAACATTCCATAGTTTGCAACTTTTGAAGATTGCCTGAGTTTCCACAGATCACTTAAACTTCTCTAACTGTTGAGACCCACCTCCCCATAAATAGTCACCTCTCTATCTAGCCTTCCTTCTCACTGCTGCCCAGCAATGTAATGACCACCCTCATCAGTATCCCAGGGCAAGTGTAAATCATATCTACAGTTGTCCATCTATTGGTACGATTTTCCCAAAGGAAAACATGCTTTTATCCTTTTTACATATACATATGTGTATTTGTCCAATTACAGTGTTGTTGTTTAGAATGGCAAAGAATAATAAAGGTGAACGCTTTGCAGAAGGTAGAAAGGTCAGATCCTGCTAGGGAATCCTCTTTGGAAGGGGGGAGTCTGAGGACTGGGTCCCTTTGTGATTGCAGCTCCCACTCCCACTCTCCTGTTCTCCCATAACTGAGGACAGAGTCTCTAGGCCTCCTTACTGCAGCCCCAAGCAACTGCCTCTGATCCCAGCAAGAGATTCCACAACCTGCTGGAATTCTTCCGAGGTAATTTTGCATCAACAAGCTCCTTTCCAAAAGTTAGAAGGACAAATTAAGCTACTTGCCTTTTATAATAACCTTAATGTGACTCATCACAAACTTTGTTTTTCTCTCAATATTAAAGTTGGAGGGAAAAAGGTTTTGGAAGGGAACTACTCAAGTTCTTTGCCATTCTGACTTACATCAGCCTACTAGTCAGAGGTGGGAACCAATTCTTCTAAGCAAGTGAATATATTCATTTTTGCCTAACATTTCCTTGATGGTCTTGCAAGGCATCCACTGGAGACCCTCCATAGCCTCAGAACACAACCTTTTACATACTCATCTCTGAAGTCGGATATCAGTTAACGGTAGTCAGATAACCGGGATGCAGTCCCTCTGCTTTCCTGCAGTGTGATTTCAGGCAAGCAGTGTAAACCCCATTTCCTTATCTCTAAAATGGGAATCATAAGAATAATGCACAGCCAGGTGCAGTGGTGCACACCTGTAATCCCAGTGACTTGGGAGGCTGAGGAAGGAGGATTGTGAGTTCAAAGCCAGCCTCAGCAACTTAGTGAGAACCTGAGCAACTTAGCAAGACCCTGTCTCTAAATAAAATATGTGGCTCAGTAGTCGAGTGTCCCTGGGTTCAGTCCCCTATATTAAAATTTTTTTTTGAAAAGCACAGAGCTGTGAGATCAGGGCAAGGAAATGTAAAGACTCTGTGTGTCAGCCCTCATTCTCTTGTCTTCCCCTAATGCCAGAGACTTGAGAGACCCTTCCAGGGTACACTGAAGAGGATGAAGCATCTTGGAACAATGAAAGAGCTTGGGAGAGTCATCCAGGGAGTGATCCATTTCTTCACGCCTGCATTAATTCAGCATTCATTGAGAGAGACACTGCTGTGTACCACCCGGCCATCCAGCTAGATCTCTACCTCAAGGCCTCTAAGGTCTAGAGGGATACAAGTATACAAACAAATCACAGGTGGGGCTGGAATTACAGAGGAGACAAGGGACCAGAGAAGAAAATGGGGCATGGGAATGGAGCACCTCAGAAAGGGAGTGAATTCAAGCGGAGACCTGAAGAGCATAAGCAGGAGTGCTGGGTGGGTCACAAGTTGGAAGGAAGGAGATGAGACTCAAAAATGGGTGCCACTCCCGCTTTCACACCTCCACCTTTAGCCCAGGCATGCGACCTGCACCTTTCCTCTCTTGCCTGATCTCAGACTGAAAACGTTCCCTTTCCCCGGGGCCTGAGGAGGAGGAGTGCCCAAGCACCCCAGACCCACTGTCCTGCCTCCGCTGGTGAGCCAAGGGTACTGACACTTCTCTGCCTTCTTTGGCTCATCAGTTTGTTCCCAGCCTGGAGAGGCCAGCAGGGGCCCACCTTTCCCTGCCTCTCCTCCCTCCTCCCTGCACATCGATTTGCGGCTGCCTCACCCTCCCTCTTTCCTCCCTTCACCTGCCTGGGGAGCTGGCGCCAGAAGGGAACCCACGGAGCCTGGAGAGGTTTTTCTAGGACAAAAGCACGAAGACACTAGGGAATGCGCTCTGAGCATTAGGGGCCCCGCAGGCAGCCCTGTCTGCAAGGCATCAAGCAGCCTTTTGTTACCTGCTGCGGGGGATTATTGACCCAATTGGCTATTTTGAGAAGGTTATCGGGTTAAAATTCCTACCTGGCCCCGGGGGCTGTGCTTTTCTGTGCATCAACCTTACAGCAGACGTGAGATTTGCATGTGTGACTCCATTAGGGGACTGAGTTTATTCCTTCGATTTATGTGGGTCTGTCACTTTGAAAAGCTAAATCCAGCTTCAGATCACACCAATAGGAAACTGTCATTGTCCTAACAACAAAGTCGAATGCTTTTGCCCTGAAAAGGAAGAATTTTGAGAGCAGGAACATGACTTCTTGTAACCAAATCGCTGGGCCCACTCCTCCTCCCACAATTGCTCACTGATGGAAATAGTCATGGGTCACATTTTCACTGGACTATTCCAACAACACAGTTGCCTGACAATTTGAGCTTTCAGGTAATCGCTCTCCATGCCCACCTGAGCCTGCCACTGTCACAGAGAACAAGTAAACCAAGAAGATCCACTGGTGCTCCAGAGATGCCCCCCTGCTGGTGGGGGAGGAGGAGGTGGCCAGCCAGTTGCAAGAGGATGGGAACAGGTGTTCCCAGGGAGACTCTAGCAAGATCCGTAGAAGTCCCCAGACAACTGTGGCAATTCTAACACCAGAGAACCAGTGTGTGTTAATGCTTCTCTCTCCAGGTTCCCTATTTGCTCACCTACTGTCCAACCAGTTTGCCTAGGAATTACCTTTGAAGAGCCGAGTGGTGCTGACCACTCTGCTCTCCAGGGGTCCTGAGATGACGGTCTTCTGGGTCTGACTGTAGAAAGAGTCTGAGTGCAGGGTTGTCATTTTAGGGGTTGTTTTAAAAGCATGGGTTGGCCAGAAGGGTCCTTCCAGAGCAGGGGTGGGTGGGTGGTGCTGGGAACAAGCTTTGCAGACTGAGAAATCTGTTTATCTTCACACTCCAGAGAGGCCATCGCTCTTCCTGTGACAGCAGAGTACTGTAGCGGAGCACATTCCAGGAGCAGAGATATGTGGACTCCTCAGCCAAGTGGCCTTCTCCTAATCAGCAGTGGGTCTCAGTGAGATAAAATGGGGAGAGAGCAGCAGGAAGCCTGTTCCATCTTTCCCCCCTCGGTCTTCAGAAGAAACTCTGATCAAAGGAGAAGTGGTATTTGTGAAGAGCTGAGAAAACTTGAAAGAAAATCTCAGTGGGCATGGATATTTGTTTATATTTGTCTGGGTTTCTGGGGTAGTCTGGCAATTCTGCAGCTCTGCCCTTTCTTCACCCCACCTCCCCACCACCCATCTTTTCTCCCCAAGTGGATGGCATCTCCTAAATATTTTTTCTTATAATTTTGTAATACTTCCAAGGACCTAATCCATTCATGATTTTATGGACTGAGAAAGAGTTGGCATGATTCAGTCAGATTTTGTAATTTTTAATATTTATGACGGTAGAAATTCTTCAACAATGTTCTTATCTTTTTGTCTCTGAGGCCTCCATAAGGAAGCATCACAGATACATGCTGGATAGAGAAAAACCAAATGTGTGTGTTTGTGTGTGTGTGTGTGTGTGTGTGTGTGTGTGTGTGTGTGTGTTGAGGGGGGCATTTATTTTAGATCAAAGAGTTTCATTTGGTGTTCATCCTTCCCTGCTCTTCCTCCCCAGCCCCCAGCCCAGATCTGTTTGAAAAGGGCTCAGATCTTTTTTCCCACACACAGACTGACCTGATAGGAGAGGAATGAGTGGGGGAGGGGTCTGCTCTGATGTGCAGTGTAACCAATGCAGCACCCTTAGTCTCTGCTCTAAAGAAAATTCTGGTAAAAGGAGACTTAACTCTCACTGTATAGTATGGGGGCACAAAAAATAAGAACAATGCCCCACTTTAGTTTTTAAGAACAAGATAGTAGTGTCTTTCGCTGTGTCACCAAGACCATGACTACTAATAGTTGCCACATACTGAGTGTTGTGGCATTGAGTTAATCACTGGTCATGATTTAGTTCATCCTCCGGACAACACTCTGTGATAGAGAAGACCTTGATTTCCAGTTGAGGAAACTGAGTGTAAGGGATGTTAACTGGTCTAAGGCTGCATTGGCTGCTCAAGCTGATATTCACACCAGCTCTTTCTGACTTCAAACCCTGAGCAGTAAATGTTGGTACCTGGTAATGTGGGTATAAATCTAGTGTATGGACTTCTCCAACAAGTATTAGGCAATACTGCCCACGACAATGCAAGCAGAATTAATAACACATGTAGTAAACATGGAAGTCTTTGTGAGAGAAGGACTCCAGCTTGGCTGACAGATGGAGATGTTATTGTATTCATCACTGACTACTGCACATCTGGAACAGAGGCTGGCCTTGAAATCAGATGTATTCCAGACGTGCACAGGTCCCCTGCCTCCCCCTTGGAAAAACCTTTGCTGGATCCTGCTGTGCCCTCCAGCTACGATCCTGTTCTCTCTTCCTTTTCCCTGCCAAACTTTCTGAATGAAAAATGGAGCCACTCATCATCCCATTTCCTCAACCCCACCCCCTGATCTCCTTTCCTCCCCCTGCTCTCCTGGAACCTTCAAGAGGTCACCAGTGAGCTACTCATTCCCAAATCCAGTGACATTTTCTCCATCTTCATTCTCCTTGACCTTCCCAAGCATTTGATGCTGCCTGTCATGGTCTCAATCTCTCCATTCTGACTCTGCCTGGGGTGGGTCCACAGGCTCCTTCAGTTGTCTCTACCATGACTCTTCAAAATATGGCCTCTGAGGACCAGGCTTTGCCCCCCTTCTTTCTCTATGTTGTGCTTTCTTGTAATGATGTCTCCTACTTTTTGCTGCTTCAACTGTCATCTCTGAGAAGAAGACATCTAAGGGGGGTTCAGAGGAAAGAGAATGGAATTCGAA
Organism: Sciurus carolinensis; assembly: GCF_902686445.1. Classification (NCBI taxonomy): domain Eukaryota; kingdom Metazoa; phylum Chordata; class Mammalia; order Rodentia; family Sciuridae; genus Sciurus; species Sciurus carolinensis. The sequence goes on from NC_062214.1 coordinate 98,224,065, forward strand.
CTCTGGCCATCCCTCCCTAACCCAGCTGGAAGGTCCTTGACTTTTCTGAGCCTCACTTTCCTGGTCAGTAAATTAGGGAGGGCAATAGTTCCTACACAGGGTTCACACCTCTGTAGGACTGTCACCTTAGATAATAGATGTGAACATCCTATAGAAACCACCAAGTGCTGTAAAAGTATCAGTTATTGCTATTACCATTATTCATTTAATTTCCTTACAACCAGAGATCCCAATATTTATTCTTAGAGGTAATCATATGTTCCAAGTAGCAGACATTAACAACTTCCAGCACACATGATCTGTAGGAATAATTCACAGCTCTGAACCATGCCATAGAAGAACATTTCCAACAGTCTAAATGCACTTGTTGCTACAGGAAATTTAAATGTTTTTGTCACAAACTTGAAGACTGCTTTGAAAGGTGCACTTTCAGGAACACCGAGAGCTTTGTTTTGGGAGCTGCAGGTCCAATGTCAGCATAATCTTAAATGAAACCTTGGTCATGGTGAAGTGTGTCTGGACAGAGACCCTATACCAACTCCACCCAGTAACCCCCTTTCCTCAATGGTGCAGGAGACCACTCCACCCACTCACCATTATGTTATTTTCTGAACTTCTGCTCTAAAAATAGTTCTCACCAGCTTTTCACAATAATTGGAGCATGACTCCCCAAATCCCAACAGTGCCATTCCCATCCAAAGGTGCAGAAATATTTTGAGTTCTCATGAAAATGAATCAATATACATCTAATTGAGCAGACCTCAAAAACTTTGAGCCCTGGCCTCCTGCCAAAGAGTTCTGCTACTTCTCAAGCTCAATGCCCATGTTGCTGATAACCTTCTCACTCTTCAACCTTCCAATTGCTCTTTACCCAACCTTAGTTCACCAAGATAAGAGTGTTTCAGTCTCAAAGATAGAGACTTAGGTTCAGATCCTGGTTTGGGGTCCTCATTAGCTGAATGACTTTGGGCAATTCATTAAACCTCTCTCAAGCCTCAGCCTGCTCATTTATAAAATGAGGACAGTTATTTATTGGTTTGTGTCTCCCCACCCAAAATAAAAAAAAAAAATTACATATTTGAAGTCCTAAAACCCAGTAACTCAGAATGTGACCTTATTTAGAAATGGGATGGTTGGTCACAGGCGTAATTAGCTGAGTGACTACTAGAGGAGAGTGGGCCCCCAGTGCAATACAACTATTGTCTGCATAAGAAAACCATGTGAAGACAAGCAGACTACCAAGCAAAGACAGGGGCAGAGACTGGAGGGAGGCATCCACAGGCCAAGGAATGTCAAGGCTTGTCAGTACCTAGAAGCTAGAGAGAACCACGGAGCAGATTCTCCCTAATAACCCTCAGAAGGGACAACCCAGGTGACACCTTGTTCTAAGACTTCTAGCCTGTGGAACCAAGGCGATGAACTTCTGTTGTTTAAACCACCCAGCTTGTGGTACTTTGTCATTATGAAACTAATATAGGAGCAAAACCTTTAGTGTCGGCCCTGATCTTCTCCCCACCTTGCCCCAAGCTCCATCCTGATTCCTTCTCTTCCGGATTCCTACTCCATACTGGGGATTGAACCCCGGGGTGTTCTACCAATGGCAGGCTTTCACTAAGTTGCTGAGTTGCTGAGGCTGACCTCAAACTTGCTATCCTCCTACTTCAGCCTCTCATGTCACTGAGATTACAGGTATGCACCACCCCACCCAGTCCCCGATCTCTTCTTTACTCCTCAAAATTCAGCAGGTATCTTGGATGCCAGAGCCATGGCCCAAGCTCCCAGGGGCACATGCTCTACCTGCTCCTCCCACCTTCCCTGGGCTAACTCAACCTCAGTCACCAGGTGTCCATCACCATGAACAGAGTGCAATCCCTGGAACTCCTTTCATCCTTCACCCTATTTCCTCTCTCCATTAACATTTGATTCTTCAAGTATATAACCCAAATTGACAGTGAGCTTAAGATTATTTTCTTTGTTTTATATCTATTGTCTCCTCCAGCTGCTACCTTTCTAGTCTTTAAAACACTAAGGACAACAATAAGTTTAAAAAAACACCACACACACAGATTTGTGGGGCTGTGGGTGTAGCTCAGTGGAAGAGCATTTGCCTACCATGTACAAGGCCCTGCGTTCAATCCCAGCACTGCAATTTAAAGGATTTTTGTTTTTGATTTCATTCTCCATCTTTTTAAGAATAGACAGTAATAGTTCTTTCTTACCCAACATTTGCCTTTTCTTTTTTTTTTAAAGTATTTCTTTTTAGTTGTTGATGGATCTTTATTTTCTTAACCTATTTATATGCAGTGCTGAGAATCAAACCTAGTGCCTCACACATGGTGAGGTAAGCCCTCCACCACTGAGCCACCACCTTAGCCCAGCGTTTGCCCTTTCTTTCTTTTTTTTTTTTTTTTTTTTTTTTTCTTTCTTTCTCTCTCTCTCTCTCTCTCTCTCTCTCTTTTTTTTTTTTTTTTTTGCAGCACTGGGAATTGAACCCAGAACCCAGGGCCTTGTGCTTGTGAGGCAAGCACTCTACCAACTGGGCTATATCCCCACCCCCCAACATTTACCCTTTCTAGAAGTTAATTTATTCTTCTCCCTGCCCTTTTCTCTCTTCTGCTGCCAAACTTTGCAAACAGGAACATCTGATGGGGAGGTAGATACTATTGGTTCTGTACACCTCACAACCATCCTTTCTCCATAGAGTGGCCCCAACCCAGAGGGGTGAGCCCCAAAGGCTATAGCCATACTATGTGACCCTGTGACCTTGGCCATCACTGATTGATCTAAGGGTGAATAATCCACCCTCAGGCCCCTCCTGAGAATGTGAGGTATGGAGTAGAGAGAAGGGGAGGTTGGCCCATGTCATTACTGTCACATCAAGGAAGGGACTCCAGAGAGAAAGTCTCTCTCACTGCACAGGGATCCAGAACTGCCCCAGTCTCTTCCTTTCCTAATCTAGGTCATCTGGTTCTTTCTTATTCCAAAATAGACCCTAACGAGACTTCTACCTTCTGAATTAGAAGTCTTCCCTCTCACTCACATGAGAAAAAAATGCTGAACAAAGGAAAGTCAATAACTCTTCTTAGAGCCATGAGAGAACTGAGGACCCAGGGTATAAACTACTGCCCCCAAAATTGAAGAGCTGGGCAGGAGGATACAGAGAAGCACAACTCCCTAGATCGGTAGCCCAGGAGCAGCAAATTCCATGGGAACCAAGTGCATGTTCCTTTTACCCAGTACATCATACCCAACTTCCAACAAAATAGATTTGCATTTTGCTCAACCCTAATGAACACACCCTGTTCATTTATATATCCTTTCACATGTTCAGTAACTATTGATGCCTACTAAATGAAAGGTTTTATGCTAACCTCTCAGAAATATGAAAAGAGAATTACTGCTTTCCTGGGGCTTGCAACCTTATGGAAGCAGATTTATAAAAATAACTCTAAATATGAGTTTGATTGTGGTCTTCTGCTATGGGAAGTTAAGTTTGGAAAAGCTTTATAAAATCATGACATTTGAAATGTTTCTAAGAGGACTTCAGCAGATATAGATGGGAATGGAAGAAGTTTATCCTTAGCCAGGAAACAGAAGCATGAGCCCAAGAGTGGAAGGAAAGGGCCTGTTGGAAGAGCTGCCACTCGTTCACTTCCCTGTACAAAGAACTGGGGGCCAGAAGGTGATGGGTTAGTCAGCCTTTTTGCTGCTGCGACTAAAAGACCAACCAGAACAATTGTAGAGGAGGAAAAGTTTATTTGAGAGTTCATGGTTTCAGAGGTCTCAGTACATAGACAACTGGCTCCATTCCCCAGGGCTTCAGGTGAGGCAGAACATTATGGTGGAAAAGTGTGGTGGAGGGAAGCAGCTCACATGATGATCAGAAAGCAGAGAGGGAGACTCCACTCACCAGATACAAAATATGTACCCCAAAGGCATACTCCCAACACCCACCTCCTCCCACCATACTTTTCCTGCCTTCGGTTACCACTCAGTTAATCCCAGTAGGGGATTAAGTCACTGATTGTGTTAAGTCTCTCACCACCCAATCATCTGTCCTCTAAACCTTCTTGTATTGTCTCACCCACGAAGCTTTTGGGCGACACCTCACATCCAAACCATAAGATGAAGAGTACTTAGAAAGCTGAGGCAGAACCATGGCAAGTTTGAGGCCAGCCTGGGCAATTTAGTGAGAACCTGTCACAAATAAAATATTGGAAGGGCTGGGGGTGTAGCTCAGCAGTAGGGCACCCTGGGTTCAATCCTCAGTACCACAAAATAAATAAATAAATTAAAAAAAAGAAAAAAGGAAGAAAGAAAGAAAGAAAGGAAGGAAGGAGGGAAGAAAGGAAGGAAGAAAGAAAGGAAGGAAGAAAGAAAGAACAGAAAAGAATGAGAAGAGAATGAAGGTTTGTGGCCTTGGCATCATGGGATCATAGATTGGATTAAAATCCATCTGGTTACTTGCATAAAATAGAAATGGAAAGAAAAAAGACTGTTAGGAAAGTAAGTGCAAGCAAACCAAAGAATTACTATAAACTCTTAGTAGAGAGAGGCCATGGTAAAGAGGGGAGAGGAGCACAAGCTCTCCGAGAGGTAGGCGGGTGGTGTGTGTTCATTACCGAGATGTGTGTGAACAGGAAGACAAAGGGAGGCAGAAGGTGGGGTACCTCCAGTGGTTCTCTTCTTTGCCCTCACCTCCTTCTTGGGCCTGGTCATCTGCTGCCCTTTGCCATCTCAGAGTGACGCTTCTCCATCCTGACATCATCTGAGTCTCTGTGACTGGATGGTCTGTGCCCAGGAAGACATGGGTCCCCAGATCATCTTAAGGAAAGCATCCTGGGCACATGACACTGTGCCACATGCCTCCCCAGCATCATTCCACAAGGAGAGGTGGTGCAAGTGAGATTCAAGCATACTGCACAGCCTTAAAAAGAACAAGCCAGGCACAGGGGCGCATGCCTGCAATCCCAGTGACTCTGGAGGCCGAGGCAGGAGGATTGCAAGTTCAAAGCCAACCTCAGCAAAAGTGAGGCACTGAGCAACTCAGTGAGACCCTGTCTCTAAATAAAATACAAAATAGGGCTGGAGATGTGGCTCAGTGGTTTAGTGCCCTGAGTTCAGTCTCTAGTAACCCACTCAAAAAGAAAGAGAGAGAGAGAGAGAGAGAGAGAGAGAGAAAGGAAGGAAGGAAGGAAGGAAGGAAGGAAGGAAGGAAGGAAGGAAGGAAGGAAGGAAGAAAGAGGAAGGCAGGCAGGCAGGAAGGAAGGAAGGAAGGAAAGAAAGAAAGAGGCAGGCAGGCAGGAAGGCAGGAAGGAAGGAAGGAAGGAAGGAAAGAAAGAAAGAGGCAGGCAGGCAGGAAGGAAGGAAGGAAGGAAGGAAAGAAAGAAAGAAAGAGGCAGGCAGGCAGGAAGGCAGGAAGGAAAGAAGGAAGGAAGGAAAGAAAGAAAGAGGCAGGCAGGCAGGAAGGAAGGAAGGAAGGAAGGAAAGAAAGAAAGAAAGAGGAAGGCAGGCAGGCAGGAAGGAAGGAAGGAAGGAAAGAAAGAAAGAGGAAGGCAGGCAGGAAGGAAAGAAAGAAAGAAAGAGGAAGGCAGGCAGGCAGGAAGGAAGGAAGGAAGGAAAGAAAGAAAGAAAGAGGAAGGCAGGCAGGCAGGAAGGAAGGAAGGAAGGAAGGAAAGAAAGAAAGAGGCAGGCAGGCAGGAAGGAAGGAAGGAAGGAAAGAAAGAAAGAAAGAGGAAGGCAGGCAGGCAGGCAGGAAGGAAGGAAGGAAGGAAAGAAAGAAAGAAAGAGGAAGGCAGGCAGGCAGGCAGGAAGGAAGGAAGGAAGGAAAGAAAGAAAGAAAGAGGAAGGCAGGCAGGCAGGCAGGAAGGAAGGAAGGAAGGAAAGAAAGAAAGAAAGAGGAAGGCAGGCAGGCAGGAAGGAAGGAAGGAAGGAAGGAAAGAAAGAAAGAAGAGGAAGGCAGGCAGGCAGGCAGGAAGGAAGGAAGGAAGGAAAGAAAGAAAGAAAGAGGAAGGCAGGCAGGCAGGAGGAAGGAAGGAGGAAAGAAAGAAAGAGGCAGGCAGGCAGGAAGGAAGGAAGGAAGGAAGGAAAGAAAGAAAGAGGCAGGCAGGCAGGAAGGAAGGAAGGAAGGAAGGAAGAAAGAAAGAGGCAGGCAGGCAGGAAGGAAGGAAGGAAGGAAGGAAAGAAAGAAAGAAAGAGGAAGGCAGGCAGGCAGGCAGGAAGGAAGGAAGGAAGGAAAGAAAGAAAGAAAGAGGAAGGCAGGCAGGCAGGCAGGAAGGAAGGAAGGAAGGAAAGAAAGAAAGAAAGAGGAAGGCAGGCAGGCAGGAAGGAAGGAAGGAAGGAAGGAAAGAAAGAAAGAAAGAGGAAGGCAGGCAGGCAGGAAGGAAGGAAGGAAGGAAGGAAAGAAAGAAAGAAAGAGGAAGGCAGGCAGGCAGGAAGGAAGGAAGGAAGGAAAGAAAGAAAGAAAGAGGAAGGCAGGCAGGCAGGAAGGAAGGAAGGAAGGAAGGAAAGAAAGAAAGAGGCAGGCAGGCAGGAAGGAAGGAAGGAAGGAAAGAAAGAAAGAAAGAGGAAGGCAGGCAGGCAGGCAGGAAGGAAGGAAGGAAGGAAAGAAAGAAAGAAAGAGGAAGGCAGGCAGGCAGGAAGGAAGGAAGGAAAGAAAGAAAGAGGAAGGCAGGCAGGAAGGAAGGAAGGAAAGAAAGAAAGAGGAAGGCAGTCAGGCAGGAAGGAAGGAAGGAAAGAAAGAAAGAAAGAAAGAGGAAGGCAGGCAGGAAGGAAGGAAGGAAGGAAGGAAAGAAAGAAAGAAAGAGGAAGGCAGGCAGGAAGGAAGGAAGGAAGGAAGGAAAGAAAGAAAGAAAGAGGAAGGCAGGCAGGCAGGAAGGAAGGAAGGAAGGAAGAAAGAAAGAGGAAGGCAGGCAGGAAGGAAGGAAGGAAGGAAGGAAGGAAAGAAAGAAAGAAAGAAAGAGTAAGGCAGGCAGGCAGGAAGGAAGGAAGGAAGGAAGGAAAGAAAGAAAGAAAGAGGAAGGCAGGCAGGCAGGAAGGAAGGAAGGAAGGAAAGAAAGAAAGAGGAAGGCAGGCAGGAAGAAAGGAAGGAAGGAAGGAAGGAAAGAAAGAAAGAAAGAGGAAGGCAGGCAGGAAGGAAGGAAGGAAGGAAGGAAAGAAAGAAAGAAAGAGGAAGGCAGGCAGGCAGGAAGGAAGGAAGGAAGGAAAGAAAGAAAGAAAGAGGAAGGCAGGCAGGAAGGAAGGAAGGAAGGAAGGAAGGAAGGAAGAAAGAAAGAGGAAGGCAGGCAGGCAGGAAGGAAGGAAGGAAAGAAAGAAAGAAGAGGAAGGCAGGCAGGAAGGAAGGAAGGAAGGAAAGAAAGAAAGAAAGAGGAAGGCAGGCAGGCAGGAAGGAAGGAAGGAAGGAAAGAAAGAAAGAAAGAGGAAGGCAGGCAGGCAGGCAGGAAGGAAGGAAGGAAAGAAAGAAAGAAAGAGGAAGGCAGGCAGGCAGGCAGGAAGGAAGGAAGGAAAGAAAGAAGAAAGAGGAAGGCAGGCAGGCAGGAAGGAAGGAAGGAAGGAAGGAAAGAAAGAAAGAAGAAGGCAGGCAGGCAGGAAGGAAGGAAGGAAGGAAGGAAAGAAGAAAGAAAGAGGAAGGCAGGCAGGAAGGAAGGAAGGAAGGAAGGAAAGAAAGAAAGAAAGAGGAAGGCAGGCAGGAAGGAAGGAAGGAAAGAAAGAAAGAAAGAAAGAAAGAGGAAGGCAGGCAGGCAGGAAGGAAGGAAGGAAAGAAAGAAAGAAAGAGGAAGGCAGGCAGGAAGGAAGGAAGGAAGGAAGGAAACAAAGAAAGAAAGAGGAAGGCAGGCAGGCAGGCAGGAAGGAAGGAAGGAAAGAAAGAAAGAAAGAAAGAGGAAGGCAGGCAGGCAGGAAGGAAGGAAAGAAAGAAAGAAAGAGGAAGGCAGGCAGGCAGGCAGGAAGGAAGGAAGGAAGGAAAGAAAGAAAGAAAGAGGAAGGCAGGCAGGCAGGAAGGAAGGAAGGAAGGAAAGAAAGAAAGAAAGAGGAAGGCAGGCAGGCAGGCAGGAAGGAAGGAAAGAAAGAAAGAAAGAGGAAGGCAGGCAGGCAGGAAGGAAGGAAGGAAGGAAAGAAAGAAAGAAAGAGGAAGGCAGGCAGGAAGGAAGGAAGGAAGGAAAGAAAGAAAGAAAGAAAGAGGAAGGCAGGCAGGCAGGAAGGAAGGAAGGAAAGAAAGAAAGAAAGAGGAAGGCAGGCAGGAAGGAAGGAAGGAAGGAAGGAAAGAAAGAAAGAAAGAGGAAGGCAGTCAGGCAGGAAGGAAGGAAGGAAAGAAAGAAAGAAAGAGGAAGGCAGGCAGGAAGGAAAGAAAGAAAGAAAGAGGAAGGCAGGCAGGCAGGAAGGAAGGAAGGAAGGAAAGAAAGAAAGAAAGAAGAGGAAGGCAGGCAGGCAGGAAGGAAGGAAGGAAAGAAAGAAAGAAAGAAAGAGGAAGGCAGGCAGGCAGGAAGGAAGGAAGGAAGGAAGGAAAGAAAGAAAGAAAGAGGAAGGCAGGCAGGCAGGAAGGAAGGAAAGAAAGAAAGAAAGAGGAAGGCAGGCAGGAAGGAAGGAAGGAAGGAAGGAAAGAAAGAAAGAAAGAGGAAGGCAGGAAGGAAGGAAGGAAGGAAAGAAAGAAAGAAAGAGGAAGGCAGGCAGGCAGGAAGGAAGGAAGGAAAGAAAGAAAGAAAGAGGAAGGCAGGCAGGCAGGAAGGAAGGAAGGAAGGAAGGAAGGAAAGAAAGAAAGAAAGAGGAAGTCAGGCAGGCAGGAAGGAAGGAAGGAAGGAAGGAAAGAAAGAAAGAAAGAGGAAGGCAGGCAGGCAGGAAGGAAGGAAGGAAGGAAGGAAAGAAGAAAAGAAACTGCTTAGAAACTTCTGGAATCATGTTGCTATGATTTAGATATGAGGGGTCCCCCAAAAGCTCATGGGTAAGACAATGCAAGAATTTTCAGAGGTGAAACAATTGGGTTGTGAGAGCCTTAACCTACTCAGTGTATTAATCCACTGAAAGGAGATTAACGGAGGTAACTGTAAGCAGGTAGGTTGTGGCTGGAGGAGGCAGGTCAAGGTGGTGGGCCTTTGGAGTTTATATTTTGTCCCTGGTGAGCAGAGCTCTCTCTTTGCTTGTTGGATGCCATCTCCTGAGCTGCTTTTCTCCTCTACACTCTTCCAATGTGATGTTGTGCTCATCTAGGGCACAGAGCAATGGAGTCAGCCGTCTATGGATGGAGACCTCTGAAACAGTGAGCCCCAAATAAACTTTTCTTCCTTTGAAATTGTTTTTGTCAGGTCTTTCTGTCACAGCAGTGAAAAAACTGACTAAAACACATGTGGAAGGGGAGAAGCGGGCAGTCTGGCCTCTTGCTCTGTGAGAAGGGAATGGCATGGGCTGACTCTAGAAAAGGGCGTGGGCTTTAGTTAAGCCTTTTTCTTCAGCACCTGCTTTCAGCATACACCTTTCTCCCCACTCCAAACCCTGTTCTGTTACCCCACGTGCATATGTTGCATGTTGGTCACGTCCCTACTGAGTCAGAGATTTTCCAAAGTGAAAGTGATCTTGGATCAGAGTCCAGGCCCTTGCTTCAGAAATGAGGAAAATAGAGACTGAAGGAATTAAGAAAGCTGTCAAAGGCCAAGCAACTGTTCTTTAGTTGTCACTAACACAGGCAAGTAGCCCCAAGCAAGTAACTCAATCTCCAGCCTGTGTCTTCATCTGTAAATGGAAGTTAAAATTGTGCTTATTTCATAGGATTTGTGGCCAGGATTAAATAAAATAAAGGCAAAGTTCTTGGAACAATATCTGGAACATCCAACAGGTGTTCATTCCCATTGTTGGTTGCTCAGATACCATTGTCATTTTGTCACTTCTAACTTTGAATGCATATCTCTTCCTTCATTCAGTCCATATTTACTCTCTACTGTGCACCAGGCACTGAGCTAAGTGTGTGCCGGGGATGGATTCAGCCCTGCTCTCAGATTCTTCACAGGTCAGTGGTCACCTGCATAAAGTGGGCCTGGAGAAAGAGCTACCACAGGCTGCAGGCAACTGGAAAGCTTTCAAGAGAAGACATCTGATCTTCTTTAAGGATGAGTTTGCCAGCTTGGGAAGAGAAGGGGGAGAGTCTCAGGCCTGTGGCCTCAGGAAACAGCCTGGCAAAGGCATAGAGCAGCGAAGGGTGTAGCAAAGGAAGGCAGTGGTGGGAAAAAAGGCTACAGAGGGAGCCTGGGGCAGAATGCACACGGTTCTTAGAACTAAATCGCAAGCTTCCTGTCTGTCCCCTACCGGTCATTAGCACAGTGCTTAATTAAAAAAAAAAATCGATTGATTTATTTCTCCCCTTTAACATGCATGGAGAAACTGGATTCACTCTCAGCTTTGGTTGTCAACATGTTTTTGATTGCCAAGTCTACTTTTCTAGTTCTCTGTTCTCTTTCATGAGTCCCATATCACCAAATGCCCATGTAGCTGAAATACTAAAGATTCCCCCACCCCAGAATTTCTTCTCTCTCCACTCTTACTTCAGCTAGACCAGAGGACACTTGGTGCCTTCAAAGTGGGGGGAAGTCTTTTAACATAAGTCCAAGCTTTGGAGGGGCCTTCAAGACAGGGATGTAGCTCAGTGGTGCAGTGACTCTGGGTTTAATCCCCAGTAATACACACACACACACACACACACACACACACACACAAACATAGATACACAGAGATTTTTCAAGATTTTGTGTATCATCCGAAGTGCCTAATGCCATGTTTTCTTATAATTTTCTTAACAACAAATTTTTAAAGTAAGTCTCCAAAATGATCTTGCCTTTAATTTTTTTTTTCCCTGCTCTCTATCTAGCTATTATTTTACCTTTCTTTCTTCCTCAGCTTGATTTTCAAACTAAAATTTAATTGTATAAGAACTCACTCACTCCTTCCTACCTGTCTGCTTTTTAACCATTTGTGGCCTTCTCTAGGATTTTATTCAAGCTGTTTTCTCTCCTCTCTTTCTGGTAGACTGTCCGCCCTGCCCGGTCCTGCCCCACCCCACCTCTGTCCCTTAGCAAGATCTGTTCACTAAATCATACCCATTCTTCAAGACTGAGTTAAAATGCTACCTCCTTCAGGAAGCTTGCTGAGAGTCTTCCCATTGGAATAACTCCCTTCTTCCTAATTCCCACAAAGCACTTCTTTTATATCTTTTATAAAGTTGGGTTTAAGTTCTATATATTTTTTTCTTTCTTTCCTTCCTCTCCCACTGATGCTGGACCTAACTCTCATACCTCTTGTGTCTTATGCATCTCTATTCCTCACATGACAGAATTTTGCACATGCAAATATTTGATGGATTGAGTCAGAAGGAGACAAATCTGAATTTTTCAATCAGGTGTTCAGGGTCCTCCCTTCCTAAATTCTGTTCCTTCACCATATATACTAGATTTTTGTGGGGCTGTGATCATTAACACAATCATTTCCTCTTCTTTCCCTGGTTATTTTCTCCTAAATCAGAGACGGAAGGAACTAGATGAGCATCTGGCAGCCAGAACTGCCCATGTACTGCAGAGTCCTCAACAGGTCACACCATGGAGAGCGTGGTGAGGGGCGGGAGGGGGCTCTGGACCACCAGCCATTGGCAGCCTGCTGTGGGGCACCCTGAAGCTGCAGACAACTGTGGTTTCAGGGAGCCGAGTTCACTGTAGCTGGAAGCCTGGAAAACATTCCAGTCAAGACCCAGATTCTATCACATTTTCCAAAGAGAGGAAATACAGAGCAGAAAGGATTCATGGTGAGGTCTTGCTGATTTCCTTTTCAAATTGATGGAGAGAGGTTAATAAGGAGGAAATGTCCCTGAGTCAATTAAGGTACATCTGAGCAAGTCACTGAATTACTCTGTTTAAAAGATGTCAGTCTAAATGTGTCAGTTTAAATGTTCAGAAGGGGAGAAGACAAAAGCTTTAATAAGAAATCATTGTGCAAAGCACTGTTGTAAAGTGGTGAAGCTTGTGTAATATACAGTAATATAGAAGTTACATGCCAAAGAAACCAAATACAACCATGTGCTGAGCATGCACTATGAGCAAGGGATTGTTGTGAATTTCTTAAGTCAATAGCTGGAGTAGGTGCCTCAAATGTATTTCTCCACTTTGTGCAGTGCCAGTAATTACAAACAAGAAGAAACAAGAGTAATATAGAGCCTCTATTCCTAGAGAGATACAGATATCATAGGAAACAGAATTTAGGTTGTTTATAGTTTTTATTAGTCAGAAACAACAACAAAAGCATAGATATTTTAATTATCCAATTTAATAAGAAGTACTAATATGTAATTCAAATTTCTCATTTTCATATTGGGAAAAAAATTGGTTCCAAGGGCTGGGGATATAGCTCAGTTGGTAGAATGCTTACCTCATAAGCACAAAGGCCCTGGGTTCAATCCCCAGCACCGCAAAAAAAAAATTGGTCCCAAAAAGTTTGAATGACTTGCTTAAAGTCATCAAAGATACTGATTCCGACATTCATAAACACAGAGGAGCCAAAGAGAAAGAAACAATATCAAGACCCGAAGGTCATATCTTCATTAAACAATTCTTACAGATTGCAAGAAGGATAAGGAGAGTCTTCCTCTCTCGCCTTCCTGACTCCATTCTGCCATCCTGCCAAACGGGAAGCAGTTCAAACCACAGCATCTGGTCATCCATGTGCCCTTAGGCTGGGAAGGTCAGCCCATGAGTCAGATTTCAAATCATGGTGGGTTTTGAAAACAGCCAGGCAGGGTAAGACCAGAAAGAAGAGAAGGAGGGTCGGAAAGTTGAAGCCTTTTAAAAACTCTCCACAAAAGGCAAAGAGTTCTCCTCCACCAATCCTGACCTCTACTGACCTCATGACCTTGTTACCTAAGGTCAGCTTAACACTTTAGAAATGGTCCTGGCAGGCTCCGAAACCTCTGTCACTCACAACTAACAAATATGCCTTTAAAAGGGTTACCTTTGGACCAGAAACTGGCAGATTCTTTCTTTTTAATACATACTACCCAAAAAGTCTCTATGGGTTCTATTAATTAATTTGAAACCATTTTCACTAACACAAAGTGCTACCTTTTTTTTTTTTTTTTTTTTTTTTTTTTTTTTTTTTTGCAGTACTGGGGATATTGAACACAGGGGTGCTGTACCACTGAGCTATATCCTCAGTCCTTTTTATTTTTATTTTGAGACAAGTTCTCACTAAGTTGCTGAGGCTGGCCTCAAACCTGTGATCCTCTTACCTCAGTCTCCCAAGTTACTGGGATTATGGATATGCTCCACCACATCTGGCTGCAATAATTTTTACTAGTGTGAAGTTTTCCAGAGCATATGTGTAACTACCCAGTTTGGGAAACTGAGTACATTTCATATGAATGCTCAGATCAAACCCATATATACCTCTCCAATATTTCACACTGCTATCCAAAGAGGAAAGAGGAAAGAGCTAGAAATTTAAATTTAAGGGATCCAAATAAATTCTGTCTTTGGAGAAATTGTCAACAGTTTCTCTAGGGTATGGAAAGATGCTTAAAGAGAAAGAGAAGAGAGTCTAAATAAGGCAAATATTGTCCTCACTGATAATTTGTCACCATGCAGTCAAATATTGGAAGATCAAGAGTGCATTATTTAGGGTCTCCAGGGATAAACAGACAATCAAAAAGGCAGCAGGTGTTCATGATATCAAAGTTTCAATTTTATCCAAAGCAAGAAAGCAATCAAAAGAAGTATTATACACAGTCCCCAGCCCTCAGATTCCTTACGGTTACTGTGAAGGTATCTTATTTCTCACGGGATTTAACAAATCAAGACTCCCTCAGCTGGTCTTCAAATTCAAATAAAGAACCATCCTTATAAGATTGTGGTTTGCTTCCAAGTGCTGATCCTCAGGCTTCATTCCTTAATTCAACTCAGCTCAACCACACTGTGCTGGATGATAGGAAATCAGAGCTAAATAAAGCATAACCCCTAACTGCAATGGGAAACTGTCCTGTCAATGAATGAGTGGAATGAAGGGCAGTGTGAGTCAGAAGAGGACAGAGACAAAGCACACAGGAGTGTGGCAGGGTCAGGGAAATGGTTAGGAAAGAATTTGTATGAAGGTATGTCAGTGGGGCTTGCCTCCAATATGGCCCCAATTAGCCCCACCTCTTGGAATTCACACCTCATACAGTCCCCCAGCATTGTGTCATAGTTAGTCTTCATGACCTGTACAATGTGGTGGAAATGGTGTGTGACTTCTGAGGCTAGATCAGAAAAGACACTGCTGCTTCTGCTTTGCTCTCTTGGATTACTGTGCTAAGGGAAGCCCATGCAAGACATGAAGACATGCAAGCAGCAGAAGAGAGCCTCATAGGGGAAGGAACTGAATCTTCCACAACTGGAAGAGTCACCTGGGAAGTGCATCCTCCAGGCTTAGTTAATGCTGCAGATGACATACAGATGGCTGAATCTTCATTGCATCCTCATGAGAAACCACGAGTCAAGACACTCCTGAATGGAGGCAGAAGAGGAAGTTAGAATAAAGCAAAATGATACTTGGAGGCTGAGGCAGGAGGATTACAATTTTTTCTGCCCCTCTCCCCAGGACTGAACCCAGAGTGACTTTACTGAGCCACATCCCCAGCCCTTTTTATTTTTTATTTTGAGTCAGGGTCTCACTAAGTTGCTGAGGCTGGTCTTGAACTTGTGATCCTCCTGCCTCAGCCTCCCAAATCACTGGGACTACAGGTACGTGCCATTGTGTCTGACAGGATTACAAATTTGAGGTCAGCCTGGCCAATTTAGCAAGACCCTGTCTCAAACCTTAAGAATAAAGGGAAGAGAGTGTGGGGGAAGAGGACTAGAGATGTATGCACATCAATGACCGAGTGCTTACCTAGCAAATGTGAGGCCTGAGTTCAATCCCCAGTACCAGGGCTGGCAAGATGGGGAGGGGAAACAGAATAAAGCAATATGAGAACTTTCTGGCTTTGAAGATGGAGAGAGGGGCAACACATAAGGACTTCAGCAACCTCTCAAAACTGGAAAGGAAAAGAAAACAAATTCTCCCTAGAGCTTCCAGGAAGGAATGCAGCCCTACTGACACCTTGATTTTAGTCTAGTGAGACCCATGTCTGACTACTGAACAACAGTACTGTAGAATGATAAATCTGTGTTGTTTTAAGCCACTATGTTTATGGTGGTTTATTACAGCAGCCATAGAAAACTAATACAGCCACAGTAGCTTTCAGAAAAAAAAAAAAATGTTTATGATTCTTTTAGGACACTACTGGGAAACATCAGCAGATAAACCAATACAGAATTTGATGCCTGGAATTGGGCTATTGCCAAAATAATATATAAGATAAATTTGGACAAAAAAATGGGAGAAAACTAGAAAAACTTTTAAAGGAAAGTATTAGTAAAAAGCCTAAAGAACTCTGAAAACACTGATTGTTGAACCTAATAGTCTGTGAGGCAGCTGACAGATCTTTTTAAAAATTAGGACAATGTTATAGAAAACTAGAGGAAAGGTTTATCCTTGTTATGTTTGGGCAGAAATTTTAAGCAACACTGTTGCCTGTGAAACAGAAAAGTAGTGAATGTATCTAATGAACTAAGTGATCTAGCTAAAGAGATTCCAGGCTGAGTATTAAAGTTGCCACCCAGTTTCTCCTTTCTCCTTAGAGTGAAATGTGGGAGGAGAGAGAGAAGTAAAAGAACTGTTAAACATAAAGTCTCAGGAATTATTTGGCTTGAAAATTATCAGCTTCTCCAGATGTCAGATAATGCTAAAACTAAGAAACGCTTCTGGGCAAAGATAAAAATCAAAGCACTCACAAGAGAACACAGTATATATAAAAAACAAAGCTCACTGTAGAATCCTTTGTTAGGATTTCATAAGGATTCAAGGCAGCGCATCAGAGGACTTTTTTGGTCTTAAAAAGTGGGTTTCTTTGGGGTGCTCAGGAGGGATGAATGTCTTTTGCATGTTTCGCCATGAAACATAGAGGGCCAGAAGGCAGACTGTGGGTAGCCAGCTTCCTAGGTGATCTCCCAGGGACACTTGGTTCCTTGTGTTCTTATCTTTGTGTAGTACCATGTCAGTGTATCAGGGTTGGACTACATGACAAGTAAAATATGGCAGAAGTAATGTGTGTAACTTCTTTAGCTAGATCACTGTCATTTTTGCCTTACTTTCTTGGCTCATATTGCTGATAAATTAAAAAATTAAACTAAACCAGGAACAATGGTGTATACCTGAGCTACTCAGGAGACCGAGGCAGGAGACTCTCTTTTAGGTCAGCTTGGACAATATAGTGAGGCCCCTGTCTAAAAAAAAAAAAAAAAAGAAAAGAAAAGAAAGAAAGAATAAGACCTATAGACACAAAGCAATTCTTATTTAGCTAAGAAATAGGGTAAGAGGATGGATGGCACTAGGAAACTAGTTACAAAAGGAGCAAATAAAAGAAAACACAAGTATGTCCAACTAGGTAGCATTCCACCACCCCAGGCCTTGAAAATAATAATCACATTTGTTAAATGTTTAATATGTTCTTGGGAATGTGTGTGTGTGTGTGTGTGTGTGTGTGTGTGTGTTAGAGAGAGAGAGAGAGAGAGAGAGAGAGAGAGAGAGAGAGAGAGATTTAATCCCTACAACACTAAGAAATGCCATTATTATCCCCGTTTCACTAAGAAACACAGCTAAGCTTCAAAAAGGTTGAGGGACACCCATGTGACTCAGTTGGGAGGCATACTGCTCCTGAAAGTCATTCTCCCTGTGTCACTTTGACCATAGATAGTGAAACTCAAAACTCTTTCTCTGACTAGATCATGAAACCTTGTTGACTTCACATTCTCACAGCTTCTAAGACTAATTGTTGGATTTCTTTCTGAACAAGTTTATGATAGACACTATAACCCATTCACTTTACTCCTGAAACCTATCTAGACTGTACCTCCCAGCCCCAGGCAGTAAGATTTGGTTATGTGCTTGAGTTCTAGTCAATAGAAAATGGGCAGAAATGCTATACTGCAGTTCCAGAACAGGCCCATAAAAACCTCCTGCATGGTCTTCCACCCTTTGTGTAAATTCAATGAGTAGGTTTGTAATTCCATTAGGGTTTGAAGTTTGATTCGGTTAATTAGAAGTTTCTTGGTCATTGCAGACATGGAATTGGATACCTGTGCATTGATTATAATAATTCCACAGAGGAAAAGATGCATCAGACATGGTGTTTTCCTGATTTTTTTTTTCCAGTGGTGAGGATTGAATCCCAGGCCTCATTCTAGGCAAACACTATAAAGTATAACCTATTTTGAGAGAGGGTCTCCTTTTTTTCCCCCAGACTGTCCTTGAACTTGTGATCCTCCTGCATCAGCCTCCCTAGTAGCTGGGATCATAGGCACACCTACTGCCATGTCCAGTTTGTTTTATTTTAATTTCTATGTCCTCTAAAACATTAGCTTGTTTTCTCTCAGGGAATCTGGTTCTTTGTGTTTTGGGCTTTTTGCCCCTTTCTCTTTAGATTTTCCGTTTCCACCTCCAATTTACCCATTTCACTTTTCACATTCTTCACCAGACAGCTCTTTCTCATTTCCCTGTTCTTCTTTTCATTTATCCAGAGGAAAGACTGCTGAACTAATTCCTGATAAAGAGAATGACAAAATATATCTACCATTTTTTTCAGAAATAAAAAAATGTTGACTTTTTATTAATTTATGGTTTTCTGTGTTTTGTCTTTTGAAAAATATAAAATAGCTGGTAAGATATAAGATCAAGTTTGAGAAAACAGATTACAAAAAGTATATAAATGGAAGGCATTATTTTATGGTACTTGTTTTATTTTATGGAAAAAACACTGAAATTTCTTTCATACTACAAACATTTAAAATTGGAATAAATTGGGGCTGGGGCTATAGCTCAGTTGGTAGAGTGCTTGCCTCACATGCACAAGGCCCTGGGTTCAAATCCCCAGCAACACACACATACACACACACACACACACACACACACACACACACTGGAATAAATTAAGCAAACAACTGAAAATAACTACCAAAATACAAAAATATAGTCAGGCATGGTACAGTATATGCCTGTAATACAGCAACTCTGGAGGCCGAGGAGGGAGGATGAAAAGTTCAAGTTCAACTTAGGCAATTTAGCAAGACTTGATCTCAGAATAAAAAAATAAAAAGGACTGGAGGTATAACTCCGTGGTAGAGGGTTTGCCTAGCATGTGTGAGGCCCTGGGTTTAAGTTCCAGTACCACAAAAGAAAAATTTCTCTCCAATTTTACTAAAGTGCTGAGCACAGAAGCTTGCAAGGAACTGTGGGAAGTGAAGGAACTGATAAAAGTGAAATGGTTACTCTCTAAAAATTTAAAGGACTGGGGGAAAGCCTAGTGAGAGAGCACTTGCTAGGTATGCAAGATGAATGTTTTCAGTTGAGAATTCTATATCATGCCGTACTATCAATCAAACATGAGAGTGGAAAAAAATATTTTCAGATATTCAAAGACTCAAATAATACACTGTAGGCACCCTTTCCTAGAGATCCACAACAGGATATGCTTTAGCAAAATAAAGAAATAAACAAGCAAGAGGATAGGGGATCCAGGAACCATGGCCCCAACTCTGAGGACTGGAAAGGGAAGTATCTGGACAGCAGCCACAGCAGGCTCACAGAGCCACTAGCCTAGGCTGGAGTAGGGAGAAGGAGGCCTTTGGTGAGGAGGTGGGGAGTGCCCAGAGCGTTTCGTTCTTGTCGTGATTTTTATTCTACGTACTGAGTTACTTCAATAACACTTATATTAATATTTAAAATCATATTCTGTCTTGAATTGTCCTTTCTACCACCTAAATGCATTCCTAGCCAATCGAGTCCCCCCAACACTGTGTGCATACTGTTTTTACAGTATATATAGCAGGGCTTTATCAGCATCTGTTTATAAGTCTGTCCCCATAGTTACAATGTGAGTTTTATGAGGGTTGAGGCTGTGTCATTTCATCTTGAGTTTCTCAGCAGAGTGCCTAAGTGGACAGGGTGTGTTAGCCAAGTCAAACTAAATACTGATCAGGATAGCCACCTGAAAGAAATTCCTCAAAAAGAGCATTTTATATTTATTCAATAGAATTTTAAATCAGAAGAAAATCCCAATTCAAACAATGAACATTTCAGGAATATTCATTTGACACTAATATTAAACTATCAACAAATTACATGATTATTTCAATAAAATACATTAATTTATTCAACAAACATTGAATGTTCATTCTGTGCCAGAAACTTGTGTTTGCAGCATTCCAAATTAAGTCCTATAGTGGGAGAGATAGGAAGTAAGTAGATCCTAAATACACACGTGCAACAATGCTAGGCTGGGGGGTGGAATTAAACAGGGTAGGGAAACAGAATGTCCATGGAGTGGAATGGGGAACTATCTGAATGTGGCCAAGGAAGGTTTCACTCACCTTCATTTGCCCCTGATTTTCCTCTGCTTCCCTCTACCCCTGTTAGGGAACAGGCAACCTTAGAAAACACACAGCCAGACTTCAGTCAAGACACAATAAGTAAGATCCCTCATGTATAGGGGGAAGAAGAAAAAGAAGAGAGGGCAGCTCCTCCCTCCTCCCCTGTGTTTAAGGTGATAGGGCAGAAGGGCTTCCGTGAGACTTAGAGATGATTCTTTGTGCTCTCGAAGGCTGAGAATAGGCAGCTTTCTTTCTTTTCTTTTCTTTTTTTTTTTTAATAGGTGGACACAGTACCTTTATTTATTTATTTTTATGTGGTGCTGAGAATTGAACCCAGTGCCTCACACATGCCAGGCAAGTGCTCTACCACTGAGCCACAACCCCAGCCCAAGGCAGCTTTATTTTTAAAGCTTTTATTTTTGAGAAAAGTCTTGTGAAGGCTTTGAAGTGACTTCTTCACCCACACAGGGCTTTAAACTGAAAACACGTACCCAGGGTACCATTTCATGTTAGCTGCCATTTAGTGATAAATGGGATTTGATTGGTATAAATGGGAATGTAATTAGTTAACACCAAATCTAAAGGAAACTTTAAGAACTTCGCTTTAAAATTAAAATCTCTAATTCTTGAAATGTATGTAATCAAGGAGAATTCATTTTTTGTCGGCACCTGTGATGAATCAGTCTTACCTACCCTCCAAATGTGTAATCATACATTTCATCTTGGAAAAATGAAAGCATATAGAACTACTTAGTCCTTATTCATCATTCTTATGTTATTATGAAAAATGCTATATAAGAAAGTTTCTTCATGTTATAAAATGAATATTTATTGGTAGATGGTATTTTAAAATAAATATAGGGCAATTGCAGATCAATTTTTTTGAAAAATGCTAGCTGAAGCAATGAAATAATCTATTTGTGTGATTCTGAATGTCCCTGCATTTATTACCTTTTTTCTGTAAATCTTATATCTAAAAGATCTAGAAAATATCTTGCAGTGATCTAACAATCTTTGAAAAATCTAATACAATTCTATAGCTTTATTTATAATTATCAAAATTATTTCCCCCAAACCCCCTCCATATACTATCCCTTGCCAATGACATCTATCTATCATCTCTCTCTCTCTCTCTTTCTATACACACACACACACACACACACACACACACACACACACACATACACATGCACACTAGTGTATTAGCTTGAAGTATATGTACTTAGTGTCCGGAACGTATGAGTTTATGAACTCCTAAATAGATATGGTAAACCATGTGGATATAGCCACCAGTAGGTAGGAAAGAGCAACAGCTCAATATCTCTTATTACTCATGGACTCATGGTAAATAGAGAAACAGCAAACCAATATATTGTGACAAGCTTAATATTTCACATTGGTATAAAATACATATTCAATGAGACATTAAATGCTTACCAATTTGTAGAAGTCTTTGAGGAGCTGACCAGGAAAGTGAGGAGTTCATGAAACTTCAGTGTTCATGGCTTAAAGCTGCAGCAGTCTCTCTCCACGTGCATCAACCTTTCCGGTGGCAAGGAGTAGAGAAGGCACGGTGTTCTTTGAAGCTTGGGGCTTTAAATGCTGGCCAGGTGAGTTTGCTGTGTGTGGAAACAGTTTAAAGGTTTCTAATTGTGACCTTTCCTTTCCTACCTCCACATCACCCCACTGCACACACTTACCAAGCCTCAGCTACAGACCACCAGCACCACCCTACTCATCAAGAACAAAGCAAAAGCACTTTATTCTTCCTCTTGAAAATTTTGGGACCCCCCTGGTCCACTGTGTTCCAAGCACTTTGTTAGGTGCTAGGTAAAGGTGTTGAGGCATGGTGCACTATTTGAAGACAGTCATAAAAGATTTATGAAAGTACTAAATAAAAGCTTAGCAAGGGTGTGTCTAGAAATGGAGTGTTGAAGTCCCTCTGCCCCCTGGAGTGCCTCTAATGAAGCGAAGCATGAAGGTGTTGGGCCCAATATCTTAGTACACAGCATTCCCTCCCCTCACCACCACTCTTTCTCATCCACCAGCCAGAGTACAAGTAGGAGTAGCTTCAGTGGTCAGGAGATCTGCAATAGGATGTGTGGGAAGATGGAGACTTTCTAAAACACAGCCACTTCGCAGTTGTGAAGCTCTTACAGAAAGACAGGCCATGGCAACAGAGGAGCAACTTTCAGATCCCATTGCCATATTTTCACACATGTATATATTCCGTATGTTATTTTTAATTTTGGGGGGTTGTTACTGAGGATTAAACCCAGGGGCATTTTACCACTGAGCTACTTCCCCAGACCTTTTTATTCTTTATTTTAAAACAGGGTCTTACTAAATTGCTGAGGCTGGCCTCAAACTTGCCATCCTCCTGCCTCAGCCTCCTAAGTCACTGGGATTACAGTCATATGCCACTGCACTTAGCTTTGCATTTAATTTCTAGAAACCCTGAAATAAAAGTTTAATTGATAAAAAATCCTATCTTGTATAGACCAATGTTTACTACCAACAGTAAGTAGGGGCCTGATGGTAGAGCCACTATCAGTGTGGTTAAAGAAACAAATACACATGAAGCAATAAAGCATGGATCAGGCAAGTCTCATTTGAATTCTGCCTCATCACTCCTTATCACTTACTGGTTCTATGACCTGGAAAAGTTTCTTGCCTTCTCCAAGCCCATGTCCCCACGGCCCCCCATTAGGATGGATTAGCTATTGCTGATTTGTTTTGTTTTGGATACTGGGATTGAACCCAAGTGTGCTTAATCACTGAGCCACATCGACGGCCCTTTTAAATATTTTATTTAGAAACAGGGTCTTGCTGAGTTGCTCAGGGCCTTGCTGAAGCTGGTTATGAACTCTTGATCTTCCTGCCTCAGTGTCCCAGTTGCTGGGATTATAGTCATGTGCCACAGTGTCTGGCTGCTATTGCTTTTTTTGATGTTAGTTTATTTTGATCTCCAAATATTTTAACCTCTTAGTTATTCTCTGCCTATAATCTAGACTGTTCTTGCTTTTTTTTTTTTTTTTTTTTTTTTTTGGTACCGGGAACTGAATCCAGGGTTGCTTAACCACTGAGTCACATCCAATCCTCCTCTCACCCCCTTTTTTAAAAATTATTTTTGGTGCTGGGGATTGAACCTAGGGTCTCATGCATGCTAGGCAAACACTCTACCACAAAGTCACATCCCCAGCCTACATCCAGCCCTTTTAAAATATTTATTTAGAGATAGGGTCTTGCTGAGTTGCTCAGGATCTAGCTAAGTTGCTGAGGCTGGCTTTGAACTCAGGATCCTTCTGCCTCAGCCTCCAGAGCCACTGGGATTGCAGGTATGCGCCATGGGCCTGGCTGTCTTTACCTCTTAAAATGTGTAATTCAGGGATGCTAGACCTAGAACATTGCAGCAATGATCACACACATTGTTGGCTTAGTTGTGATCAATACCTGAAGGCATTTTTCTTACCAACTGAAAAAAAAAAAATCAGGTTAACCCATGCTCCAATTTGACTCCCATCCATCAAGTGCAATTGAATTAACCAAAAAGTAGGAATTATATTTCTTTCTCCTCCTACCACTCTTCTTAGCTCTGCCAGTTGTCTAAGGTTTACTTGTCTATGCAAAGCAGTTAAAGGGTGGCAACCTCAGACTGTGATAGGAGAATGGAGAGAGTTCCAGCAGAAAGTGTCATCTTGGAACAAAAGAAACAGAAACAACTAATTAAAAAATTATCTTGTTAGCTGAGCATGGTGGCACATGCCTGTATATTCCCAGCTACTTGTGGGCTGAGGTAGAAGGATTTCAATTCAAGGCCAGCTTGGGCAACTTAGTGAGAACCTGTCTATGAAATGAAACGAAGTGAACATCTGGGAATGTAGCTCAGTAGTAGAGTGCTTGCCCAGCATGTGTGAGGTCCTGGGTTCAATCCCCCACACTGCAGGGGAAAAAGTTATTTTGTGAGAAGAATTGTGAGACAGTAGTCCTGTCTACCTCCAGCTCTCACTGCTCCATCTTTTACTTTTCACGGGACACTTAGAATTTGAGGGACAAGGACTGTGACCCAGGTAAACTTGGAGAAGAACCAAGCTTTTGTCATTTTTCTGTGTTGTGAGTTAGATTAAGTAATTTAACTTCTCTGAGTTTCTGTTCATCAGGAAAATGAGGATAGTCATATTTTGCTTATTCAGTTGTAAGGATGGAGTGAGATAAAATTGCTGAAGGTCTGGCACAGAGAACACGGCAGAGTATGCTGCAGACAGCCATTCCTAAGGTTGGCCTGTCACCTCTTCTGACATGGTCCTGCTTTTTTTCCTCCACTCTCCAATGTGGCCTGCACTCTAGCTATACTAAACCACCTGTAATTTCCTGAATACACTTCGATGGTTCATACCACAATGCTTTATTCATATCATTCTCTTTGGAAAGCTAATCCAACAACTAGAAAACTACAACTCACCCTTTTGGTTCACCACAATTCTCAGGTCCTGTATGAAGCACGTTTTGGGAGGTACTTTTCACAGGTCTCCTGCATTTCTACACACTTGCACTATCTCACCAAATATGGTGGTTTTTTAAAAAAATTGTTCTAATTAGTTATACATGATGGCAGAATGCATTTTGACTCATTTTACACAAATGGAGCACAACTTTTTCATTTTTCTGGTTGTACATAATGCAATCACACCATTCATGCATTCACACCTGTACATAAGGTAATAATGTCTGTCTCATTCCACCATCTTTCTCTCCCCCATACTCCTTCCCCTCCCCTCACTCTCCTCTTCCCAATCCAACATTTCTCCATTCTTCCCTTGCTTCCCTTACCACCACCATTATGGATCAGCATTCACTTATCAGAGAAAACATTTGGCCTTTGGTTTTGGGGGTTCGTCTTACTTTGCTTAGCATGATATTCTCCAACTCCATCCATCTGCCAACAAATGCCATAATTTCATTCTTCTTTAAGACTAATATTCCATTGTGTATATGTACCACAGTTTCTTTATCCAGTCATCTATTGAAGGCATCTAGGTTGGTTCCACAGTTTAGGTTTTTGTTGTTGTTGTTGTTGTTGTTTGTTTGTTTGCTTTTGCTACTGGGGATTGAACCCAGAGGCACTTAACCACTGAGCTACACCCCCAGCCCCTTTTATTTTTTATTTTTAGACAGGGTCTCACTAAGTTGCTTAAGGCCTCTTTAAGTTGCTGAGTGAGGCTGGTCTTGAACTTGTGATCCTCCTGTCTCAGGCTTCTGAGTTGTTGGGACTACAGGCATGCACCATTGCTCCCAGCTCACCAAAGATATTTGTATAGCAAACAGCCTTAGAAGACAGAGATAGTGTCTTTCTTCAGAGCAAAAGGTCAGTATGCTCACTACCTATTGTAAACCATTTTGGTTCCCTAAGGTTCAGGTTCCTCTCTAATATAATACACTGCATATACAGTTGACATTTGGCCCCCTTTGTGTTCCTCTGTGGGATTTGGGGTTTGGGGAACTTGATGCAAAGTTGCTGATACTCTTGCTACTATATTGTCATGAGCAATAAAATGTCCTTTATCTCCAACACAGGAGTCTCATGTCTTCTACCATTCTCCATGAAACAGTGGCAGCCTAACCTGTTAGCTTACAAGCAAGATAAAATCTGAGACTCTTCACAATTCTTGCTAGCCTTTTCTCTTCTTTCCCATTTCATCCTATCATAGGAGTATTAACTGTTTGTTTAACTCTATTCTCATATTATCCACATTTTTGACTTTATCACAATATTCAGCATTCACATAAATTTTCTTAAAACCATCTTCGACGTCTATCAGCCTCTGGAAAACAATTTATGTTTAGTACTTGGTTGAATGAATGAATGTGGCCTCACATTCCTCTGACTCTTACCATTGCTGGTGTATGTCCAAGAGGATGCCTAGTGCTTTTAGCCTTTGTAATTTTCCAGAGACCTTTCTCCTAATTGCTCTCTGTATGACCAGCATTTTGGTTAGTATTTCATTATTCCTTCAGTTGACAAGTATCTATTCAGTTTTTCTTAGTTGCAAGTCAGTGTTCTTCACACTTTGTGAAACACAAGGGCAAATCAAGATGATGATTTATGCCCTCAAGATGCTTACTGGCTAGAGAGAAAATATACACAAGTTATGTGCCACGAAAATACTGTGATATTTTGGACAAAATAACCTCTGTCCTGACCCTGAATTCATATTTAAGATTTGGGTCTTGACCTAAATCTCCACCATGTTGGCTTAGGAACTGACTTCCTTAACAAGACTCCTAGAGCACAGAATTAAAATCAAGCATCCATAAATGGGGCCAGGTACAATGGAGCACTCCTGTAATCCCAGGGGCTCGGGAGGATGAGGCAGGAGGATCACAAGTTCAAAGCCAGTCTCAGCAACTTAGCAAGGCCCTAAGCAACTCAGTGAGACCCTGCCTATAAATAAAATATTAAAAAGGGCTGGGGATGTGGCTCAGTGGTTAAGTGTCTCTGGGTTCAATTCCCAGTACCAAAAACATAAATAAATAAATAAATAAAATTTTTTTAAAAAATCAGTAAATGGGATGGGATCAAACTAAAAATCTTCACACCGAAGAAAACAATCAATAATGTGATGAGAGAGCCTACAGAATGGGAAAAAATCTTTACCGCATGTACCTCAGATAGAGCATTAATCTCTAGGATATATAAAGAACTCAAAAAACTCAACACCAAAAAAAAAAAATAACACAATCAATAAAAGGGTAAAGGAACTGAACAGACACTTCACAGAAGAAGAAATACAATGGATTAACAAATAAATGAAAAAATGTGCAACATCTCTAGCAATTAGAGAAATGCACATCAAAACTACACTGAGATTCCATCTCACTCCAGTCAGAATGGCAATCATCAAGAATACAAGTAACAATAAATGCTGGCAAGGATGTGGGGAAAAAGATTTACTCATACATTGCTGGTGGGACTGCAAATTAGTGTAACCACTAAGGAAAGCATAATGGAGATTCCTAAGAAAACTTGGAATGGAACCACCATTTGACCCAGTCATCCCACTCATAGGTTTATACCCAAAGGACTTAAAATAAGCATAACACAGTGACACAGTCATGTCAATGTTTATAGCAGCTCAATTTACAGTAGCTAAAGTATGGAACCAAACTAGATGCCCTTCAACAGATGAATAGATAAAGAAACTATCGTATATATACACAATGGAATGTTACTTAGCCTTAAAGAAGTATGAAATTATGTCATTTGCTGATAAATGGATGGAATTGGAGAATATTATGCTAAGCAAAATAAGCAAATCTCAAAGAACCAAAGGCTGAAAGTTTTCTCTGATATGTGGATGCTAATTCACAATAAAGGGGAAGGGATAGAGGTACTTTGGCCTAGACAGAGGGGAAGGTAGGGGGAATGGGGGTAGGAATGATAGTAGAATGAACTGAACATTATGACCCTATGTACATATCTGATTACATGACCTGTGTAACTGTACATCATGTACAACCAGATGAATGAGAAGTTACATTTCATTTATGTATGGTGTGTCAAAATGCATTCTACTGTCCTGTGTAAATAGAGTAAATTAGAAAAAAAATTGGGGCCTATAATCCCAGAGACTCTGAAGGCTGAAGCAGGAGGATCGAAAGTTCCAGGCCATTCTAACAACTTAGTGAGGACATAAGCAACTTAGTAAGACTCTGTCTCACAATAAAAAAAATAAAAATAAAGGACTGGGTTGCAGCTCAGTGGTGGTGTACCCCTGGGTTCAGATCCCCTGTACAAGCAAACAAAAAGATCTGTAAAGTTCTCAATTACAACATGGGTGTGAAGGGTAAGGAAGTACTAGGCTTAGGGAAGAGTTCCTGCAAAAGCTCAAAGTCGATAATTCAGGTGCTTTGGGGAAAACAAAAGAGCATTCACTCTGGCCTGAACGTTGAACATATACAAGAAAAAATTGACCATTAAGTTGTAATGGAAGGTTGGGGCTATATCAGGAGACTGTCAAAATTAAGGAGTTTGTAATGAGCACTTTGGCATTTTACAGGTAATGAGGACATTTTATTTGCAATGAGAAGATAATGAAAGTTTTTTGATCAGAAGAAAAACTTGATTACAGAAAAGTTAACCCAGGTACTAACTATAAAAATGAATTGGAATATGAAAAGATTGGAAGGTTTTGGAAAAGTCTGTTGAGATTCCTTTTTAATGCAATGGCTCAGATGAGAGGTAATGGAAGGAGAAACTGGATAAGAACAGATTTTTTTTTTTTTCTTTTTTTTAAAGGAACTTCAGAGAGAAACTTGGCAGTGGGAGGTGGGAGCCCTAAAGTGAGAGTGAATGGAAGCTTCAACCAAATGGTATCTTGCATAATCCCTTTCACATCCAACCAACATCTCTGTCTAATCCACAAGACTATCCTAAGATGTGGGTGATCAGATGTCTTGTTGAAATCAAGGTAAGTTTGTTTTTCTATTTTCCTAGACCTACATAATCTAAATATTTATAGCCAACATGGGCTTTGGTCTCTTCATTATCACTGCCTTTCCCATGCATTTATAAGTCACATATATAAATTTACTCTTAATATTTTTAAGTTTGCACTACAAAATTATTATCTATATGTCCCATTGTTGTACAACAGATCCCTAGAAGCTTTTTCATTTTGCCTTACTGAAATTCCATACCTAGTGAACAACTTTCCCAGCCCTCAAGTCCTTGGTAACCAACATTCTATTTTATTTCTATGAGTTTGATTACTTTAAATATCTCATATAAGCAGAATTGTGCAGCATTTGTCCTTTCTTATGACTAGCTTATCTCAAAATAAAAAAATAAAAAAGGTCTGGGGATGCAGTTCCATGGTAAAGGGCCCCTAGGTTCCACCCTCAATAGCAAAAGAAAAAAAAAAAAAAGATTTGGAAAGGTCTCAGTTGCACTGTGGGTTTTGTCCTCAAGGTTCACCCATGGTAGCAAATAACTTTCATCATTTTTAAAGATTAATAACATTCTAAAATAAAATATTTTCACATTTAATATTCCATATTGTTCTTTAAGGTTAAAGAATATTCTTTAATGTCCATCAATTTCTTGATAAACATTTAGATTACTTTCATATCTTGTGTATTGTAAATAGTGGTGCAGTAGACATGGGTATGCAAATATCTCTTAAAGTGACTGCTTTTAATTGTATTGACTTTTTGCTCTGGATTCCTGGATCATATGGTAATGCTGTTTTTAGTTTTTGTTGTTTTTTTTTGTGATATTGATTTTGTGATTAAACTCAGGGCCTTGCATGTGCTAGGCAAATGTTCTACCACTGAACTATATCCCCAGACATTTTATTTTGGGGACAGGATCTCGATAAATTGCTTAGGCTGGCCGGAACCTCCTAAATAGCTGGGGTTACAGGTGTGTGCCACTGCAACTTGATATTCTTAATCCCCTGACCCCTATATTCAGGATTGAACCACTAAGCTACACCCTCAAACTGACTTCTTTCCCTCCCTCCATTCTTCCCTCCCTTCTTTCTTTCTTTTTGAGAGAGGGTCTTGCTAACTTGCAAGTCTGGCAACTTGGCAATCTTCTCACCTCAGCCTCCCAAGTTACTGATATCACAGGTGTACACCATGGTGCCAGGCTATTTTTAATTTTCTGAGGAACCTTCATACTGTTTTTCTTAGTAGTTGCACCATTTCATAATCCCCAAAATTACAACCAGCTTTTAAAATAACTCATTTCAGAATGTTTCTGATGACAAATATTAAACTCATCAGTGAGTAATTTTATGATTTGTAAAGATCATGTCATGGAAACCTCATTGGGTCTGGTCTTCTAACCTACATGAGAAAAGCTCAGTAAATATTCATTTTAAAAGAAAGATTTGTATTGCTTTTTGCCATTCTCTAATGATTCAAAATCTTCTACAAATGGTCCCATGAATCCATAAAACCAGTTAATGTTTAAAGGTCAGAGGCCTCGAAGTCTATTTAGTATAGCTTCATAATTTGATGGTAAAGTATGCGATTTTTTTTCCCCCTGAAGTTGGGCCAGAGGACCTGAATTTATTAAAGAAACTTGATTTGTTTTCCCTTTCAACCTCCCCTTAGATTTTATTTCTTTTTTCACTATATAGGCTCAAGTCTTTCCAGTTTGAAACCGATTGTCCTATTAGCATATTAAAGCAAAATAGGGCACAGGGAGTTGTTTATCTCAATGAGATTTATCTTCCAAGGGTGTAGCTTTGGGAGGTTAGATACCCAGGCACTTTTAATCTCCTTCAGAACCAGTTTAGGAACTCTTGAAAGAAGTCATTAGAATCACCCTCAGCAAAATCACCAAATTTGTCAGATTTGACTCTTAAAAACCTGAATTTTTCAAAGTCAACCCCAGCCTGAAAGGACAAAGATTTGTCATGACTAGGAATATTTACTTACTAAATAATAATGGCAATTATTTATAGAGCTACGCACCAGGTATTTTCCATGCATCAAATTACATCACCACAGCCTATTGGTATTATACTTATTTCCATTAAATAGATTAGATTTGAGAGCATGAGTAACATGTTTATGCAACACTGAAATATGAACTCCAGTGTGCTAGAAACCCAAAACCAAGCTTTTAACCACTGCAGTGTTACCTACTATATGCAAGGAACTATGCCGGATAGAAATTATGGGTCATTCACAAGAACTAGGTACCAAGTTCTTAAACAGCTGTATCACCTAGTATTTGATATAAAGCAAGTATAATACATGAAAGAAAATCTAAGTGTCTAAGAAGATAAGTACTGTTATTCAAAGAAGTGTACTATAAGTTCTGAAGCCAACAGGAACAGATGCACAAGTGTAGGGCAAAGTGGTGCACAAGTGTAAACCCAATAACGTGAGAGGCTGGAGTAGGAGAATCAAAAGTTCAAGTCCAGCCTCAGGAGCTTAGGGAGATCCTGTCTCAAAATAAAGAATAAAAAGAATGGGAGGTGTAATTCAGTGGTAGAGACCCCTCTGGGTTCAATTCCCAGTGTGTTGGGGGGTGACTTAAAGGCAGAATTCTGGTTTTCTGTACCCTGTGTTAATGAGTAACCTTGGGTAAATCTCAATTTCTTCAGCTTAAAAATGGAGATTTAAATAACAATATCTCTACTTACCTCACTGGATCATTGTGAGAATCAAACGAATGAGTATATAGTGAAAACTCTGAGTTCCCAGTGGATTTGTACAGTATGGTAATTATCACCAGAGTAAGTCTATTGCTGCCCGCCATGGGACAGTAAATATATACCAGAAAACTTGTTTAATCTCATTATATAAGCTCACTTCATTTTGATGTAATGCAAATATTCTTCCCTAGTGTAACTCATGGTCCAAGCCATCTTACAAGAATCGATTAATTATGATTAATTAAAATGTTAAAGAAAAGACAAAGTGACAGTTAAAAAAAAAGTTCTTCCCCTGCCTCTTAGGGTATCTCTTCCTTCCCCCAGACTTTATTCTTTTGATTTATTCAAGAAAGACAACATAAAAGCATCGTATTAGCAATTCTTTTCCAGGAAATATGAGCACTTAGGGTCAATTGAAAGAGACCTAAGAGAAGGAGGAGCCGAGAGTAGGGAGAAAGGGGGAGAGAAGGAGAGAGAGAGAGAGAGAGAGAGAGAGAGAGAGAGAGAGAGAGAGAGAGGGAGGGAGGAGGGGAGAGAGAAAGAGAAGAATGTCATACAATTTTTAAAAACTACCAACAAATCGACAAATAGTTAAGGGTATCATTTTATGCAAATTTGAATTATCAGATATTTAAAACATCTTTGCAACTGTTTCGTTTTCTTTCCACAATCGTTTTCCTGTTCCATGAACCTTTATTCTGATGCTTAAAAATAGTTCAAGCTCATCTAAATTATAAGAAAGGTTTGGGAGCAATACAGCCAAGAGTTTTGCTGATTTACAAGCCTTGAAACTGAAAATGCTAAATAGATTCTTGTTGTAACAACTTCGGGGGAAGGTAGTGCTGCCATCCCGGCAGATGTTTAAAAACTGTTAATTTTCCCCCTTCTTCATCAGGGAGATCTGCGGAACATGCTAAAGGCAGTTAGCGTGTGCATGCCTTAGTGACAAAAGCTAGATTTCTGTCAGCAGCTCTCATTAAAGCTAGCTTTTAGCCTGTGCCCTCATCATGTGCCACAGATTTAGTTTTGGATTAGCAAATGCTAATCCACATGTAAACGCTCTCTATGATCCACACACATTAAGCAATCTGATTACACTCTTTCAAGTGAATGTTTCAACTCCTCTTGTTATCCTTAATTAATTTTAGGAGCTGTGAACAAATTCACATCACTTGTGTCTTTCCTAGTCAGCCTAACTTCTGACCAGGTAATCTATCAAAGCCTGGTCTCCCACAGCAATCTTAGAGAATCTGGAAATCCCCTGATCTCACCTCAACTCTCAGGACAGGCCTTTTGTGCGCATACTTCTCACAAATTAAAGAACTTGACTAACTTGAGGAAGAGATAATAAAACGTCTCTCCTAAGGGTAATTGTTCATTTCAGGGCACACTTCAGAGGGGTTTTTAAGCTAGAGCTGCATCTGATAGGGTCAGGGAGGATAAGAACGATCCTAGAATGTGGGGGCTTATCGCCCGGAGATGCCTCCAGTTGAGCTGACAAATCTCCGAAGTGGGAAATAGATTTCCCTCCACTGGGCCTCCGCGGGTGAGCGGAGGAGGGGGATGGGCAGGGGCCATCAGGGGAGAAGTCTCCGGCCTTTCCACGTCTCTCAACACCATCCCCCCAACCCCCGCCTCCTCTGGCCCCGAATCCTAAACTAGCCGGCGGGAGAGGGGCCCCGGGGGCTGGCTGGGCTGGAGGCTTGTGGCCTTTGTGGCTCTGTCGTCGACGGTGGCGCAGAGGGGGCGGGGACGCGGGCCGGGACCCTCAGCTGGGGCTTGACCCCCAGGTGCATTGTCCGGCGGGGCCCGCCCCCTCTCCCCGGGGCCGCGACCCGACCGCTCCCGGCCCCGTCCCGGCGTCTCCCTCCGCCGGCCGCGCCGACCTCCCGGTCCCCGGACCAGGGGCCAGATGTAGAAAGTAGTCCCCAGGCCGGCAGTCGCGGCGCTGTCCACTCCGCCGCCCCCGCCCTCTGCAGCCGCCGCCTCACTCCGCCCCCAGGCCGGACTCTCAGGCCCCCCGCCTCGCGCGAGCGGGTGTCCGTGCGCCAGCGTCGCCACCACAGAGCCCAGCCGCGCCACGCCACGCGGGTGCGGGAGCGGGAAGCTGTGTGCGTGCAGCCGCGGCGCGGGGAGCGCCCGGAGGCGGGGGCGGCAGGAGGACAGCGGCTGTGGGGCAGCCGGGGAGCATGCCCGTGCAGCCCTGCTGAATGGCGTCTTCAGTACGACCCCTCGCCCTGCCGTGGCCGCCGGGGATGCCGGTCGGCGCGCTCCTGTTCCTGCTGCTTCTCGGCCCCATTCCAGGTGGGCGCGCTTTCTTCTGCAGTTCCCCACCCCCCCGGACTATGGGGAGGGAACAGGCGCGAGTGGAATGGGAAAAGAGGACACGGGGGGCGTTGGGGAGGGTGGCGGAGTCCTCCGTGGTGGCGCTGACCACCGGCCCCTGCCCTCTCTCTGGGGCTTGTCCAGGGGCGCGGGTTTCCGCAGGCTCTGCGGGGCGCGGGGAGAACTGTGGGAGCCTCTCCCTGCGCACGTCCTCCGCGGCCGAGCTCCCTCGGCTACAGGCTGTAGGGCCTTAGCGGCCGCTGTCCACTCTCGTCCCTTCTCGCGCCATTGTCCCGGCTCCGGCCGCGTCCCCGCCTTCTCGGGCAGCCTGGACTCCGCGCCGCCCGCCCGCCGGGGCCGCCGCGGCCGCACGTGGCTTTATTTATATTGTTTCCTTAGTGGCAGCCTCGCCGCGCAGGGGGCGCCGCGGTTCCGCGCGGCTTCCAGTGTTTGCAGTGGGGTTCCCCCGTGTTTCAGGGCTGTTAAAGGGAATAAGGGGACTCAGCGCCCAGTTTAGCGTCCTAATGCCCCCAGTTTTCCTGGTGCGAGTCCAGCGAGGAGATGGGAAGCCGGAATTGGAAAGAGAAAAGGGTTGAAAGTTGCATGGCCCCGGAGGGGCATAGAGAAATGTACCCGAAGCTGGAAAGGAAAGTGTCTAAATAGGGTTTATTTCCTGAAGTTAGGTATTTGGGGCAGGGCCCGGAGGTGTGTACGGATTTGAGGGTTCCCCCAAGCTCCGGATTAGTCTTGCACAAACTTGGATGAACTCCTTTTTCTCTTTTGCTTCGGTGATGGTTTTCTCAGGGAGATTAAAAAGTGTAGTGGATGAGGAAGGACGCGGAGTGTAGGAGAGAGGTTTTAAGGGGAATGGGTTTTTATTTATTTATTTATAAACGCTGGATTTTAGTTTTTTCTAAAGAAGTTAGTTTCAGTTCGCATGAGAAAAGGATCAAAGTCAGATGTGGCTCAGAAACACAATGGGCTCCTTCCGGAGTGGTCAGCGCAGCGCGAGGCTGTAAGGGTGTCTCGGGTCGCCCTGGGCGTACGTTATAGGGGAAGTCGGGAGCACGGGAGCATGGGGTTTCTGAGGATCTGCCTTGATCAGAAACAGGGAAATCATATCCGAGGATTTGTAATCATGGTTTCAAAATGACCAGGAGAAAGATGAAACGCACACCCCGCCTCCAGCCCCTAACTCGCTATTATCCCCAATCAATATGCAAGACTTTAGCCTGCTCTTTGCTCTGAAAGCAGGAGGTAACAAAGTATTAGTGGTCATCCGATGCTTTATCCTAGCTGGGGCCAGGGGGGATGTGTATGCTGAGGATAAAGCATTTCCTCTGCTCTGATAAAAATGTGTATTGGTTGATTAAGCAATCTCCTATCCCTATTAGACAGTAAGGACCAATTAGTCACGCATTTTTTTCCAACAGTTGGTAGTTCTAAAAAAGTGAAATAAAAGTTTCCTAATCCGATCACCCACTGAGTACAAGCAGCAAGAGTTACCAACTTTTCAAAGTCTATTGTTTGTCCTTTAAATACCTAGCTGGCTCTGCAGAAATTAAGTAAATGGATTTCTTTCAAGAAGAGGAGACAATCCCTGCTGTAAAAGGGCAGATAGAAAAATGCAAACTTGTAATTTGTCACAAAAGATAAACGTTCCTCCCAAAGGAGTAGGTGCCAAGGGTTCCAAAAACACTTCAAGGGACAAGGAAATAAACTTGCTTGTTCACAGAGTTGGAGTTTTGCTAATGATTTCTTGTAAAATTAGACTTTTACGACTTACTCTGTTCAAGATCTTTTTGACAAGCTTGTAAAAGTAGCAAACAGCTTGTGCTCATGAGTTTTCCTGATGATTTTGAAACTCTAGTAAGGAACTTGAGAACAAGATTCTTAAAAGGCATAGAAATTATTGAAATCTTTCCTATACTTTTAGTGTAAATGTTGCAAGGTGATTTCTCAGACTTGTTGAAAAGATTTGCTAAAATTTAGGTTGGTTTATTAAAGTGCTTGTAAGTTAACTAATATAATCAATTAAACTTTGTCTTATACCCTGAGTATGTGTTTTACAATTGTGTGTTAAATGATTTTATACCTATAATTCTGGATATGCCTCTCTCCCTTTTTCCTTATAGGAGTGTGGTGCATTAGCGAACTGTTTTTTATAAAAGAACCACAGGATGTAACTGTCACAAGAAAGGATCCAGTCATTTTAGATTGCCAGGCTCACGGAGAAGTTCCTATTAAGGTCACATGGTTGAAAAATGGAGCAAAAGTGTCTGAAAATAAACGGATCCAGGTTCTTTCTAACGGCTCTTTATACATCAGTGAGGTGGAAGGCAGGAGAGGAGAGCAGTCTGATGAAGGATTTTATCAGTGTTTGGCAATGAACAAATATGGAGCCATTCTTAGTCAAAAAGCTCATCTTACCTTATCAAGTAAGTGTTTAAGTTCTTGGTTGACATTTTTTTGTTATTACATTTTGATTTCTTGCTTTATGAATATACTCATGCTAAAAGTCATACATGAAGAATTTTGGAAATAAAGGCATGTGGGGAAATATGCAAAAAATACATAAACTTGGAAACAGAAGTCATGTTAGGTTTAGAACACAAGTGATATAAAACATGATAGAGGTGACTTTATGTAAATTTCAATTATTCACACTATAAGAAAAGTTGGATGTATAAGTTTGGCCAACACAACAAAAGTTGTTCTAAAATTTCATCTTTTAGAAATTATTAATTAAATAAAAACAATCACAAGTATACCTGCTTTGTAGATGGCCCTTGAGTGCTAAATCTTGCTTATACCCCAATCTTCCATTTCTCTGACTGCTTTTAGATCACCCATGTTGCTTTTTAATTGTAAGGCAGGGCATTGGTCAGTAACTCTCAAGCCTTTGAAGTATTCCTGTTTTCCTGCTGGGAGGGAAAGAGATTAAGGCTATTTCCATATTATGCCTAATGGACTTAAACCAGATCTGCTTATTTTTTCCCCCCAGTTGTCATAAAGTTTGCTGTCTAATGATTTCCTTTGTATTAACCCCATCAGAGCAATCATTTGTCCAGATGATCCATTGCTTGGTGGTTGACCTAGTAACTTGAGTGTAATGATGGGCCCAGGACAGGTAGAGAACTCTGCTTCCACTGAGGTTACTACCTTGTCAGGTGATCAAACATGATTTCAATATTGGAAAATAAAACTATATCTTAAAAATAGTTTTACAGGTATTCTAGTTATGTGATTTTGTTAATCGACAAAAGATCGATTTCGTACTGTACCTATAAAGTGTTTACAAAATGAACAGGAAGAGGGAATTCTTGAGATAAAGGTGCGATTTTTTTGGCAATAGTTTCTTCAAGTTCTACATAATTGAAACAGGCTAGTGGCAGGACTTTCCCAGGTGGATTTAATTGTTGTAGCAACACATGACTATAATTACACTATCCTCTTATTAGTAATTAGTAATATTTCATTTGTGTAATAATGAATGATTGTAGAAAATACATTACAAAAAATGATTTTTATGTTGAAAAATGGCAGAAAATTAAAAATTTCTAAATCTGACCTCATCCCGCTCCTGCCAAAGAAGAATGAAAACCTGAGAGAATTTCTGATAAACTTTTTGTTGTTGTTGTTGCTGTAATCACTGGCTAATAATCATTTTCATTGGGTAATGGTTTTTCTGTACAGTACTATTTACAAGATAGTGCTTTTATGATCAGTTCATTTAAATTTTGTGTAATGTAAAATTGTTCTATAGGATTCTGGTTTTTCCACCTTTGCAGGTTTATGGAATCTTGGGTGTTCATACTCTGGAATTATAACTTGTATTACCTATGAGGGGTAGAGGTTGGAGTTGGGGAGGTGGCTATGGCTGTAAAAGATGAAGCATTTGTCACTATTGCACCTTTCCAGGACCATCTGAGAAGCTTGACAGAATCCCAGGGCTCCCAGATACACCTTTGAAAACACACAGCTTTCTGATTTCATAAATAAAGTCTGAAAGGTATATAATGAGTGTAAAAAGTAAATGTTAGTACTAGGGGCTGGAGATGTATCTGTCTAGTAGTTCATGTACTTAGCATGCATGAGGCCCTGAGTTCAATACCCAGCATTAAAAAAAAAAAAAAAAAAAGAATTAGTACTAGCTTCTTAAATATCTTTAGATTTCTGTCTTTATAAAATTATCCCTAATAATAATTAGATGCAAATCATTTCAACGGGTGTTATGGTAAAGTACATTTCATATTGTAAGTACCAAAAACTTTTCCATTGAAACTGTTAAAATAGCAGAGCAAATGATCATTGCTCTGTTATTTTATCCAACTGTAATCAGTTAGGGACTGTATTCTTCAGATGCACATATTTTATTTAACCTTGAGGACATGTTTTGCTAGGAAAATCCAGTCAGTATGGTGAATTTAAAATGTAGAGTGGATTTAGATTTTTCTTTAGAAATGTTAAATTTCTTAGCCTGAATTATCAAAGTTAGTTCTGGGCTGGGGTTGTAGCTCAGTGGTAGAGCACTTGCCTAGCATGTGTGAGGCACTGGGTTCAATTCTGAGTACCACATATAAATAAATAAATAAAAACAAAGGTCTATTGACAACCATAAAACATTCTTTAAAAAATTAGTTCTGATTTCTAAAGATGTTATCTGGAGTAGCCAGACAGAGAATAGACATTAAGTGAACATTCTGATTTTGTTTTTGATTTTTGAGCTAGTTCTCCCAGTTATTGATAACAGCAGGGTACAAATATATTCTTTTTATTTGCTTAGAGATTTTGTAAGCAAACATATCTTTTGGTTCAGAAATATAGTAGTACAGTACCTGAAATCTAAAGCTTTAATTTGTGCAAGTTTTAGATTTTAACACACAGGCAATCAAGTCTTAGTTTCTAAACTTAGGAACTAGAAGCTGAAAGTTGCACTCTAGGCAAGAATTCCATTATTCATGTGTAAATTAGGAATTCACAGGGTTAAAAGGTTAGAAACTGGCCAGGATGAGGTTTACCCTTGTGATAAAGAGCAGATGACCCTCATTCATTGGCCAAAGCTTTCATGTAGCTCTTCTGCAAAGTTAGTTATTGCCATGAATTGTTCTTGAGGAATGCAGAAATTCAAATGTGAACAGGCCTTTCCTTAAGTGTCTCTATGGAGCCTTATCTCCCAAGCACATCAGAGCAGGACTGCAGGGACAAGGTTCTTCCCCAAAGGCCTGGAGGCTTTGCTTTCCTGTTGTTCATCCAAGCACAAAAGAATTCATCTAACTTAGCTTTGCCAAGACATCCCATTCTTAAAGGAAAATATAGGGTTAAAGTAATATTTAGCTTTTTTTTTTTAAAAAAAGGTAATCTTTTATTGATATCCATTTTAGCTGTTTTTCATGTAATTAGAAGGGAGTGACGGAGATTTCTAGTTGTATACAATAGTAAACAGAAAATCAAACCATTTCCTATAGATTTTAATTTCTAAATTTAGCATTAAATTTTAACTTTGTGTATACTGTCTTCATTATATAAGTATTTTAGGAATTAAAAAACAAGGGAATTGATGTTTCTTCTATTCTTTAATGTTGAAATAAGATAAATTTCATAGAAAAGCATTAGTGTGGTAAAAGAGTCTCACATTTCAACAAGTTTAAATTAAGATAAGAGATTTGAGAGAAGTAAAGGAGGAGGCGGGTTGTGTTCTGTGATGTGTAAAAGACTGGCTGTAAGCTAGTGATAGAACAGGAAGCTTGTTGTTTATTTCCTTTCCATAAAAGGTGGAAGTTGAAGTCCTAGAGAGAAAGAGAACATAAAGCTGGCCTATATCTCTTAGGTTTTTCATGACTGTTCACTTGGGCATAAAATAATGTTTGATGTGAGCATTTATAGCTTGAAAGCATAAAAATCATTATAACTTTTTTTTTCGTTCAAAATTTTGAGATTAATTCTGGCATCAGTAAAGTTATTTAAGAGTACATTGCAATAACTTTAAGTAGCAAATGTCATTTCCTTAGGGTATAGATTGTTTTTCATGAGTAAAATATATCTGCTTAAATTAAGATGAAATTTAAGGTGTTTTTGTGGGATTAGTGAACAACTGTCCTGTGGATATGGTTTTATATCTTTTTTAAAATATTATTTTTAGTTATCAATGGACCTTTATTTTATTTATTTACATGTGGTGCTGAGAATTGAACCCAGTGCCTCACTGTAGTGCTAGGCAAGCACTGTACAACTGAGCCACAACCCCAGCCCTTCGGTTGTCTATCTTAAAAAGTCATGTATTAATTATAGTCCAGGGTAAATGTGGCTTAGTGGTAGAGCTCTTGCCTATGATGTGTGAGGCCTTGGGTTCTATCATCACTAGTGGAAAAAAAAAAAAAGTAGTACAAAGTCGATTTTTAAAGTGAAGTTAAGGGACTGAAGTTGTGGCTCACTGGTAGAACCCTTGCCTAGTGTATGTGAGGCACTGGGTTCGATTCTCAGCACTGCATATAAATAAATGAATAAAATAAATGTCCATCAACCCCTAAAAAAATTTTTTTAAAGTGAAGTTGAAATATATGAAAACATTTTAAAAACTATGTTTTTAAAAAGGTGGGGAATGGTATATTGAAAAGGGAGTCTTAGGAAGTATGAGATGATAGCCTGGGTTTTACTAATGATCATGGACCCAAAAAGTAAAATTTTGCTATACTGTCACTATTTTATTGACATTTGTAGATGCTGTAAGGATAGTCTCTTACCTGTGTGCATGCTTCTCCAAGTCAAGCTGATAGCAGTTACATGCCCTAATTGAACAGTGCTAATGCATAAGCTAAAGTTGTTGGGTTTTGGAAAAATAAGACAGAATTCAGATATTCAGAAAGATCAATCTGCCAACACTATATATAAAGTTCTGTTGATGCCTTCTGGGATAAAGAAAAATCACCTTAAAAAGAGACAACATGGTTCAAAAGCATGTTTTAACTTAAAAATGACCACCTTGCATAAGTGAAATCAGGGAATTAAAATTGAGCTTAATTCTACAGAGTTTACTATGACACTTGGTTTTGAAAGTCTATTTAAAATCTGTCAGTTGCCTGATTATCTCTGGATAATGGAACCAGTTTTTCCCACTTTTTCCTTGATTTGTGAGGATTATTTCTCATTTTCAGAGACCTATAAAATTATCTAAATATCTATTTATATATTGAACAAATATATATATATAATACATATATATTATTATAATATATAAGCACATATATGTATGTGTGTAAATCTATGCAAAGCAGGATCCAGTAAGGGATGGAATCACATTTTTCTCTGAGTATGTAATTTATTTTTTGTTGTTGTTATGATTTTTAATGGAATTTTGAAAGGTACTTGGTATACCCATTCTGTCCACTATCTCTGATGATTCTAAAGAAAGGGTCTCACTCTTAGGAGCTGTTTGCACAGGGATTTGTTGTCATTGCTCCCATATTTAACAGCTGGTCCTATTGATGAAGTCCAGAGCAATTTAAAAGAATAGCAAAAAACAAATCTTTTAAGCAGGGCTTTAGGTTAAAGGAGTATTTCAGTTAATAAAATGCATTTGAGGTTACTTTTTTGAAAACCATGATTTTTTTTATACTCCATTTTTGAGAGGTGATCTTTATCTCATAAACAAGTTTGCTTAGTTTAATTACTTCCAGCTTTTAAACTGATAATGATTATATGAAAACTGAGGTTGAGTCAAGTGTTTTGTTGAAGATCCTACTTGAATTTTAGAAACAACTTTGATTATTGAGATGTTTTAAAAGAAATCCTAAAAACTACCCCAAACTAAGTTTTCATTGTCAGTCAAGTCTGTTTTAATACTTTTAAAAGTTTATACTGTGCACTTTTAAACTCATCACTGAAATTTTGGTACATAAGAAAGGAAGAGGAAGTTATAATCACTGAAGCAGCACTTGCAGTTGCTCCCTGACATGGTGCTTTGCATAGAGTGAACCTATAGAAGATAGTCGGCAATGGTGATGTACAAAATAGGTAGAAATGTACCAAATTACTTTTCAGCAGCTGTAATTGTGAAGCCAAGTGAACTTCTGTAGGGATATGTGTGCAGAGGATGAAGGTATCATCCTTACAAAAGTCTCTGACACTAATCTGACAAATTCTTTCCTGACTTTTGCAATTTTTTTTTTTTTTTTTTTTTGTAAAGCCTCTGGTTCTTAGAAACTGCATTTGATGAGCCTTTAAAAGCCAAATTCTTATAGACTGAACAGAAGGCATGAATTAAAAATGTTTGTTTTTTC
Source organism: Sciurus carolinensis (assembly GCF_902686445.1). Taxonomy (NCBI): domain Eukaryota; kingdom Metazoa; phylum Chordata; class Mammalia; order Rodentia; family Sciuridae; genus Sciurus; species Sciurus carolinensis. Next base: position 98,265,303 of record NC_062214.1, read on the forward strand.
AGTTTCTAAAGGGTTTACCCTTCCCTTGTGTTTGGATATATATTTTGGATAGCTTTTGCATTTGTAGTAGCTAGGTTAATCAAGAGACTGTTGGAGAATGCAGTCATTGTTCAGGGTTCTGGTTTCAGATATGTATCTTCACTGGGTTTAGTCCTTAGGACTTATTGAAGGGAAATTTTCTTTTTAAACCTTTATGCAACTTTAGTAAATCCCTGCCTACCTAGAATGGTGTAACAGTTCTTTTTTATTTCATGGTGCTCCTTTATGCTGCTTTATACAAATGACTTTAAATAGATCATTCTTTTGGAATAAAACTCAAAAATAGCCCTTTTATTGGTTTTTAACCTTCAGTACTGCTTAGAACGAGGTAGGTCTCAGGGACTTATCTTTTACTTTCCCAATATGTACCTACCAGTAAAATAATAAAGAGGTGTTTGGGCTGTGGACTGCATTTCTAAGGGTTTCTCAACCTTGGCATGCTTGGCATTTTGGGTCCCATGTGCTATATGATGTGTAGCAGCATTGCTGGCTTCTGTCCACTCGCTATCCCTTCCAGTTTTGACAACCAAAAAATCCCTACTGGGAGGCAAAGACACCCCTGGCTGGGAACCACTGATATTTCTGAAGGTAGTAGGAAACTGAGTGATGCTGGCTAGGGCTGTTAGAACTTTAACTAGTTGTTTCTGTCTTGTCTTTGGTATCTGACCTGTGATAGTCTTCTCCCCCCCACCCCCACCCCTGCCGTTTGGTATTTAATAGCAGTGCTAAATTTTTTTTTCTTATTTATTCACTTATTTATTTATTTTTGATGGGGTTCTTTTTTTTTTTGTCTCATCTTTTTTGGAACTGGGGATTGAACCCAGAGCTTTACGAATGCAAATGGAAACTCTTCTTTAAGTATTATGAAGGAAGCTTACTTTTAAAAAATAGATTCAAGTCATTGCCTAAGTTTCTCTTTCCCTTTTTCACACACAGTACTGTTCAGGTTTCATTCTTCTGTAGGCCTGTTCACTTTTATTTCAGTATTTTAAATTTTATTTGATATCCAGTCAGAGAGTAAATAAAAATTTTATTTAACCTTGTTTGCTCAGCACCTTTGTTTCTTTACTGGGGATCAAACCCCAGGACCTGCTTGCACATGCTAAGTAGCAAGCACCCTACCACTGAAATATACCCCCAAAGTTTTTGTTTTGTTTTGCACCTTTTATTTTTTTAATGTGAGTGATGGATGTTGTAGTTGGAAAGATAGGAACAATTTCCTTGTGTTGTAAATGTTAAGTAGAGTTATTTGTGGAGGAAAGGAAACTGATCTCAGAAGCTTACAGCATAGCATTTGCTTGTAGTAGGTGATGGGTAGCTGAATGATTAACAAATCTTTTCAACTAATTCAGCAGTACCCTCAACTCTTGTTGTGGGCAGAAGCAGTTAACTTCCTGCAGATGATGATGTAGAAATGGTAGCATATTGAGAGGGTATCAAGCATGGATGAAGCAACCAGAGTTAGACATTATAGTCCACTAACCAGTACATAGCAAGTTGCAGGTAAAAGTTCAGGTGGTTATTTCTGAAGTACTCGTTTTAGATTGCTTAGTGGTGGGTAGGGATTTCAGTCTGCATCTTTCTCAAGACATCCTTTTTGTGTGTACTGTAGTGTTGGTTAGCTATTCATGCTAGGAAAAGTTATGACTGTTGCTACATGCAGTTGGTTGCTGTAGAGGCCAGTGACCGCTGACCACTGGTGGCCCAGGAGACAAGTAGAAATAGATGATGGAGGAGGAAATGATCTTCTACTGAGTGGCTCTAGAGTTGAGCAAGGCTGGCTAAACATTTAGCACCATTTGCTTTCTATTCAAAAGAATACTTGGAATACCAGAAGTCATAAGTTAGTTCAAAATGGAAAAATTTTGAATGTATTTAAGGAAAATTCTGCAACCAATAATAGTATTTGTGTTGCGGAAGATTTATAGTGTTTTGGACATAATATCTTCATGCAAGTTGACAGGTTTCAATTTCTGGTAAATACAATACTGCTATATTTTTTAAGTTGCTGGAAGCTGTAATAGAAAAATGGGAAAAGTGACAAAGAGGCAGGGTAGCCAAGCTGTAGTCCTTTCTCCACTGCTAATGTCCTATATGATTTGACAAATCACTCATTCTTCTTCTTAGTTGTCATATTGGAAAAAATGGATAACTGAGGGAAAAGGGGAGTGAATGTTGGTTGCCCTTATTTTTATAATTGTTATTGTAATTCAATAAATATGATTGGGTCCAATTACATTACCAGAGAGCCATTTAAATCACTAAGAAAAAAATGAGGGGCTGGGGCTCTAGCTCAGTGGCAGAGCACTTGCCTAGCAAATGTGAGGCACTGGGTTCAATCCTTAGCACCGCATAAAAATAAAACAAAAACATGCTGTCCATCTATAATTACAAAAAAAATTTTTAAAAAATAAGAAAAGATGAAAATAACTTGACTGCTGTTTAACTTGCCTTTTAAGGACTTCTATAGAGGGAAGGTCTAAAACCAGTAATGATAATTTGGATTAGTACTATTTTTAAGAGCCTAGAAAAATAGGTTACTTTGTCTGCGATGGAACAGTTCAGAATGATTATGCTGCTTAGAAGGTATGCATAGTGAGTGAGAGGTATAACTTTGCAGGTATGTGTCTGGTTCTGCTATTAATTAATAGTTTACGGTGATGTTTATGGACTCAGTATTTTATTTTGACTTAATAGTTTAAAAAATATAGTTGTAACTTAATCTCAAGAGTTTTGCTAATGTTTTTGTTTTAAAATTATTGTTGATGTTTTTTGCAGTGCTGGGAGTTGAACCTAGGGCCTTGTGCATGCCAAGCAAGTGTATTTGTGTTTTAATAGAAACAGATTATACTGGCTCCCCACCCCCACCAATTCCTATTAAGATTGATATGGTTTAATATTCCCTGAGCTTTCAAACTGTATTAGACACTCTGATTGGATTTAAAGTAACTCAGATTAAAATATTGACCTCAGAGAGGATTTAAAATAGAAAAAAATGCTTTGATGTTGGCATTACCATTTTTTAAAAGCAAGAGATCACAGCTTTTCTTAAATAATTTTACCAGTTAAAGGTGCTTATTGTTTTCTCAACAAAAAAGAATTAACTTTTATATATTCAAAGAAGTCACATTCATGCCCTAACTTATAATGCCTTTAACGTAATTTTAATTGAGGGATCGACTTTGGTAAAGCTGTAAGATTATCCGAAGGATTATTAAAAGAGATCCCAGGGATGGAATATGATTTCCTCAAAGCCTGCAAATATCCCGACCCAGATGATTAGCACATTTTTAGAAACTTGTGGTAAACATGAAAGGAAGTATATAGACAGAAGCAACTTTGTGAAATTTAATTTTCTTTTTTTGTGGGGTGGGGTTCTGGGAATTAAGCCCAGAGGTGCTGTACTACTGAACTACATTTCCAGGGCCCTACCCACCCCCATGCCTTTAAAAAAATTTGGGCACAGGTTCTCACAAAGTTGCCTAGAGTGGCCTCGAGCTTGTGATCTTCCTGCCTCAGCCTCTAGAGTCTCTGGGATTACCAGTGTACACCTGGCTTAAACTTAATTTTCATTGATTTAAAGTCCACCAAGATGTGGACTTGAATGCTCTGATATTTAGAGATAAAATTTTAATGCTTAACAAACTCTGTACAATGGGAAATTGTATGTGAATGCAGTTGGTCAATAGGGATTTGACCAGTTTCTTAACCTATTAGAATTGACTACCACTTTTAATCAAAATAGAAAAAAAGCTGACAGTCAGAAGGTATTTCCTGTCAACTTGCAGAAAGGGACCCAGGGTGTGGGAAGGGAGAGAAAAGAGACCAAAAAAAAAAAATTAAAATTTCCACTGACCTCCAAACATTTAATCTTGTTAAGATACTGGCAGTGAACATTTTGAAGGAAGAAACTTAAAATTCGCTAATACTTCTCCTGTAATCAATATAGAGTCCTTGAGGCCTAATTCGACCTGCAGCATAATTCTTTCTTCTTTTACACTGAATAAAGATCTCAACTTTTACAGACTTTTTCTATTTTGCATATTAGAAATGTGAAGCAGGAAGGGGAAAGGGCCTTTCTCAGGTACAGCTTCTAAATGTGAGTAGAGCTTAGATTTTTGGATTCTAGCCATGAATGTGCAGTGCTTAAAGCTTTTCCGCTGTATGTTGTGTGGAAATGTGTCTTTCCATATTCAAATATTTTATCATCTCATCCAAATTACAGAAAAGAGAATGGTACACAACTGACATTGAAATTGAAGATACTTCTTAATTTATCTTTAATAAATATGACCATTTTATGTAACTCCTTTACTACTGTTTGTATAAGGTTATTTGTTATCAATGTAGTAAATAGGTGATTATTAAATAAGTCACTAATGTGTCCTTATTTTTATGTTTCCTGTAACACTTAATAGAATTTATTTTCTTGTATATATCCTTATGCAGGGAGATTGAGCTCCAGACCATTTAGACATTTTGCATTTGTTGATTTAGCTATCCCAGTGGGAATTTGATCTAAAGCAGTCTTTTATTTTTAATTTTTTTTTTTTTTTTTTTTTTTTTTTTTTTTTGCTGCAGGGCCGGGGATCAAACCCAGGTCCTTATACATACTAGGCAAGTGCTCTACCACTGAACTTCATCCCTGGTTCTAAAACAGTGGTTTTCAGTCTTCTAAAGAACCTCTGGTATAGTTTTTGTAGTCATAAGGCTGAGATTTAAATAAATGGCTGAGCACATATCATTATTGCATGGAAAGAGGTCATAGTGACAGCTAATGTGCAACTTGGAAATTTTTAAAAGTAACTTTTATTGAGATAGAATTCACATACCATAAAGTTCACCCTTTGAAAATATATAGTTCAGTGGGTTTTGTACATCTATCACCACTGTGTAATTTCAGAACAGTTTCATCAACTCCTAAAGAAACCTGGTGTCCATTATTCTGGATATTCTATATAAATGAAATCATACAATATGTGGTCTTTGTGAGTGTCTTCTTTCACTTTGCACGTTTCAAGGTCTATCCATGTTGTGACATGTATTAGTACTTCACACATTTAAAACAATTCTTTTAGATGTTGGTAGACCTGTATTTTATTCATTTATTCATTTGTGGTGCTGAGAATCGAACCCAGTGCCTCACAAGTGCCAGGCAAGCACTCTACCACTGAGCCCCAACCCCAGCCCTACTTCACACTGCTTTATGGCGGAATAAGATTTCATTGTATGGATATACCAGGTTTTGTTTATTCATTCATCTGTTGATGAACGCTTGGATTGTTTCATCTGAAAACCAGTGAACATTGGCATGCAAGTATCTGTTTGGGTCCCTATTTTCATTTCTTTTAGATATTCACCTAAAAGTTGAATTATTGGGTCATATGGCAGTTTTGCATTTAACTTTTTGAGGAGCTACCAAACTATTTTCCATAGTACATCTGGTATTATATGTTCCCACCAGTAATGCCAGAGTGTTTCTGCAGCATTTATATATCCTCATCAATGCTTGTTATTTACCTTTTAAAAAAATCATACCTGGGTATGGTGGCACAGCCTGTAGTCTCAGTGACTTGGGAGGCTGAGTCGGGAGGATCACAAATTCTAGGCCAGCCTGGGCAACTTAAGGAGATCCTGTCTCACAATAAAAATAAAAATGGGCTGGGAGTACCAGTAGTTCAATTCCCGGTACAAAAGAAAAAAAAAAGAAAAAATATACATATTAAAACAGACGAACATACACTAGATTGCGTGTTTGTTTGTGTGTGTGTGTGTGTGTGTAGAGGGAGAGAGTGAGTGTATATTTGTTTTAACCTAGTAGATGTGAAGTGGTACCCCATTGTGATTTTGGCTTTTCATTTCCCTAACAACTAATGATGTTGGTTTCCTTTTGTGTACTTTTTGCCAGTAGTACAGTAATATGTCTTCTTTGGAGAAATGTCAGCTCAACTCCTTTGCCCTTTTTTGAATTGGGTTTTGATCATCTTGTTGAGTTATGGAAGTTTTTCATGTATTTCAGATATTAAACCCCTATGATATGTATGATTTGCAAATATTTCTTCCATTTATTATTTTCTTTTTACTTTCTTGATAATGTTCTTTGATGCAAAAAAATTCAATTTTGATGAAGTCTAATTTATTTATTCTTTTGTTGTTTGTGTTTTTGGTGTCATATATAGGAATCTATTGCCAAATCCAGTGATGGGGTGTAGCTTCATGTTTTTATATATGGAAATCTAGTTATTTCTGCACCATTTCTCTACTGAATGGACTTGGTATCCTTGTTGAAATAAATTGACCATATATCTGTGTGTGAAGCTTACTTCTACACTTACAGTTCTATCTCACTGATCTATATGTTTATTCTAGTACCACATTAATTTGATTTTGATTTTTGTAGCTTTTTAGTCAGTTTATAAATCAGAAAATGTGAGTTTTCTAACTTTACTCGTCTGTCTTAAAATGTTTTGGCTGTCTGGTGCAGTGGTGCACACCTGTAATCCCAGAGACTTAGGAGTCTGAAGCAGGGGGATTGCAAGTTTGAGGCTAGCCTCAGCAACTTAGTGAGACCCTGTCTCAAAATAAATAATAAAAAGGACTGAGGATATGGCTCTGATAAAGCATCCCCTGGGTTCAATCCCCAATTACCCCCCCTCAAAAAAAGTCTGTTTTGGCTATTCAAGGCCTCTTGCAGATGATATTTCTGCATAAAAGGATAAAATGATATTTGTACTATCGATAGTCAATAAAATCTATATATGACTTTTGGGTAATATTAACATCTTAATAATACTCAGTTTTTCAATCCATGAATAGCATGATGCCTTTCCATTTATTTAGAACTTTAATGTCTTTTACCAGTTGTTGTGGTTTGGATATGAGATGTAGTCCAAAAGTTCCTGTATAAAAGCCTGAATATTCAGGGTTGAAATGATTAGATTATTAGAGCTGTTATCTAATCAGTCCATCCTAATTTGAATGGATTAACTAGGTGGTAACTGTAGGCATGTGGGGCATGGCTGGAGGAGTAAAGTCACTGGGGATGAGCCCTTGAGGATTATATCTTAATTCCCTGGCTTCTTCCTCTCTTTCTGCTTCCTGGCTGCCAGGAACTGAGCAGCTTTTCTCCACTGCTTCCCTTCTACTATAGTTCTCTGCCTCACCTTGGGCCTAAAGTGATGGAATTGGCTGACCATGGACTGAACCTTTGTCACTGGGAGCCCAAAATAAACTTTTTATTGTCTCTGAGTTGGTCTTGTCAAGTATTTTGGTCACAGCCATGTAAAGCTGACTGTTGCAACAGTGTTTTATAGTTTTCAGTGAATAAACTTTGTGAAATTTATTCCTGTGCATTTTATTCTTTTAGCTGTTATTGTAAATAGGATTGTTTTTCTAAATGTCCTTTGCAGGTTGTTTTTACTATTATATAAATACAGTTGCCTACTATGTGTTGATTTTATACCCTGAACTCATTTATTAATTCTAGTAGCTTTCTTGTAGATTTTTTTTAAAGGATCAGATCACTAATGAATGATAAAGTTTTATTCCTTTCTCTCCCATTTGGATGCCTTTTATTCTTTTTTCTTGTCTAATTGCTCTGGCTAGGATTTTTAGTCCTCTGTTGAATAGCAGTGGTAAAAACAGGCATGTATGTCTTGTTCCTAATCACAGGGGAAAAGCTTTCACTTTTTTACTGTTTTCTGAGAGTTTTTATCATGAATTTTTTCAGATGCCTTTTTTGTATCAAGATGTACTCCTGCCACTTTGTTCTATACATTATTTTATTAATCATTATTATTATTTTGATTCTGAGAATTGAACCCAGGGCTGTACTACAGAGCTACATCCCCAACTCCCCCCCCCCTTTTTTTTTTTCTTTTTTTAACTTTGAGACAGAGTCTCTTAAATTGCTGAGGTTGGCCTTACACTTGTGATCCTTCTGCCTCAGCCTCCTGAGTAGCTGAGATTACAGGAGTAATGCCACCATGCCTGGTGATTAATTTTTAAAAGTTGAATCACTGTTGCATTCCTGGGATAAATTCTATTTTGTTAGTGTTATGGTTTGGAAGTTAGATCTGTGAGGGTGAAGCTGAAGCTACAGAGGGGACCCCAGGATGTAGAGATGCCAGGAATGTGGAATGCCTGCTAAGGGAAGTCACAGGCAGTGACTAGAGCCAACACAAGAGAGAGGCCATGTGGACTGCAGTCAGCAAGGCCATAAGGGGCAGGACTGCCCAAGTCCTTTGAAACTCACATGATGCCATTGTGTGACACAGGTACCAAACATGGAGGTACAGGATTTAATGTTTGCTCTGTTGGGTTCTGGTCTTGCTTTGGTTTGATTCCTCCTTGCTGTTTTCTTGTTCCTCTGTTTTGTAATGGGAATGTTTTGTGCCATTGCATCTAGTAAATATGTAAGTTGTTTTTTGATTTTTACAGGGACTCACAGCTAAAAGTTGCCCGAGTTTCAAGGAAACTGAACTCAGACTTTTGAACAATGCTGCAACTGTTAAGACTATGGGAACTCTTGGTGATAGGCCAAATAAATTTTGCTTAGTGGGATGAATATGAGCTTTTGGGGGCCAGGGACAAAATATTATAGTTAGGATCTTAAATGTCCCCCAAAGTCTTATGTTTTGGAGGCAGTGTTAAGAGATGGGGTTTTAGGGAAGTGATTGGATCATCGGGGCTCTGATCTCAGTTATGGATTCATAACTAGGGCTCTTGGGAGGTGGTGGAAACTTTAGGAGATGGGATCTAATTGGAAGAAGTAGGTCATTAGGAGTGTGCCCTTGAAGGGTACACTCTTCCTCTCAGTCTTTGCTTTATGGCACCGTGAGGTAAACAGCTTTGCTTCAACACATGCTTCCCACCATGATGTTTGACCATGTTACAGGTCCACAATGATGGGGTCAAGTGACCATGGACTGAAGCCTCTGAAACCCTGAATTAAAATAAATCTTTCCTTCTTTTAAATTGTTTTATTCAGGTATATTGTCACAAAGATGAAGATATGACTAATACAGTTAGTGTAATCTTTTTAATATATTTTTGGATTTGGTTTACTGGCAGTTTGTTGAAATTTTGCATCCATAGTCATACAGGATATTGGTCTATAATTTTCTTTTTGTGATGTTTGTCTTGCTTTGATATTAGAATTGACCTGGTAGAATGTTAGGAGTTGCCCCTCCCATTCTATTGTTCTGAGGAGTTTGAGAGGATAGGTATTTTTATTTAATTCTTCTGGAATGTACCTATGAAGTCATCTGGTCTTAGACTTTTTTCTTTGTTGGAAGGTTTTTGGTTACTGATTTAGTACTTCTTTTTTAAAAAAAAATTTTTTAGATGTTGATAGGCCTTTATTTTATTCATTTATTTATTTATATGTGGTGCTGAGAATTGAACCCAGTGCCTCACACATGCTAGGCAAGTGCTCTACCACAGTTAAAACCCCAGCTCTCTTTTTCTTTTTTAGGTTTGCTTTTATTTTCTATTTCTTCTTGAGTCATTTCAGGTAGTTTTGTGTCTTTCTTGAAATATTTCCATTTCACTTATTCTGTTATTATTTTTTAAAATTCTCCAAGGTTGATAGTAAATTCCCCACTTTTATTTTTGATTTTACTTATTTATATTTTCTCCTTTTTGTCATTCTACCTAAAGTTCTGCCAATTTTTGTTTATATTTTTCAAAGAACCAACTTTTGGTTCTGTTGATTTTCTCTTTGGTTTTTCTATTCTCTATTTCATTTATCTTCACTCTAATCTTTATTATTTCCTTCCCTTTACTAGCTTCGGATTTAGTTTTTGCTGTTTTCTCTACTTCCTCAAGGTATAAATTTAACTTTTTGGGGGGTGTGGGTACCAGCGATTGAACTTGAGGTATAAATTTAGCTTTTTACGGGGTGTGGGTACCAGGGATTGAACTGAGGGGCACTTGATCATTGAGCCACATCCCTAGCCCTATTTTATATTTTCTTTATAGACAGGGTCTCACTGAGTTGCTTAGCACCTTGATTTTGCTGAGGCTGGCTTTGAACTCGTGATCCTCATGCCTCATCCTCCCAAGCCTAGGATTACAGGTGCGTGCCACTGTGCCTGACTAAATTTAATTTTTTTTCAATTTGTTTTTAGTTGTAGATGGACACACTACCTTTATTTTATTTATTTATTTATATGTGGTGCTGAGGATCAAACCCAGTGCCTCATACATCCTATGCAAGTGCTCTGAGCTGCAACCCCAGCTCTAAATTTAGCTTTTGATTTGAGATCATGCTTATTTTTTTTCAAATGTTGGCATTTGTAGGTATAAATTATGAGTATTCCTACTGCTTCCTGTATGTTTTGATAATTTGTATTTTCATTTTTATTTGTCTCAAGATATTTTCTAATTTTCTTTATGTTTTCTTCCTTGACCCATTGGTTGAGTGTGCTTTTTTTATTTGATTTCTATACATGTGTGAATTTTCTAATTTTCCTGGTATTTTTTTTTAGTGTTTTCATAATTGGAGAAAAACTTTTTATGATATTAATCATTTAAAAATGTATTGAGACTTGTGGTCTAACAGGATTGTTTCTGATTAATTCTCTGTGTGCATCTAAGGAGAATGTTTATTCTCCTATTGGGTGGAGTGTCTTTATACATCTGGTTGCTTTAGTTGGTTTATAATGTTGTTCCATCTTTTCTGTGTGTGGGGTGGGGGAGATGAGGGAGAAGGAGGGGGAGGAGGAGGGAGAGGGAGAGGGATGTACTAATAGTCTGAGGCTGGTCTCAAATTTGTGATACTCCTGCCTCAGCCTCCCTAATTGCTGGGATTACAGGTGTGTGCCACTACACCCAGCTTAGCTCTTAAGGAATTGAGAAATATTAAGTATGGGCCAAGTGCTTCTCTTTTCCTGTTTATGAAAGTCTTTGTCTTTTGAACGATTTGATTATGAGTTATTTCTGTCAATCTCTTAGTTATCTATTTGGAGTTCATTGAGTTTCTGGTTGTAGAGATTTCATTTCTTTCATCAAATTTAAAAAGTTTACAGCCATTAAATATTCAAATATTTCTTCCCTTTTTCTCTTCTCTTTCTGGAACTCCCACAAAGTATATATTGATTTGCTTGATTATACCTTATATGTCCCTTAAAATCTGTTCACCCTGCCCCTATTATGTTTACCTTATGGCTACTATTTTTTCTTTTCTTTCATATTTATTTATTTGTTTATTTAGTAGGACTAGGAATTGAACCCAGGGCCTCACACATGCTGGGCAAAGTCTATCACTGAGTTACATCCTCATCCCTTCTTTCACGCTTTAAAATTTTTAAAACTATTACTTTACAATATCCTTTCCTGTACTATTATCTTAAGTTCTTGAGGTACCACCCTCCCTTTTCTATATGTCTGGTAATTTTTCCTGTTGCAGGTTATTTATGTAATCTGTAGTTTTTATTTTGTATGTAGTTTTCATTTATTATGAGCTCATTTTTCATAAGAATTACTATATCCAATATCGTGGAAATTTTTGCTGATTTTGGTGTACTCCAAGATTTCATTAGTCATGAACCAATATTTGGGTTAAATTTTTTTTTTTTTCTTTTTCTTTTTGGTACCCAAGAGTGCTTAACCACTGAGCCACATCCCTAGTCCCCTTTTTTAACATTCTGAGACAGGATCTTGGTAAGTAGCTCAGGTCCTCACTAAGGTGCTGAGGCTGACTTTGAACTCCTTAACCTTCTGGGTCACAGGAATTACAGGCATGTGCTGCTTTATGGTTAATTTTTGGCAGTACTAAATTGGTTATAATAATCTAGCATGCATACAAGTGTGTGGTATAGGCCTGGGTTTTTTGTTTGTCATGAGAAATATTTTTTTTTTCTCATCTATAATAAAGCCTCCTATTAATTTTTTTGGTGGTCTGAGGTTTTCTACTCATGTAGTCTCCAAGTATTTCCACAGCCTCAGCTGCAGGTCTTTTTTCTGTGTTGTGAAGGAACAAAATCATTCTTCAGCTAAGAGGCCTCCAGTTCTTATATCCATTTATGGATCACCATGGCTTTAAGCCATAAGTGTACTACTCTGACCTTGTCTTTAAATTTGTTAGTGGTGATGGTAGTGTGTTGTTTTTAAAACAAACAAACAAAAGCAACCTATTTATATATTCATTTATTTATGTGCCTCACATGTGCTAGGGAAGCACTCTACCACTGAGCCACAACCCCAGCCTGGTAGTGTGTTTTTAATATGCTCTGTGTAGCCTTTCAGTGTGTTTTTAGTGGGAAAGAGCATCTGTGTTTATTCAGTCTGTAATTTTACAGGAATTAGAATAAAGGTTCCGTCTTTAAGAATCTCTTCTACCCTGGAATCTACATGCCTAACCTCTGAGGGCTTTCCCAGCTTCACTTCTCTGTATATCCCTGGCTTTCTTCATTTTAATTATCAGCATCTTCCCAACTACCTTTCATTTTTCCTTGTCTCCATGCTGTTCCAGTCAAGGGTATTTTTAAGGGCCTTTGGCTGATACTACCTTTACTGCCAGAACACCCAAGGAAATGATGGGTGAATTGTAGGATCTAAAATACTAGCTAATTGAGAATTCTGTGCTTAGGTTTATTTTTCACTTAGTGTAGTCATTCATTTTTCCAAAAAAACATTTATTGAAAGTCTTCTTGGCTAGTTCTTGAGGATGACATGATTAAAAAGGAAACAGGGACCAGGGTTGTGGCTCAGTGGTAGAGTGCTCACCTAACACACTTGAGGCCCTGGGTTTGGTCCTCATGACCACATAAAAATAAAATAAAGGTATTGGGTCCACCTGCAATTAAAAACTAAAAAAAAAAAAAAAAAAAAAAAAAAAGGAAACAAACAAAAATCCCAGAATAGTCCCTGACCTCAGTGATAGGTTAGTGGAAGAAAGGAGTGCATAGATAAATAAGTATTAAAACAGTACAGTTGTGTACAACCATAGAAATGAAAAGTTGTATCCCATTTTTGTATAATGAATCAAAATGCGGTCTGTAAAGGAAAAAAAAATAAAATTAAATAAATAAAATAAATCCCCAAGTGTTGGGGTGGGGAGTATAGTTGTACCATAGTAGAGTATACCTTTGGTAGAGTTCCTTAGGTGGGGTTATTTCTTCCAACTTTTTATTTCAGAAGTCTTCACATCTGCAGAAAAGTGAAGGAATGGTATAATAAGCACTGACTGCTTTTAACCTAGATTTCTAGCTGTTAATTAATATTGTGCCACAATGACTTCATCCCTCTCCTTTTCTTCAAAAAAGTAACTTGTAGACATCGTGACACTGCCCTGCTAAATACTTCTCCATTTATCTCCAAGTCTGGGGAGATAAGGAAAGATCCAGGTAGAGGTGATGCCTAAGTAAATTCTGAAGGAAAATTAGATTTTAGTTAGATGAAGGAGATTGGTAGTCAAGTAAGGAATAGTAGTAAGTAACAAAGTGTTAGGGTGGAGTAATAAGATGTTTGATGTTTTGGGGAAAAAACATTTTAGGGAAATGGTGGCTACAGTAAAGTTGAACATGTAGGCAGTATCTACTCAAGACAAAGAGTCATTGTATACCATATGCATGTTAAGGGACTTGGAATTTAGCCTGTGGGTGATGAGGAGTTGCACGTTGTATTAGTCAGATTTGTGTTTTAGGTTGATCCCACTGGAGTCTGGGAGGAGAGGAGTCAGATGAACAGTGCTGGAGGCTGGGGCAGCAGTGTGATAAGAGCTAATCAGAATCTGGTAAGGGGTTGAGTAAAGAATAGATTTGGGATTATAATTAGGATTTGAAATTGGGAGTACTCATGCGATGTGGTTAATAAGGGAGGAGAAGTTCAGGATAATGCTTGTTTTTCTAGTTTGGGAGACATGGTGAATAGTGTTCCCACCAGCCGATATACAGATTCAGGAGAAAGAGCTAATACAGAGAACAAGGTAATGAGTTTGATGTAGAAAACGTTAGTTTTAGTTGTCCGTGGGGTGTCAGGTGGAGCCATCTAGCAGGTGGTCCAAGAAAAGAGCTGGGAGTCAGGAGAGGTGTGTCCTACAGATTGAACTGAGCATCACCTGGTGATTTCAAGCAGGATGAGCATGCAGAGCACTAGTCTTGGAGGGAGGGGCAGAGAATCTATACCCGGGGCAACCAACAGCCCCAGTTGTCAAGAAAGTAAATGAAAAACCAGGGAAGTACAACAGTCACTGAAGCCAAGGGCGAAGTTTCAAACAGTGAATGAAACATTAGATATAATAGAATTCCAGAAAGATAAGATGTGAAAAAATACCCTTTGAGCCAGACTACTGGAGTCTTAGAGCAGTTTCCTTAGAGGAAAACAGGCACAATTTTTAAGGATACCAAATTTTGAGTAAAATTTACCAGTGGAATAATTTCTCATTGTTTTAATATTTCCCAATGTTGTTATTTTTCATTTAGAAATTGTATTTTACTATGCTGTGATTTAGTAAAATACCTTTTTGTATTCTCCTGAAACTTTTCAGTGTCATGATTATTATCAGAAAATTTAGTTAATGTAGTAGAAAGTGTTAAATTGCAGTTGTATTTTATGCAAAATAACTATTAAAACATACAGTTCTGCCTTGGGTAACAGTAACATTCATTGAGTATGTAAATCCGTTAAAAGACATTCATCATTTATTCATTAAAGTTTCTTGTGTCATCCGTTAAACTGTTTTCCAAGTATACAAATTGTACAATATATAAAATTCTAGAATTTTAGACTATCAGGTCATCCTCTGGAGAAGGAAAACTTGAATTAAAATAAACTCACTCTTCTGTACTTTAATACTAGTCTTGCAGGTGTGTTTATGTGGTATGCCAAATATAACAATTTCTCATTAACCTATAAATATTCGAAATATTTTAATAAAATAAAAGAGGACATTGAAAACAATCAATTTCTCAACTCTTATTTTGGGTGTTATAGCTTTCCTGAACAATTCAGTTATTCCATGTTAATAAGTAACCAAACTGAGATAGCTGTTTAAGGGAGTGGATTGTAACCCCATGGTAGAATGCTTGCTTAGCATGCATAAGGCCTTAGGTTCAATCCCTAGAACTACAAAAAACAAATACACACACACAAAAAGAGAGTGGTTAAAAAGTATATATTTATAAAACCAATTATATATGTTAGCGAAATTCTTTATAAAAACCAATTTGAGTCTAAAGAGGCCTATTATAAATAAGATATATCCATAGTATTTGAGTCAAATGAAATTACTGTATTAAAAACTTGCCAAATATTTTATAAGGTGTTTCTTTTAAGAAAGAAAAACTGGGGTTAATGTTAACTTAAATTGCTGAAGACTTCATGTGTGATAGTGAAATTATGATGATTTTTAAAAAATATAAAACAGAGAAAACAAAACTTTTATCCTGACAAAATTCCAGCATGTCTAAGTAATAGGACATTTGACTCTTCAAACATGTTGTATCCTACTACATAATACTCCACTAGATTAAATGAAATTATTGATCTCTGCTTCATTACTTATAAACATTTATGAGCAGTTTCTCTGGTACCATAGCACAGTGTCAAAGGTCACAACTTTCTTTCTTTGGAAGAAAAAAAACTTTCAGATGGAAAATCCTAGAAAGCAGCACTGTGACCTTTTCCTTTTTCTCTGGCACAGAATTACTAGAGAGTCATCTTTGAAAAAAACTCATAAATTAGTAGGAGAATCTTTTTTTTTTAACTTGTTTAGAAATACTTTTAGACTTACAGAAAAGTTACAAAAGTAATATCTTTATGCCCATTATACAGATTTGCCTATTGTTAATTACCCCATTTGTCTTAGCATTTACTCTATCTGTATCTCCAGCTCATTATCTGTGTAATTTTTTTCTGAACCTTTTAAGGGTAAGTTACATACATAGACATCATGGCCTTTTGCCCCTGTCAGAGATATTATCTTATGTAACCAGAGTTCAGCTTGCAACCATAGTACGTTTAACATTGAAATTTAACTATCTTTTGTATTCCATCTTTGGTAGTTGACCTCAATAATGTCCTTCATAGAATCATTTTTCCCTCTAGGACAGGATCTAGTCTAGGGTCAGATATTGTCTGTAGTTCTTAAGTTGCTTTAACTTCCATTAGTCTGGAATAATTCCGCAGTTTTTTTTTTTTTTTTTTTTTTACTTCCATAACATTTCTCTTTTTGGAAAATATCCCCCAACCAACCCCCCTGGCTTTGCTTATTATTATAGAACATTTTCCACTTTTGTTTATCTTGCTTTCTCCTGATTAGATTTGGATTAAGCATTCTTTGCCAGAAAACCAAATTGATAGTATACCTTTCCTAAGGTATCACATCTAGATGTACATGATGTTTATCTCATTAGTGAGCTCAATTTTATTTATTTCTTTTTCTTTTTTTTATTCTTTTTAGTTATACATAACAGTAGAATGTATTTTGACATATCATACATACATGGAATATAACTTCCCATTCATGTGTTTGTACATGATGGGGAGTTACACTGGTCTTATGTTCTTATGAACATAAGAAAGTTACGTCCAATTCATTCTACTGTCTTGTCCCATCGTTGTTCCTCCCCCCTACTCCTACCTTCCAACCCAGTGAACCTACACTCTACCCCCAACCTATTGTGAGTCAGCATCCTCATATCAGAGAGATCATTCAGCCTTTGGTTTTTGGGGGGATTGACTTATTTCACTTAGCATGATAGCCTCCAGTTCCATCCATTTACCTGCAAATGCCATAATTTTATTCTTCTTTATGGCTGAGTAATAGTTCGTTGTGTATAAGTACCACATGCAAGAGTCTTTTCCTCCTAAGGCCTCTTAGGATTGTTGATGTCTAGCAGGATTCCACTACAGGATAATTAATATTGTGCTTTACCCAGATTTTGAAAATTTTTCATAGGAATGGTCATTTTTAAATGCCTTCCCATGTCTGTTTTATGTGAAATATATTTTTAGCTAAAGCAGTTTGTTCAAAATAAGTTAAAATATTTCACCATGTTAATATAGAATTTTTTTCTATTCCTATAAAAGTCTCTATGTAACATCAGGATGGAAGAGTAAAGGGTAGAGGATTTAAATGTTTCCAACATTCAGCTATTCCATGGAACTAAAGCTTTTGCATCAATGGCTGAATTTTCCACTTTTCAAAATGTTTTGATATTAAGAAGCTAAAGCCACAGGTTTTACCATAGCTGCCTTTGCACCTAATGTTAGTTGATATGAATTCCATTGCAAAATGAGCATCTCTATTACTTTTGTAATGGCATCTTGAGTTTCAGGTATCAAGTTCTGTGACTCTGTGTCACCCTTACACATGTATATGAAATAAATATTTTTGTTATGTATATATTTCTGTAAAGTTGTTTTTTCTACTTTGAGATGAGCAATTATAATCTTAAGATTTCTTCATATCTTTAAATGTGATTATAAAAAGGCAAAGTGATCCTTTCCACCCCCAGTGATCTGGTCATTTAGAGAAAAAAAAATTAAATCTGATTATATTGTATTCTCAGAGGTTGTATCCTCTCAGCACTTTAAGATAGTTTCTGTATTATGGAGATATTGCAGCATCCTATTGAAATCCTCATTCCTGAACCTCTCCAGTGACTCCTTGATTCCCATACAACTAAAAGCTAACTTCAGATTCTGTCACATGAATTAGGAAAGGGTTCTAGAGTTGGCAAAGGAACTGCCCTACTATTCTTCAACTCACAGATTGTGTGTGTGTATATATATATATATATTTACAAATATATACAATAGATTTTAAATCTTGCTTAGTTGTCAGTGGTTCTTTTATTTTGTTTATTTATTTTATATGTGGTGCTGAGGATGGAACCCAGGGTCTCACACTTGACAGGCAAGCACTCTACCACTGAACCACAACTCAAACCCCAGATTGTATATTGTGAACAAAAGCTTAGTTTTGGCTACCAACAAACTGGGATATTGTGATTGACATAAAATTTTATTTGGAGAATCAATTGATTGTCAATCCAAATTTAGAAATTGGTGGCAAACAATTTTTCATAGGGAGTGCTCTACTCTTTGATTGCAAGATAGTTTTTGGATGGTATCTGAAAAAATGAGTTAATGTGAACAGATAATTGGGAATTTTAAATTTGATTTTTCTTGTTGTAGAACAGTGCCACCTTCTCCAACTGGTGCCAGAAAGAAGGAAATGACTTGACCACCTAAATGTTCTATCATAAATGTGCCCTGTTAGATTTCTTTCACTTGAAATTTGTGTTAGTCAGCAGACAAACCAAGAATAGTAGCTATATTCCCCTCTGAGTTTCTTTCACTGCCTTTGTGGCTTAAAGCTTATTAGCTCTTTTGGATGTTAGAACTGCTCTTATTTTACCTACAGACCTCTAGTCTGGAACTTCAATACCTGTGGGTTTTTTGGACATGATAATTTCAGTGGACCCTGGGTGTTGTGATCCATAATCAAAGACGTTTATCTCTTCTTTTAAGGAAAAAGGGATTAGAAACTTCCTGCTGCTTTTGCAAACACTAAAGTTTCTGTTAGGGCTTGGTGTTGCCCTGAGGTCACTTTTACAAATATTTTAAATACCCTCAAGGTCCCAAGTTACCTCCGGATGCTGGTGCTCTTTTTTTAGGGATAAAGGTTAGTCTCCACTAAGAAAATTCCCAATAGTCTATTTTCTGTTTATAGAATCAGTTAATCAAATTAAAAATATAGTTGGGATTATCTAAAGTAAAGTGTTCTTATCTGTGAAGTCAAGTAGAAAGTATCCTGATAAACCTGAAAAATTCAGATTGATTTTCTTAGGGTTTGCCATGGACGTGGTGGACACTAATTCATTAGATAGGAAATGAACAGAAAATTTTGGTGCTGAAGTCTCTGAATGATTTTTTGTTTCAATGTGTAGCCTGTCCTTTAGCCTTAAACGATACATTCATCACCTATTACTGTTACCTAACAGTGCCTTTTAAGATAATATGGATATATTGAAAGATAATAGATTGAAACAGCTGATGTTTTATTAAATGTTTTTTAGAAAATATGAAAACATTTAAGAAGTAAATTATATTTACTGATTGTATTTAGGATTATTATTAGAGTATCTTATCTGTGTACAATAAAGTCCTGCTCTTAACAAATTATAGAACTCTTCATTTTGACTTCATTACCATTTGGCCTCCTTACACACAGAAATTTTTAAAAATTGTACTTAAATTTTAACTTTAGCAATCTCAAAAGATCGTGTTTGTTTCTTTAAGAAGCTACTGAATTTTGAGGCAGAAATAGCATTTTTAGATAGAAAAGAATAATGTGCATAATTCCTTGTGGTTACCTGTGTATGTTTAGTTTTTAAATGTAAGTGGTTAAAAGACTTGAGTAGTCTGAAGTTTCTGGTAGGTGTTACCCTGAGGTCACTTTTACAAATACTTTAAATACCCTCAAGGTCTCAAGTTAGCTCAGGATGCTGGTGCTGGACTTGATTATGATACCTGAAAAAATTAACAGTATTTTAGTTTATCTGTTGCCTCATCATAGTAAATAGTCTCCACTTAGAAATTTAACCTTATTCAAAGCCTTTTCTCTACTTTTTCAAAAAAGTGACTTTTCAAGATAGTGCACTGAGTTCATGCTTTGGTATATTCTTCCTGTTCCAAATACATAGCAATGAAAGGTGAACCGTAAAAATAAAAAACTAAAAGACATGTAGCCTAGCTTGAAAACGAGAGAAAACATGAGGACCAGAGGGTTAAGTGGCCTGAAGTTTTACATATGGGTGGGAAAGGATTTTAAAATAATTTACAAAAAGCCTAAACCATGAAGAAAAATGTGTTATTAAACAAAAATTTAAACATCTGATACTGAAAAAGAAAGTGTAAACCAAGAATGAAATGACAAATGCAAGCTTAAATAAGACACATGCAAAGAATCTAATTGACAAAGGATGGTTTCTGAATATAAAATAGCGCCTATCAGTTGATAAAAGGGGGCAAGTATCCTAGTGGAACAATATGAACAGGAGGCAGTACACAGAAGAGAAAACCTAAAGAGCTAATAAATATACTAACTTATGTTTACCTCACTTGTATTAGGGATATGAAGTTTTTAAAAAATACTATTTTATATCCACTAGGTTGACAAAGAAAGCTAATTGAAATTTAAGTTGGTATAACTATTTTAGAGGACAATTTGGTAGTACCTACAAAAATAGAAAATGCATTTATCCTTTGACTCTTCATGTTCATTTCTAGGCATAGATCAGAGAAAAGCTTTTACTGTGTACACAAGAAGATACACATAAGGATACTTTGTAATAATGGAAAGTTGGTCGAGCCTCCAAGGTCCATCAGTAAGAGAAGAGCTAATAAGTTGTAGGGTTCTGTATACATATAGTTAAGTGAACTAATTAAAGTGATTACAGTTACATGTGTGGACAAATGACAAAAAATGTTAAGCATAAAAGTAAATTACAGAATAGAGCCTGATGCCATCTATGTAGATTGAGAATATGCAGAATATTACATGTTTATGAATAGATATGTAGTAATAGTATAAAATATTCATAATGAGCACTAAGTTTAGGGTAATGATAGCTTGGGGGAGGGAAAGAAGATATCAGAGAGGTGTACAGGGGATTTCAAACTATCTGTAATGTTTTATATTCTTAAAAAATCTGAAACAAATAATGACAATGTGTTATTGTTTGATAAAGATAGGTTGGAATGTACATAAGTGATTGTTGTATTCACAGTGGTGTGAATACTTTTTAGATGAGTGGTTAAAAATACATTTTCCTATTTTGTCAGATGACAAGATCCTTTCTGAAATTAAAGTCCCTCATGTAATTGTAAATGTTTGCTTGAATTATTTGTCAGTTTATTCTGAAATTCTATTTTGTCTTCTTAATATTTTTCTTCCAAGTGTTGAAAGTAATTCAAATTTACATGAAGTTTATGATGAAAAAGATACTAATAATCTGAAATAACTTTTCCCCTGGTATATGTTGAAAAAGCTGTATGTATCTCTTGTATCAGTGCTTGATACCAAATTATTCTAAATTGATTCAGCCTCGCCTTTTTGTTATAAATCAGATTGCCACATGGTTAATTCACTTTGGGAATTAGCACAATTATAATAACTAGATCATGTACCATTATTTTGGTTGATTTAATGATCAAATTGGATGAACAATTAGGGTTTGAACAGACTCTTTTTCAGTGACCTATTCTATCTATGAAGAAAGCAAATTCACCTGAGATTTGTGGGTTTGATTGAAACACATAGTCAAAGCAGCATTCTGGAAAACCTTTGCTGGCACAGAAAACAAGCGCTTTTCTCCGCAGACTAAAGCTATTATTTGAGACAGGGGTCTTTGTCTGTCTTTGACCAGTGGTCAGTGAACTCTGACCAGACATTTCATTTCACTATCTTGATCATACTGTGGATTGCTAATGATTGATTCATTAACCCTCTGGAGTTCACATTTCTAATGTCAGACACATACCAGTGTGGATAAAAAGGTTTTATGTGAGCTTATTAATTTTATTTTAAAACTAGGATGTAGTTGTGTGATTGAAGAGGTTACATCAAGGCCTGGGAATGGTTTCATTGCTCCATTTTATTTGATGTGATTCAAGTCATTTATACAAAATTAGAGGACTATTTCTTAGTCTTTTCAGTTTACCATTACCTCTTTTTTCTCTAGACCTCACTCTGTGTAGCATTCACCTGAGAGTTGTCGCTGCTGGTTTAACTTATTTCTTCTTATTTGTCCACATTTATCTGCAAATTTTTTGAACTGGGGCTATAACCATGAGAACAGAAAATAAAGTATTAGCAGTCACAGCATAAGGAACTACTGAACATAGCAGTTTGAATTGTAAGCATATATAATTGTCTGTTAAGTTCATGGTCAGGTGGGTGGTTCTGCTCAGAAGAACAAGGACTGGCTGATCACAGCAGGGCTCCCTTAGCTGTCCATAGTTATCTGGCCAGTTTGTGGGAGGAAGGCTGTCGACTGATCTAGGATGGCTGTCGGTTGGGTTCATGAGATTGGATCACGTGTCTCTTATCATGCAGCAGGCTTCCTGAGTTTGTTCACATGCCTGAAGCGGGTTCCAAAAGAGAGAGTGGAACCATAAGTCTTCTCAAGTGGCATAGAATTAGCATGATCTTCTATCCCATTCTGCCAGCTAAGCCTTCAGCCCAGATTCAAGATTACTAATTATACTGGAAAGAGCATGTGTGTTGAAGACTGAAGAATTGTAGACACATTTGCAGTCAGTATAGTACAGATGGAAAGGATATAAGAGAATTTGTGAGAGTGAATATTTGGGGATTTCTACCCTCAAAGATAACTTGAAGATTTATGGCTTATGTTTTTTTGTTGTTGTTGTTTATACTAGAGATTGAACCCAGGGTTACCTAACCACTGAGCCACATCTTCAGCCCTTTTTTATATTGTATTTAGATACAGGGTCTTGCTGAGTTGCTTAGGGCCTCACTAAATTGCTGAGACTGGCTTTAAACTCAATCCTCCTACCTCAGCCGCCCGTGCCACTGGGATTACAGATGTGTACCACCACGCTCAGTTTATGGCTTATGTTTTGGGGTGGCAGTGATATTACGTCAGATTGGAAAGAAATGTGGGAATAAGCAGGCATAAGGGAAATGTTAGGGGAGTGTGGAGATGTTGATAGGGGAATAATAGCAAAGAATATGACTAAGAAGGAGAATGAGTTTGTATCAAACCAAACCTAAGGTATCTTTAGAATTAATCTACATGGAGGCATCTAATGATATTGTTGGTAGGATTGGAGATTTTTCAAAAGCAAAGTTGAAGTCTATAAATGTACAGACTTAGCACTCAGCAATATACTAGGTATCAGAAGTTGATGGGGTTTCTAAGGAAAAGAGTATAATTTACAAAGGTACAAGGGCTGAAGACACAATCAGCCTTATGTCTAAGGAGTGGGTGGAAGAAGAGGAGTCATCAAAGTGGGTAGAAGAATTAGTGAAAGAAAGTAGTGACAGTTATCAGAAGAGGAGGATCTCTCAAGGAGAGGGAATTCCACTCAAGGGGATGCCACAGAGAGTTCAAGTCAGCAGGGGATTGAGATGAGGTCAGTGATAGCCATGATAGCTTGATAAATGAGTGGGAAAGGTAGCTTTGGAGGAGAGAGGAAAAGAGGCAAAGGGGTCAGCAGCTTGAGACAGAAGCAAGCTCAAGGAGCCAGCTGTGTAGGAGGGGGAAGACATGAGTACCTTTGTAAGCTGTGACATCTGGTGATGAGGAGAAGTTGGAAGACAGAGATGATAGTGAATTACAGAGGAACGGAGAGGGGAGAATTAAATCCTTTATGTGGAATATAAAAACTTTTATGAAGAAACTAAGATAGAGATGTTAAGAAACTTTAAAAGTCATACAGCTAATAATTGGTAGATCCAAAATCACTATTTTATTTTTCCAGGCGGTGGGTATTGGATTGAACTCAGAGGCATTTGACCACTGAGCCACATCCCCAGTCCTGTTTTGTATTTTATTTAGAGACAGGGTCTCACTGAGTTGCTTAGCATCTTGCTTTTGCTGAGGTGGCTTTGAACCTGTGATCCTCCTGTCTCAGCCTCCTGAGTCACTGGGATTACAGGCGTGTGCCACTGCACCCAGCTAAATTCACTGTCTTCTTGAGCCCCCAATGCAAATTTTCTTTCTTCTTTTCTTTCTTTTTAAAATTTATTTTACTTTTCAAATATCTGCTAATAAGGTCATTTAGAAGGAAAGAAGCAAATCCTCTTGAAGGCAGGTACAAAATTTTACTTTACCTTTTGTCTCCCACCTTAGATAAAATTTGGGATTTAGTTAGTATAGTTTTGATTGATAATTTTGATTGGAGAATCTAAGTTGATCAGGAATCAAGTGAATGCATTAAAAGTAGTATAATACTTTAGCTTATGGAGAAGTCCTCTAGATCTATTAAAATGTAATGATTTAAAGACAAATTAAAAATATTTAAACATTCTTCTAGTAAAGACTGAATTTTGGGATATTATAATATCACAGCATAAAATTTCAAGAAGTGAGTCTTTTAAGGACAAAACTCTACATCCACATCTTTCTGGCATTTGAGTATAAAATAAAGCCACAAACTAAATGTGTGTAATACAGTAGTTTGAGGTTAAAAAGAACACTTTTCCATGGGGGGAAAAAGTGCTACATATAACAATTAGTTTGCACATAGACCTATTTAATTCATGTATTAGCTAATTAAATTGTACCTCTACAGGGAAAAACATAGAATAACATTGTCATAATCAGTGTAATTAAGTATATTAATATTAAAAATAATAAGAAAGAGTTTAACATTTGAGGATAAAGAAATGGATGGAAATATTTGTGACAGTGAATAGGACTTTCTGGAAGTTGTAAAGGTTATTGAGGATAATAACTGATTTTAACTTTTAGTTTGAAATTACAGATGTAATACATGCTTACTGTAAATACTGAAATATTAGAGAAAATACTAAGCTCTTAATTCCTGTGGGTAGTCAGTGTTAATTGCTGCACATGTTCTTTCTTGGGCTGTTTTCTGTGTATTTACAAATGTGTATATACAAATACACACTTTTTTTCTGTTCAGTTTTTAAACTCTTTATTGGGGCCGGGACATAACCCAGTGGTAGAGCATTTGCCCAGCATTCACAGAGCCCTGGGTTCAATCACAGCACTGAAAAAAAACAAAACAAGATCTGTATTGAGTTATGACTAATGCACAGTAAACTGCACATGTTTAAAGCATGCAGTTTGATGGTTTGACATGTTGAATACCAGGGAAATCATCACCATAGTGATATAGTGAGCATACTCATCATTCTCAAAAGTTTCTTCTGTGTTTTTATAACCCATCCCTCTTCCCTGCTCCTTGGTGTAACCACTTATCTGCTTTCTGTCACAGTGTTAGGGAAACAGTATCTCATAGGGATGGGATTGTGACTCAGTGGCAGAGTGCCCACCTAGGATCTGTGAGGCCCTGGGTTCAATTTTCACTACCTTAAAAAAAGCAAAATAGTATCATATAATATGTACTTTCTTCTTTGTGGATTCTCTCATTCAGCATAAGTATTTTGAGATTCATTGACGTATGTGTATCAGTGGTACATATTTTGTTGTTGAGTTGTATTCCATGTGAGTAGATAACCAGTTTTGTTTATCAATTAACTTGTTAACAGATCTTGTTTCCCAACAGTTTGGGACTGTTACATACAAAACTGTTAGGAATATTCATAAATCTTTGTGTGAACTATGAGCTCCTGTCTTTTGGGTAAATACCTAGGAATGAAATGTGTGAATTGTAGAATAGGTATATATTTAACTTTTTAAGAAACTATCAAGTTGTTTTCCAAAGTAATTGTGAACCCATTAAATGGGTCACACTTTCTATATATACATATTGTTCTGTACATATTTCTATATATACATATTATCTAAAACTTGGTGATTTTTTTTGTTTTGTTTTGTTTGCTAATAAATCAACATTCTTTGTTATTAGCTCCCTTGGTACTGTTTTTCATATTCTTTCATCCATAATTACAACCATAAAGATATTTAACTAAACTATCTGTATGGTCCCTTGGGGGCTTAAAAAATCTGTACTTAATTACTGAGTTTCTCAGATAACCAGAGATTAAAACACACACACACACACACACACACTCATGCACGCACGCATGCTATCACAGTCCCATGAAGATACACTTTGAGGTAATTCTGTCTGAATATGTTCACTAGTATTGTTAACTTTAGTACTCTGTCACCAGATTAAAATGTACTAGAAGCTAGCTGCTTTGATTAGTTAGCTGTTTCTTAGTGGAGCCGTGATTCATTCCGTTGTCAGTTTGTTTTCCCTTTATTTGCACCATTCCTTCCTGATCTGTTCCTTATTTTTTGCTCGTCTCACTTCTTATGTTTCCCTTTATTTTTTCCATTCTGTTCTTTCCCTTCCCTCTAATTCTTCTGCCTCTCTTTTCTTCACCAGCTCACTCCACCTTTCCACAAGCAAGCACCCTGACCCTGTACTCAGCAAGTATATGCGAGTGTGAAATGACACCTCCCAGCCTTCTCATGGAGTACCATCCTAGAATGGAGAGTTGAAAAAACACTGCCTTCATGGCCTTTGAGCATTAGTGTATTTCCAGAAATCTTTCAAATTACAAGATTCCACTGTAAGATCTTTTCTTTAAAAGAAACTCAGGGGATCAGGGATATAGCTCAGTTGATAGAGCTCGAGGCCCTGGGTTCAATCCCCAGCACCGCAAAAAAAAAAAAAAAAGAAAGAAAGAAAGAAAGAAACTCAGGCGTCTAGGGTTGTGGTTCAGTGGTAGAGCACTTGCCTAGCACGTGTGAGGCACTGGGTTCAATCTTCATCACCACATTAAAAAAAATAAAGGTATAAAAATTATAACAACATTAAAATATTCTTTAAAAAAAGAAAGAAATGTTAGGGGAAAAAAAAAAAAAGAAAAGAAAAGAAACTCAGAAACTGGGCATCATGGTAGTATACACCTATATTCCCAGGCTGTGGCAGGAGGTTTGCAAGTTCAAAGCCAGCCTCAGCAATTTAGTAATGCCCTAAGCAATTTTGCAAGACCCTGTCTCAAAAAACAGAAAGAACTTAGAATGTGGCTCAGTGGGTAAGCACCCCTGGGTTCAGTTCCTGGCTACCCGCCTCCTCCAAAAAAGAAACTCAGGATCTCTATTAAGAAAATTTGCAGAAGTCTACAAATAGCACTCTGCACAAAGTTGGGGAATCCACCTTTACAATTGGGCCTGAGTACAGTCTTATTCATGTCACAATCATAACTTTTTAGGCATGTCAATCTTAGGTCACATGGCTGTGAGGACAGGACTTGGGTAGCAGTATCATAATTTCTGGGTCACTATCAAAGATGCATTACGTATCCAAATTCAGCATAACTACATTTTTGCTGCTATTCTTAAGGACTCAGTTTTATTGTCCTTTTCAGCAGGTCTTATTTATTTATTTTTATTTTTAATATTTTTTAGTTGTAGATTGACATAATACCTTTATTTTTTTGTGGTGCTGAGGATTGAACCCAGTGCCTCACACATGTGAGGCAAGCACTCTACCATTGAGCTACAACCTTAGCCCCAAGCAGGCCATATTTAAGTACAAAATCTTTTGTATGACATTCATTAAAAGCCATCAAAGAAAAAGTCACTTTTTTTTTTTTATTCTTTCCACTGCCAATAACACCATTAAAAGGCAGATTCTATCAGTTAACCTTCCTCTGCTTGAGTGAATGTGACACTAGGCAGCAGTTGAAATATGAGCTACAAGTTTCTTTTGCCCTACTCCTATAAACTATGCTTTGTTTTGATTTGGCTTATTGAACACATTATGGAGGATTTCTATATGGCTGTGGTCCAGAATTCTGCACTTTTATTTTTTTGAGATAAACGTTGCATATAATTTTAGCAAAGAAATTCTAAAAAGATGTGTGCTTTTCTCATTTAACAAATAGTTGCGAGAAGCCAATATAACTTTTTCCCCCCTGCCCAAGTAGATGAAAGGTATTTAACAGATAGTATAAGAATAAGACGTTAAGCAACAGCTTTGGGTTGATAAAATGTTTTACAGAACGTGATTGCAGAAATTTATTAAATTACTAATATAGCTTAGATGCTTTTTTTTTTCCCCTGAATAAGGTGCATTCTTGATATGTGAGATAACCTTAAGTTTCTCATTCATTAGTAGCTTCTGTGTAGGCAGGAAGTACTTTTACGAAACACAACTAGTCTCCAATGAAAGAATCCAAGAGTAAGGGAACCATTATAACAACAAACAAACAACAACCACAGAAATCCCACATTTGTGTATGGTGGCTTGTGCCTATAATTCCATCTACCTAGGAGGCTCAGGCAGGAAAATGGCAAGTTCAAGGCCAACCTGGTCAACTTGGTGAGACCCTTTCTCCAAAAAAAAAAAAAAAAAAAGTAACAAAAGCTGGAGATGTAGCTTGGTGGTAGAGTTCTCCTGTGTTCAATCCCTAATACCACCCCCTAAAATTCAGCAAGCAACAACAAAACAAAGACCACATTTGCATTTGTACCTGCTTTTAATCAATATTGTAGGTTGCTCTTCAATCTGACCATGTATATACTTTAAAATATTCATTGGTTCCCATGGCCCTCAAAATTCTGCCCAAATGCTTTGAGTAGTGCTTCTCAAATTCTAAAGTGCTTATATATCACCTGGGCAGGTTTTAAAAATGCTGATTGGCATTCGGTAAGTCTGTAGTGAATTCTACATTTCAGTCAAATTCTCAGATGGTCCAAGGACCACACTTAAGAGTAGCAAAGCATTAGAATAGAAATAGGTATGGTGCTTTCACATCTCTGCCCTGTGATAGAATCCTTTACCTCTCTTTCTCTCCACACCTCCACCCTTCTTCACCCTCGGACTTTAGTCCACATCCTAATTCCCATCTCATGAAATTTCTGTTATCTGAATGTGTCATGCACTGTCATTGTTTCATGACTTTGCTGGTGCTCTACCCTCTGGGTTTTTTTTGTTCATTTGTTTGTTTGGTGCTGGGGATTGAACCCAGAGGTACTGTGTCACTGAGCTATATCCCCAGACCTTTTTGTTTGTTATATTGAGACATGGTCTCACTAAGTTGCTGGAACTGGTCTCAAATTGCAAACCTCCTGCCTCAGCCTCCTGAATTGCTGGAATTTCAGGTGTGCGCCACTGTGCTGAGCTTAGATCACTTTGATAATCTCTTGTTGTTTACTAGTCCTTCAGCCCTTAACTATACATGTCACCTCTTCTGTGAAGACTTCCCTGATTCTCAGTCTTGGTTTGGTGACTGGAGGCTTTATAGTAGCCTGTAGAAGGGCCTACAGTGTAATATGCTTTGATTCTGAGTGTGTTTTAAAGAATGGCAAGTAGATTTTCTTGGGCTATAGAAGAAAATACATACTGGAGAGTAAGTGTAGACTTAATTTTTCAGTTAATTGATGTTGGTTAAAAAAAAAGGTAGAAAAGAAACAGACTTTTCATTAAAGGTCCCAAAATCCTTATTGATTTTGGCAGAAATGTAACATTCCATCAAGTGGAAGATTAAGGAAATATATATTTTTTACTGCTGCTTCCAAGAGTATTTGGAAGAGAAAATTGGAAAAAAAGAAAACTGTCTTTTGTGCATGAATATGTTTCCTACCAGGAGGATAGATCAACAAGGCTAGATTAGCATTGCTGCTATAAAGTGCAAGAAGACTCCTAGTCTATCCAGGTATTCTGTCTCTAGGGCTGCAGGTTACAGGTTCAAAAAAGAAAAAGAAAAGCAAAACATGGAATTTTTACTTCTGTCAGTAGTTTTTACTAAATTTTGTGACCAGAGAAAATGACTTAAGCCCTGTGTATGTGTTCCCTAACTGTAAGTGAAGGTCATCTTACTTGTTAATGTTTTTAAGATCATGAAATGGGTTGATGTTTATAAGACCTGCAGTAGGTTAATTCCCTGTTCCCTCCTTCAGGGATTTGTGGTCAAGTCTAATAAAAAATGAACTCTGATATTATTATAAGACTTTGTTATATTATAAACGGATACTTCAGAAGTGTCTACTTTATGATTTCACATAACAGGTCATTTGATATATGTGTGTATATTTGTTATCAATTAAATTGGTTTGGTCTTTAATGGCTATTAGAAGGTGAAACAGATATTTAAACTTTTCGTGGTGATTGATTCCCAGTAGGTAAATTGAATGTCATACATAGAGTATTTGATATAATAAATTACCATTGCGTAAATTTTAATAAACTGTATTGCATAATAGGTATTTACTAAATATTCACTGAGTGGTTATCATGTGGAAGAGAAAGGAAAATGAGGCCTTTTGTAATCTGAGAAAGCAATATTATATAATCTGAGATTTTGTAATAACAATGGAGGACAATGTTGTAAAGGTTATTATTAAATCAGTATACTGCAGCTCTTGAATTCGTCTTAAATGTCCTTGAGAGAACCATTTCTAAAAGCCGAAGTCCTGGGCTGGGGATATAGCTCAGTTGGTAGATTGCAAGCACAAGGCCTGGGGTTCAGGCCCCAGCACAGCAAATAAATAAATAAACAAACAAACAAATAAATAAATAAAAGCTAAAGTCCTAGTAGAAATAATATTTATGCTGTGATTTTGATAGATTTTGTGGTTTTTTTCTCATTATAAATTTCTACACGGACAATGTTGCTAAGTGACGTGAATTTTATTACAAAACCTCTCTCTTCTTAATGCTTTCTTGATCCTTCTGTTTCTGTGACTGATGCAAAGTGTAAAATTGCATGGAATGTTCTTCCTGCACAGTTGAGCTATTAAGCAGAACTAATTCTTTATGGAATGACAACAAGGCATAAGAAAGGCATCTCTTGGATCAGGCAATATAAGGCAATCACTTGGCAAATGGATGAGGGGGAAGTGGTCTTGGTAAGACAAAGCCGCAGCACTTTTTCTTTTCCTCTTGAATTCATAGGAGCCACACAAGTTGAACAGCTTTGAAGCTGGTTAATGTGGCTTACTATGCTTGTTTTTTTTTTTTTTTTTTGGTACCGTTTCCTGCTTGTTTTTTGTCAGCAGAGGGGCCAAGAACAATCACTTGATAAATGCATTAGCATGTCCCATACATTTCTGTGACCACACACTGTTGCTGGGAAGACAGATAATTTGAGAAGAGGAAAATCCCTCTTGGGATGTCTTTCGAAGTGAGATCAGATTGTGTTCCCAAACTAACTGGATTCTGTCTAGAATATAGGAGTACCATATGGAGACTGATTTTTTTTTTTTTTTAATGAAACTCAAGATTATGAAGTAGTTTGGAAAGATGTAAGACAAAGTGAATAGTGATTTGTTTCCATTTTATCAGCTCTAGAAAGGAAGACCAGGAATGTTGGTAGTAATTTTATGACAGTTTAATGATTATAGGAATCTATGTCCCTGAATTTTTCTTGTTGATAACCTGCTCCTCTTTGTGTGATTTTCTGTTTCTAATTTCTTCCTTAAATTCCTACTAAGACAGACTTTTCCTCTTCTGTCACATTCCCATGCCTGCCTCTGGTGTTCTCGATTTGGTTCTAAAAAGCCTTGCTAACTGCTTCTTATTCTGTGGTTACTGCTAGTCCCTTTGGGTAAATACTCTCAGTCCAGCAGAATATAAACCAGGGAGTACTTACAGAGAACTATACTTGAGCTGAAGATGAGGGTGTTAGGAGTAGCTGTAACTTCAGCATTGTGAACTCCCATTCACTATAACAATTTTTTCCTGTATTAGAAGGGTGAAAATATCCATGGGATAAATGAATGTGTAAAACAGTGTACCATTTTTTTGTTTGTTTGGCAACACTGGGTCTTGAACCCAGGGGTGTTCTACCACATTCCCAGCCTAGTTGCACAGTTTAATCCTGAAGGAGTGCTCTCATGTCAGTAGTTTTAGTCAAACATGAATTCCAAAAACCTATAGCAACTCTAGAAAATCCACTTCTCACTTGAAATTCTTGGATCAGACTAGTTGGTTCTAGAAAATTCTAAATAATGTCAAGCTTGACCTGTTGGAATCTGAGTCAAGTTGAATATTATGAGACTCCTCAGAATGGGTTTAGGGTGCCAGAGGGCTGGGAACTGACTCGAGGCTTTCAGATAGTCTGTCATCAGACTTTGTAAAAGGCCTGTACCAAAATTGCAGTCCTGCTGTGTGCTGCTGTATGGAGAGGGAGAGGTTGGGTGGGTCTTCTGAGCAAGTTTTCAGGGTGAGAACATCTGTCTGCATGTGTGTGCAAGTTGCATGTAATACCTACAGCTGCTGACTGCTAGCATCTCTGCAGTGGTGACTGTTCTTCCTCCATTTCCACAGGTTGACGGCTCAAGGATTCTTACTCCTCCTGTCCCTCAGGAGCATAGATCCATTCTTAGTAGGATATATTTTGTTTTATGTACACTTAGTTTCAGTATCTTATAGTCTTACAGATTATTATTATGCATATATTCTACTGTATATTTCTTCCAGATGATGGAGGTGGAGACTGAACTGAATGTAAAATGTACCCTAGGTTGTGTTTTATTTGTATATTTATTACATATTGAGTGTCATTTGTATCTGTGGTGCTGGGCTAGAAATACAAAGTTGGAAAGATACTCTGTGGGTGTGAATAGAAAGTGGAACTAATAAAGCTAACAGGGTATTCTAAGATCTTGGGAGATGAGGGCATCTCTGGTTCTACTTGGGAAAATCTGGGTGGACTTCACAGAGGAGGGGAAGATGGTGTCCCAGGCCAGCTTTTAAAGTCTGTGTGTGCTGTCATCTTACTTAATTTATAACTCTTTGTTCTTTAAGAGTGAATTAGAAAAAAAGCCTTTCTGTTTTATAAGGGAAACTTTGAAATGTATTTTTAATTTACATACAGTAAAACTCAGTTTTTGCCTGTGAAGCTCACTGAGATGAATTTACTTTGATGAAGCAGTGCATTGACTTTTCTGACAGTCAGGCTTGTGTGGGCACTGAGCTCTGGAAAGGTTTTCAGAGTGGAGAATTCCTTTGATTTTATGAAGACTATTTTGCTGAAGGGGAAGACTTAACTTCTTTGAGAAGAGAGTAGGTGAGTATCAGAGGATGGGAGTGATGTAGAATTCAGCACAGAATTCTTCTACCTTAGATGCTGACTTATAAATGAACGGAAGCTGTGCTCTTATTTTGCTGATTTTTTTCCCTTTGTCACCACCTCCCAATGAGCTAATGTGACTCAACCAGCTACAACATGAGTTGTTTATAATGTTCACTAACAGCATCTGTAAAACTGGGTAGCTACCTTCCAACCAGTCCTGCTTATTATTGCTAGTGGTGTCACCTAGAAAGAAAGGATGTTTAAAACAAAGGCTGCTTGGGTTCTTATGGAAGATCTTGGTCTTGCTGGCTTTTGCAAACAGACTGTCCAGCTTCACCATTGCTTGAGCTGTGGCAATCCAGGCTTTGAAGTGAGGGACCTTCAAGTGAGCCTGACCCGGTAGGATTAAACATTCAGTTACTACCATAAGGCAGTTGAAAGATGTCAGTCTCACTGCTTCAAAGCAGACTTCAAAGTTTATTTAACTAGTTTGTCAATAAAACTGGCACTTTATACACACAATGTCACTTTTTATGAGCTGCAGTTCTATGAGTTTAGACATACGTATAGTTGTGTATCATCACCACAGTCAGTATATAGAAGAGTTTCATCACCCCAAAATGTTCTCCTAAGATGCCCCTGTAGTCAGCCTTCTCCATTCCCTGACACCTAGCAACTACTATGTTTTGCATTTTCAGAATGCCATATAATTGAAATTATATATTACGTAGCTTTTTGGGTCTTGCTTCTTTCCTTCAGTAATGCATTTGGGATATATCTATGCTGTAGAGTGTATCAATAGTTTGTTTCTTTTTATTGCTGTCCAATAAAATAAATAGCACTTCATTGTGTGGCCTTAACTTAGTTTTCCCACTCATCCCTTGAAGGACATTTGGGTTGTTCCCAGTTTGGGCCTTTATGAATAAAGCTTCTCTAAACTTGCACAGGTTTTTGTATGATTGGAAGTTTTCATTTCTCTAGAGTAAATACTTAGACATGAGAATACAGGATTGTATGTTATGTAAAACTGCCAAATTATTTTCCAAGGTGACTACCAGTTTCCATTCTCAACAGCATTGAATGAGAGTTCCACACACTCACATCCTCACCACCACTTGGTATTGCTACTGCTTTTGATTTCAGCCATTCTGGCAGGTGTATAATGAATGGTACCTCATTATTGTTTTAATTTACATTTCCTTAAGACTTATGAGGAGGAATGTGTTTTCATGTGTTTCATTGCCATCTGTACATCTTCTCTGGTAAAGTGTTCAAATCTTTGCCCACTTTTTATTGGGTTGTTTTCTAATTATTAAGTTTGGAGCATTATTGATATATTCTGAATATAGATCTTTTGTCAGATATGTGACTTGCAAATCTCTCTCCACTTGATGGCTCATCTTTTCATCTCTTTTTAAAATATATATATATATATATATATATATTATATATGTGTGTATGTGTGTGTGTTTATGTTTTAGTTGTGGTGCTTAGGATCGAACCCAGGGCCTCACTTGCTAGGCAAGCATTCCACCACTGAGCCACAACCCTAGCCCCTCATATATTCATCTCTTAGCAGTGCTTTTTTCAATTGCAGCAGTTTTATTATTTTGATGAAATCCAGTTTATCAATTTTTTTTCTTTCCTGGATTGTACTATCGTATTTAAGAACTTTCTACTTCTACCTAACCCAAAGGTTTTTCTGTTTCTTCTAAATGTTTTACAGTTTTACATTACATTTGGGTCTTTAACCCATTTTGAGTTAAATTTTGTGTAAGGCATAATGTACAAATCAAGATTAATTTTTTTGTACATAGATGTTCAGTTGTTCAAGCAGGAGTCAAGAGACTGTCCATTCTCTATTGAATTGTTTTTGCAACTTTGTAAAAAATTGGTTAGCATTTGTATTGGTTTACTTCTGTACTCTTCTTCATTGATCTCTGTCCTTTTGCCAATACCATTACTTCCTTGATTAATGTAGCTTTATCATCATTCTTGAGATTATCATGTCTTGAAATCATATAGTGTGAGTACTCCAAATTTTGCTTTGCAGTTTTTGTTTTGGCAATTCCAATTCTCTAGTTCTTTTTTTTTTTTTTTAATATATTTTTTAAGTTGTTGATGGACCTTCATTTTACTTATTTATTTGTATGCAGTGCTGAGAATCAAACCCAGTGCCTCACACATGCTAGGCAAGTGCCTCTACCACCGAGTCACAATCCCAGCCCCCAGTTCTCCAGTTCTCTTGTCTTTCTGTATAAATGTTATAATGGGGTTTAGCTTTTCTTTTTTGGCAGCACCAGGAATTCAACCTTTAGGGCTTTGCACATGCTAGGCAAGTGCTCTATCACAGAGATACATCTCCAACTCTTTTTACATTTTTAGTTTGAGACAGGATCTCGCCAAGTTGCCCAGCCTGTTCTTCCACTTTGTGATCCTCCTGCCTTAGCCTCCTGAGTAGCAGTGGTTACAGGTGTCACCACTCACCGCACCAGGCTCATGACTTTTCATTCTACAGTCACAGACAGGGCTAGCTTGAGCAAAATTGCCTGTCTTCAGTTTTCTCTCACTTTTTCCCCATATTTATTCATATAACCTTATTGCATCTACTGAATATTTAGTGTAGTCATGCTGGTTCCTGGACAAGGGGTTCCTTGCTCTATTTGTCCAGTGTCCTTTAAACCCCCATTTCATTGACTTTGTGTCTGCTGGCTAATCTAGTGTCGGTGTTCCAGCATGGTTCTGATGTATATATGTCTGCGTATGAACAAATATTTCAATGCCTCCTCATGTGCTAGAACTAAACATACAAAATAATGATGATGTGGAAAGAAATCTAAGAAGATTTGAACTGATTTTTAAGTCATTCATAGTCTTATTCTAAGTCTTCTGATTTCCTGCTATTTGTTGTCTTATTCTCTCTTCTAGTTCCCTTCTAATTTCATTGCCATTGTGAATGTGAGTTAATTTCATTTTAGTAGAATTTTAATGATGAAAGTTTATGCTCAAAGCCCTGTGACTTTTAGACCTATTGGAATCACTGTTGATTTCATACTCTTTGGCTCTGAACATTTTAGGAGACAGATGTCAAGTTAATGGCACTTGTTCTTTTGTTGAATATGCATTGGAAGGGATGCCAGAGGTGGAAAGGTGGGTGAAACAGCAGCTGAGTCCTCTGTTTAACAATTAAGCCCAGGCATTAGAAAGCTTGACTGAAAGTGGGGGCGGGGATGGGTGGTGAAGAAGGGAGAGGGAGGAGGGGAGGGAGAAGGAGGGAGAGAGAAAAGAAAGAAAGAAGAAAACTTGACTGTTTTATGCGTTGTTTGGAATATGTCATTGAGGATTGAGATTATCCTTATTGAGTCATTTTTGTAATGATATAATAGCTATAACTAAAGCAGTAACTTTTATTTACTCCCTATAGCCCATGATATCAAGTTGGAAGAGGATTTCCTCCCTTAGAGCTGGAAGGAATGGCATTGATTGCTGAGAAGAGCATTGGCAGTTGGTTTATGTTTTTAAACTAGTCAAGCCCAATGGTGGGAAGAGAAAGAGAACTACATTTCCTGTGTTTCTTTCAGGAACTTTTACTTTAGTAACCATGAATGGTGAACACACCTGTGTTCTCTGCTCCTGTTTTCTCCCACTGGAACTGGTCTTGTTATAACTTTCCAAGCTAATTTAGTCAACACCCCAGATGCATCTCCCCCACTACTCCTTCTGTTCTCTTCCTCCTTGATATTGAATGATTGAGGAGGCCCGATGACTGCCCTAATTTGAGAGTCAAGCAGCCATAATTTCTGACACTATACCCCACCCAAATTGGCATATTGTTTTTGAAGAGACCCCCCCACCCCCACTGGTACTGGGGATTGAACCCAGGGCCTTTTTCATGCTAGGCAAGCACTGTACCAACTGAGCTATATCCCCAGCCAGCATATTGTTTTTGAATCAAACTTTTGAACACTACTTCTTCTCTTAAGGAGAAACCCATTCTCAGGAGGTTTCTGAATCCTGCATGTAATTGCACTGGCAGCTCTTCTGCCTTCCTGTCTCCATCCTGCCTCACTGAGCAGAAATAAGGAATAGGTGGTTGGAATAATTCAAGAAGAACTAAAGTGACAGAAGAGAGATTGTTTGAATGTTTACTTGGCCTGAGATGTAGATGCCACATTTTAGGACAGTGAAGACATACTCATAGTCACTGATGAAGAAACTAGTAAAGAGTGATGCAAAGAATGGAAATAATACATGGAACAGGAGCCTAGAGCAGGTAGGCAGGGGTGGGACTGAGAATGCCAGCAGAGGGTAGAGTACTTCTTCCTGAGAACCAGGCATGAAGGAAGAAAAGCTAGTTAGAGAGGGAGAGATTGAGGTGATAAGAAAAAAAAAATTGATGGTGGGGTCATGGGATTATAGCTCGGTGTTAAACTCTTGCCCAAGTGTGAGGCCCTGGGTTTGATCCCCAGCACTGAGGGGAGAAAGTAATGGTATTTGTGTCTAATAAAATGATAGAAATAGCTAAAATGTATTGAGCGCTTTTACTGTTATAGGCACCATCTTAAGTACTTTACAGGCGTTACCTTTTCCAAACCATACTTTGTAGAACAAAACATTTACGTGTATTTGCTTAGGAGTATAACAATAGAAAGTAATGTAACCAAACTCTGTTAACACTCTTTTCAGGGAAGATAAGAAGCAAGGTTTTCTATTATTAGTCTGAATGAGGTGGTGATGTGGGTCCTTGAGTTCATTCAGTAAGCCTTTATTGAATGCCTGTTGTATTCAGGGCACTGTTCTGTCTCCTAGAACCACAGACAAGTAAGACATGTTCTCTGAACTCAAGGAATTCACAATATAGGATGGAAGAGACTGAGGACCTAAATAAATTGGAAAGTTAGGAAATTTAAAACCAATCATTAACAAGAGCTTAATAAGAGAATTTCTAAACAGCAGTCAGTGGCCCAACTGTCAGAGGGAATTTTGAAGAGCTTTGTATCACTCTTTCCAACCAAATAAATTGAGCCAAGTCTGACATTTGGTGGAGTGAAGTTAATGAAATATGAAAGATGCAAAGAATTTAAGTGTTATTAAGGTGCCCTTTAAGTTGAATACAGTAAGAATATACTGGAAAATAATCTAGTTTATGAAATCTTTACATGTAGGTACATTTCTGAAAGTCCCTGCTTCCCAACTTTGTACAGTTTCTAGCCTTCATTTTATTTGTATTTATTTGATCACATATTTTTTTCTAAGCATTTCCTTTGGAAAGTAAACACGTATGTCATAGCTCTTGGTTGTCAACATTGCCACAGATTGAAGCAGGATGACATACTAAAAGTCAGTTCATAGACCAATTATAGAATAACTACTAGACACTTTGTACAGCTGGACAATATAGTGGTGACCTCTCTTCTTGTTTTGTGATTTTTATTAAACAGATGAGATTTTCTTTTAAAAAACAAGAGAAAAGTATGAGTAGCTTCTTGCCTAGTCTTAATGATATAAGAAGTTTTCAATTTCTTTTTTTTTTTTTTTTTTTTGGTGGTGCTGGGGATTGAACCCGGGGCCTTGCAAGCACTCTACCAACTGAGCTATCTCCCCAGCCCTTCAATTTCATTTTGACACTTATTTCTTGGTTGGTTTTTCACCTGCTGATACCCACAGTGGTTTCATTGAATGTTGGGACCAGATCTCTCAGTTTTACTTCATTTTCAATTACAAGTCAGTCTTCAAATTCAAAGACTTAAAATGAGATTAGATCTGATGAGGCAAGAAGTTGCAACTGTTTTGACTAGAAAAGTCTGAAGTAGACAAATGCATAGCTGGTTGGAAAGACCAGTGCCATAAGTTAATATGTAAAAAACTTAAGAATGAACTCGGAAATTATGGACATTTGAGAGCCAGTGTTAGAAATCTTCCTGGGTTTTTTTTTGTTTTTGTTTTTGTTTTTGTTTTTTGCACTGAGGCTTGAATCTGACAGTGCTTTACCAATGAACTATATCTCCTTTTTATTTTTTATTTTGAGACATGGTCTTGCTAGATTACTGGGGGTCTTGTTTCTGAGGTTGACCTCTAACTTGCTGTCCTCCTGCCTCAGCCTCCTGAGTCTGGGATTACAGGCCTGTGCCACCATTCCCGGCTCCCTGTATTCTTGATGAGCTCCTTACACATTTTCCCAAAGCTATTGACTGGTGTCTAAGAGATGGTGGAAACAGAACAGAAGCACTGGAACGTGACTGCTGGCCATGTTCCCCTGCCATTTAGGCTTCCCCAGGGAGGGGGTGTGACAGTGGCAATCCTTCACCAGCTGTGAGGCCTTGAGCTGAACAGAGTGACAGGACCACTGATTTAAACCCTGCATCCATTTAGTAAAAGAATATTCTTATGCAATTTGGAATTTTTTTTTACATGAAGGAATAATCTGTGAATTTGTTTTAAATTATTGGATGGTAGGTCATTACAAATTATATATCCACAATTTTTATTGGTTTTAAAATCAGCACGTATTATTTTATTCATCGCAATCTTTTAGAAGCATGAATAACATTTAATATTTATTGAATTTCTATAATGTGCAAACCAGTGTTGACATATTTATTGAGTCATGTTATTTCCAATGTAGAATCATATATGTATTGCTTTCTGACTAAATAAGTTTTCATCTGAGCAACTTTGATGTATTTGGGATTTTTTTTTTTTTTTTTTTTTTTTGCTTCTTCCTGACTGTAAATCAGAGAGGCAAACGATTAAGTAGACAGGTGAAGAGGAGGAAGTCACAAATAAAATAGGCACTTACATTTATTGTGTTTGCAAGGTTGTTTTTGAGGATAGCGAATGTTTCTTGAGACCTTGTTTCTTGCCTATTTTATAGAGCTCTGGCCTCTTAACAGCACAGCTTTAATGACTTCTTGTGGAGCTCTTGGTTTATGTTAGCACTGACTGTGGAAGGAAAAAAGAGGTCAGATTTCACAAGGAGGCTGTGGACTTGTAAAATCATACCTAACTGGCAGAAGCAAAGTCACCATAGAAGTAAGCCGAGATTTGCATAAGGACACAGCGTGGTGTGTTGTTTAAGTACAAAACATTGTGAAAATGCTGAAAAAACTTTGCAAAGTAAAATTTTAGAAGGCTCAAGCATTCCTTGTGAAGGACATATTCATTTACTCAATTTAATGCTGCACTTAAAAAAATGAATCAGAACAGGACTGAGAAGGTAGCTCAGAGATAGAATACTTGCCTAGCATGCTCAAGGCTCTATGTTTGATTCCCCAGAGCTAGGGAAATCAAACCAAACCAAACCAAACCAAACCAAACCAAACAAAAAACAAAGTAGAAAAATACCGACTGAAAAACAAAGTTTAAGACTAGCATGGTATAGAGTAAATATTTCATATTTGCATGCTTTTCTAAAGTTTCTAAGTTTCAATACAAACATCTTATATAATATTTTAAAATTGAGAATGCTTTTATTCAGAATTTTTTTCTTATAATTTCTAGGTTTAAGGCACTGCTTAGGGAGTAAATCGAGCATCTGTAGGTCACAGGTGACATCTGCCCAGAGTTAAGAACTTAAAAGGAGTGAAAAGGCAGATTAAAAAACAAAAAAACAAACAAAAAAAAACTATGGATGAGGGATTTCATCAGGAAATGGAGTAGCGGTGAATAATTTACGCAAACTCTCTTCATCCGGTGCCCCATGGAGGCATACATTTAATATCTCTGCTTTTTCTTAATTATGCATTTTCTAGGAAATCTATTAGAAAAGAAAAAAAATTAAAACAACTAGATAGAGTCCTACTTCTAGAGAGCCACACTTAATAACCTCTTTGTAATCTATCTTCTAGAATTGCATCATTGAAGTGGTGGATTTTATCTTCTTCAAATAATTTATCTGTGCACATTCAAAATGGAAAAATTATTTGTTTCTCTGTATTTTATGTAACTTTATGTAAAAGCTAAATTAGATCTTAGACTACCTCTGCCTTTGTTCAGGATTTAAAGTTTATTTTTATTCCTTAAGGGTCACTGGCATCCTTTGACTTTGAGTCTTTGTGCTGAACATAAAACTAGTGCATTCATAGCAAGACATGCTATTACTATCACCACCTCCTGCACCACTACTAGGAGTTTATTAGGTGCCAAGCAGGACCCAAATACATGCCAGTACTCTTGTACTGTGTGTGTATACACATAGTAAATGTCCTATATAGGACTGGGGATGTAGCTCAAGGTTAGAGCATACTTGTGTGAGGCCCTGGGTTCAGTCAGCAGCACTGTCAAAAAAATGTGTAATTTAATATTATTCTTTAAATATGCTTAGAAAGTATTATTACTAATAGTAGTAGTATTGGGGACTATTTATCCAGGGGCACTTCACCACTGAGCCATTCCCCAACCCTTTTTATTTTTCATTTTGAGGCGGGGTCTCACATAGTTCCTTAGGGCTTGCTAAATTGCTGAGACTGGCCTCTCATTTGGGATCCTCCTGAGTCACTGGGATTACAGACATGTGCCATAGCACCCAGCCAGGAAGTACTATTATACCCATTTTTGAAGTTGAGTAACTTTTTGAGGGCACACAGCTCATGAATGCAAAAGTGTGATTCTAACCCAGATTTATGGATTTTAGTATCTACATTGCTACTTGCAAAACTATGCTATTTTATTGCCTCCTTCTATACACCTAAATTATGCCATGTTCTGGATTTTGTTCTTTATTTTCTTTAAACTAGCAGAGGCCAAGATTTTACTTAGCTTTAAAAAACAAAATAAATCAAAAAACTCCTTTACCTCAATTTTCTGTTACTTTTACTTCTATTATTACTAGTAATTATTCTCAAAATGAGCATAATTACTAGTGGTAAGCCCTGGGTTCAGTTTCTAACACATGCACACACACACACCCTAAAATTGGAGAAACAGTAAGCACCACCTTTCCAAGCTTATACTTGCAGAACCTCCAAAGTAGGAAATCCTTTTCTCTGCTCATTTTACATATTATACATAGCTCTTTTTTATAGGCTGCTGTGATAAAGACCCAAGGATGTCTCTGAAAATCTTAATGGCAGCCTAACAGCTGAGCTTTTAATTAAAAATATCAAGATAAATGGATATTTGGTGTTGTTTATTTTATATATCCCTGACCTGATTTTATAGTTTCACCTTCCTCCGAAATGTGTCCCATTTCTTCTCACTTTGACAGATGAGAGTTGGTGCTGCTTATTCACTAGCCATCTGGTCTCTCCTCCCATTCTCTTTGATCACCATGGCGTTCCCCCAACCTTCTAGTTACAGGGACCAGAGACTTAAGAACCAGAGGTTTAGTCCTCGGCACCCGATAGCAAACCCCGCCTGGTCGTACAGTGTCTCTTGCACGTGCCCCCACTTTCCTATTATTGCTGCCATCACTCAAGCCCAGTGCAGATCTCTCTGCTCTGTTTTAAATAGCCTCTCAGCTGTCTCCCTTACCTTCAGCACTCTCTCTCTCTAGGTACCTGACTGTTTGATGATTGAAGTATATGTGGATTTAGAATTAGGAGAATAACAATAAAGGAGAAACTCTTATTCTCATTATGTAGACTGTTATATAAAAATAGATTTGTTTCTTGAAAACATTCGATTTCTAAATTTTAGACTGAGGTAGTTTAATTCTGTTTACATGCTTTCCTTTGTAAAAAAGGTATAAAGCCTTATAAATTCTAGTAAGCAGGAATTTAAAGATATTCTGTTTTGGAAGTTTAGGAATTTAACACATGTTCTTACCCAGCTAGGAAACAAGTGCATTTAGGCTTATACTGAGCAGAATTACTTGAAAGTAGAACATGTGATTTTTATCTTTCACAAACACTAAACATCTCAAAATTTTATTACTCGTGAGACAATTCAAATAGGGTCTCTGAAAACTCATTGCTTAGATTCAGATTGCAGCATCACGACTTAACTGGCTGAAAAACCTTGAACAATTTCCTGGGTACCTCAATTTCCTTAACTGAAAATTGGGATAATAATAGCTTTGAGGATGAAATAAACTAGAATATATAATTAATGCAGTATCTAGCAATAAAATGTTAAGCTATGGTTATTTCTGTCATATTAAGTTGCTTATAACCTGTTATAATTAATGCTTTATACTTTTCCTTCATAGCATTTATCACAGTACTCATAATAATTCAGTTAAATGTTTTTCACGAGACAAAGATTCCTGAGAATAGGGCCTCTTATTTTTCTCATTATTGAATCCTTAGCACCTAGAATGTCCTAGGCATTGAATTCAGTGTTTATTGAATGGATTAATGCAAATTAATCAAAATCTTTTAGGTTGGGGAGATAGTCTAGCCCGTTATTTGTGAAGAATTGCATGATGCAGAGCCTGTCAGCATGGATTAACTACAAAGTAGATGCATGGTGTGATTTTTTTACAACTATATTTTGTTTTTAGATGGATACAATACCTTTATTTTACTTACTTATTTTTATGTGGTGCTGAGGATCAACCCAGTGCTTCACGTATTCTAGGCAGGTGCTCTACCACTGAGCTACAATCCCAGCCAATGGTGTGGTTTTTAAGACAGTAGGATT
This sequence comes from Sciurus carolinensis, assembly GCF_902686445.1. Classification (NCBI taxonomy): domain Eukaryota; kingdom Metazoa; phylum Chordata; class Mammalia; order Rodentia; family Sciuridae; genus Sciurus; species Sciurus carolinensis. The sequence goes on from NC_062214.1 coordinate 98,308,585, forward strand.
AATAGTAATATATGATTAATGGAAATTAATCCCTTTGTGTCAGTTTTACCAGATATCTTTAGTAGCAGAGATATTGTTCTTATATAAGATTGATTGTTTAAATATTATTATATGCTTGCCACCTAAACAGTTTGATTTTGAAATACTTAATGCCAAACTACTCCCCACCCCCAAAAGCTAGCCAACAAATCTGCTAATGCTACCCAGTCAAAAAGAGTTAAAAATACATATTTGCCATATAGAATGATATTTGCTCCTTTTGTGGTAGCAAGGATACATGCACTCCTTTTTTTTCTAGTAATAAGGCTTAGTAGCTTACAGATTTAAAAGGAGGGTTGCTAAGACACAATGCTTTCTGACAGCATTTAAATTGGAATCACAGTTTTGTGGGATTATTCCTTTTTTGGTTTCAAAAGTAGTGGACTGACCTATAGAAACCTTCACATTAATAGACGAAAGTCACTTGTGAAGCAGACACAGTCAGTCAAACACTGGTGTATGTCAGGAGTATGTTTTTCAAAGGGGAAAAGAGGGGACAAGAAAACAGAGATCAGATAAGAGGCTGTTGGTGTTTCAGGTTAGAGATATTGGGACAGGAATACAAAGGAATGGATTTGACATATGTTTAGTACTTTAAATCACTGGGAACAGGTGATCCAAGGAAATGTGGAAAGTGTCAGTCTAGCTCAAGTGAGTTAACTCTGGATAGTGGTGTGTCACAACTAAGGCAGAGATACATCTTCAAAGAAGGAAAATTATTTCATTTTGAATGTGTGAGTTTGAGGTGCCTCTTATAAATACCAGGTGAAGATGTCCAGTGGGCATTTGGAACCATCAGTATAAATATATGAGAGAATGATTTGAACTGGAGATGTATTTGGGGGGAGTCATCAGCAACAGCTGGATGTGACTGAAACTGACAGTGGATGGAACACCAAAGGAGAATGTGGAGAGGGAAAAGAACAGAGAATCTCTGGGAGGAGGGGCAGAAGAGGAGGCCAGCCTCTGAAAAGGGAGACAGGAAGGATCAGAGAAATAAAAGAAGTACCAGGGAACGTAGTATTATGGACACTATTTCAATAAAATAATAGCATAAGAAGGCAGATTCTCTTTGAGGTGTGCATTCAGAGAAGAGGAAAGGGAGCTAGCTAGAGTAAACTAGAGAAGTTTCAATCCGTGGGGTGCAGAGAGTAGATAACTGCTATATAGATAAGTGGAGAAACATAAGGAGGTTTGAGTCGTCTCCTTTGAGTTTCTGGAGTTTTCGAGAGATTTGAATACTTTGGTATGTTGAGGGGAAGGAGCCAGGGGAAGAGTTCGAATATCAGGAGAGGGAAAAGACAGATACATCAAGAATTGAGTGTTGAGGGAAGAGGATGGGACTGGTGTCCAAATGAAGGAATTACAAACAGGACGAGGACTTTCTTACTTTCATCATTGACTCATAGTTGACTCATCACTGATTCATCATTGACTCTTTGTCTCCGAGGTACTGATGGATCCTGAGCACTGTCTGGCTTGATATTTTCTGGGTAGTATTATTTATCTAGCAGTTTAATTTCTCGAAAGGTACCAAAAGACATATAAAAGTTTTTTAGGCTTAAAAACATACCTAAAAACTGCTTTCCTACCTTGCTGAAAACCAGAACAGGAAACCCTTAGTAGGTTAGAAGATACATTCATTTTTCTTTCTGTGTCAATCAGCTTTTCATTGATGGAACAAAATACCTGAAAAGACATCTTAGAAGAGGAGAGATTTATTTTGGCTCATGGTTTCAGAGGTGTTCAGTCCATGGTCGGCTGGCTGCATTTATTCTGCACCTGTCATGGGGCAGGGCATCATGGCAGGAGGGTGTGGCAGAGCAATGCAGCTCACACTCAGGGCAGCCAGGAAGCAGAGAAAGCAGAAGGGGCTTGGGACAGGATACAGTCCCCAGAGGCATGCCCCCCAGGAACCCTATTCTCTCCAGCTAGGCTACCTCCTTTAGTTCTTCCACCTCTCAGTAATACCATCAGATTATGAATCCATCAGTGGATTAATCTGTTCATGAGGTCAGAGACCTCATGACCCAATCACTTCCCAAGAGGCCCACCTCTGAACACCGCTGCTTTGGGCCAAACCCTCAACGCACGAATCTTTGGGAGATTCTTCTTGTCTGAATCATAACACAGAATTGTGTGACTCGTAGGTTTTAGCCCTTAGGCCTAAAAGATAAAGTTGGTTCTTTTTTTTTTTCCCTTAATGCTGAGGGTTAAACTTGTGACCTTGTCATGCTGAACAGATAGGTGCTGCGCCACTGAGCCACATCCCTAACCCCTAGTTCAGTTTTGGTAGTCAGATATCTCAAGGATTTCATAGGTTTATCAATCTGAGGGAAAAGGGAAACAAACTGCTTAAAGAAAAGGTAGTGGTTCTAAGGCTTGTTGTTTGGTTAGATGAGACTGAGTAAAAAGCAACATTGAGTTGCCTAAGTAGTTGGAAGAACATTACTCAAGACAACAGAATAATGATTTTTATTCTTAATAATCACAGCATTTATGAAAAGCTTATGGGTTAGTGGTTCATTGATAGAGTACTTATTTAGCATGAGTACCACCCAGGTTCAATCCCCAACATGGCAAAAAAGGAGAAAAAAAGCATTATAATACTAGTAAAGGGCCCTCACTCTATTGGCTTAATCTTTATATAACTCCTTTGATATAGTTGGAACAAATTTTGTCTTTAAAAATTATTCAACTGTTGGACACCACAGTAATCCTAGCTACTTAGGAAACTAAAGCAGGAGAATCAAAAGTTCAAAGCCAGTACCAACAACTTAGGCCCTAAGTAACTCAGTGAGAACTTGTCTCAAAAAGGGGTTGGGGTGGGGTGGTTTCAGTCTCTAGTACCAAATAAATAAATATTAATAATATTAAATTTTTCTTAAAAAACCATGCAAGCTAAATATTTGGCATCTTTTGGGCAACAAAAAATAATAAAAAGCATTAGTTCCTTGTATCAGACTCCTTAAAATTCTATTACTGTGCTTAAAGACCTAGTAGAATTGGAGAAAGTCCCAAAAATTTCAGTTCAGTTCAGCAAACATTTTTTTTAAATTATAGAAGTACACAATACCTTTATTTTTATTTATTTTTATGTGGTGCTGAGGATCCAACCCAGTGTCGCACACATGTTAGTTACCACTGAGCCGTAACCCCAGCCCTTCAGCAAACCTTTTTTTTAGCTAAGTCTGTTGTGCCATTCTTTGTCTTAGGGATTCTGCAAAAATTGTGACGCATTTCTATCCTTCAATGAATTCATAGTATAGAATCCCTATATAAAGACTTGTGAGTGGGTGATTATTCATGTCTGAAATTGAAAATCTGAGGTCGAAAATGCTTCCAAATCCAAAACTTCTCAAAAAGTTGGAGATTTTGAATTTTAAGATTAGGGATGTTCAACTGGTAATGCCTATATAGTTATTACAGAAGTCTGAAAAACCCCAAAATCTAAAATATTTTTGGTCCCAAGCATTTCAGATAAGGGATACTAAACCTGTAATGGTACGATAAAGCAGCAGTGAGGGTCTGCAGTACAGGTTGCAGACAAGAGGGTCAGGAACAACTTCCCAGAAGACATGGGAGAAGTGCATTGGTTGAACTTTAAGCCATGATGGATTTATCAGGTTGGCAAAGGGACCTAGGGGATTTGAGAGAGGAGGACACCTCTTGAAAAACTCAGAGGTGTGAGGTTGAGGTATCACCTTGTATTCAGAGAACTGTAAACAGTTCATTGTTAGTGGAACATAATTATAAGAGGTTGAGTATAAGGCTGTCAAGTTCTGCAAAAACCAGTTAAATCACCTGCAACACAGATCGCTTTTGTATTTTATGACTCTCACTCTGGAGGGTGACTTTGCTGGCAAGGGAGATATTACTGAAGCAGCTTCTGCAAGATTTATAGGCCAGATATGACAATTGAACAAAATGATTTTTAGGGATGGAAAGAAGTCAGATATGGCAGATAAAAGCATATTGAATTGGGCATCTGATCCATTTTAGGGGCAAGGGAAGAAGGAATTGTTCAAATAAATAGGCATGGAAGAGCCTCTGCTTTATGAAGAAAAGCTAAACTGAATGAGGTATTTCAATTTGGGAAGGTGAAGGCTGAGAAAGAATATGGTAAAATTCCCATTTTAACTCTGAATTGAATATAAACTGGATCACCAGGGACTATCACCAAAGGTTACCCCCTCATGTATGGAAAAGGTTAATGTGGCACCAGAGAGATCCCTTAATACTTTATAAAGCAGGCATTATGCTTAGGGAAATTGAGGTCCTAATGCCTGAGAAAATGAATGTGTTCAATATAATTTAGTTAATTATAAAAAAACAAATTTACATTGTTTCTGAGAAACCAGGTTTCTCTGAATGTAAAGCTGATATTTTGAAGGTGAATATTCCTAATTCTTTAGTAGATGAACAGCAGTGGTAGTCCATAGATTCAGTCCAGAATCACAATGTTCATAGACAGACATCCTGGTAAGTGATTACAGAGGCAATTAAAAGGAAAAATTGTATTGAATTTTAAGGTTTGAAATTATTTTTAAAAATTAATTTTTAATTATAATTACACATAGTAATGGGATTTGTTGTGACATTAGAACATGCACATAACATAATTTGGTCAATTTCATTCCCTAGTTCCATTCTAGTCATTTGAGGAAACCCCATACTGATTTCCACAGTGCTGTACTAATTTATAATCCCACCAACAGTATATGTGTTCCTTTCTCTTCTTACAATTTGATGTTCTTGAATAGCGATTCTAAAACATTCATTCTTATTCTTTATGCTCTTAAAATTTATTTAAGACAAGAAACTTATGTAGCTTATATCTATTGATCTTAGTATTAAAAATTTAAGACTAGAAACTTTAAAAATTTATTTAAAATGAAAACATTGATCCACTACATATTAATATAACACACTAATATAATCATTTCATAAAACAAAAAAAAATTGAGAGGAGTGGTTTTTTTTACATTTGTACAAATCTCTAGTTAACTTACTAGAAGACAGCTGAATTCTCACGTTTCTGCTTCTGTATTTAGTCTCTTGCAGTATCACCCATTCTGTTGCTTCTGGAAAACTATACAGTTGAGAAAAGAAAATGAAAAAGACCCAAGATGGCTATTTTCAAATGGTTTTGACTTTGAGGATCCACTGACAGTAGTAATGTGTGGGCTGTTGTTCCTGAAGAAACAGAATTTTTTGTTATGTACACAAAGTATTTTGTTACCCCCACTTCACCCCTTTGAAAAGTAGATCCTCCTAAGAGTGTTTTCACTACCCCTGGCTGTATCTCTAAGGCCTGTAATCTACCTACAGAAAAATGAAGTCATGTTCAAGGCAGAATCTGTTATTCCTCTCTGACCTTTTACCCCTTCCAGACTAATGAAGCTTAAGTTTAACCCCTGTTATATTTTTCTTCATTATTTCTTTATTGATAAACTATAAGTGCTTTAAAAAAAAAAAAAAGCAAACCAAAAACTAGGGTTTGAGGAAGGGGAGTAAGACTATGAGACTATGCTTGGGCCCTTTGTATCTGAGGGAAGAGAATCTACACCATTACCTACATTGGGGGCCTGCCTAGAGTGGTAAAGAATTATCATTCTTCTGAAAAAAATATCAACACTTGGATTTATGTCTACTTTGGAAATACATGACATAAAAATAGTCTCGAGTTTCTCTAAATTTTATTCATGGATGCACCATTTTTCTCTCTTCTTTCTCATTTTGTCCCATCAATACCAGCTTCATCTGAATCCAAGCACAGAGGAACGTATCTGTGTCCACGAAGAAACAAGTCTTTGTTTTTTTTTAAGGCATCAAGAATCTCTTCATCCCCACTGCTACCAACCCAGGTCTGGTCCTTCCTTAAAAGCTTGTTGGACTTTAGACTTGGGACTCCTTTTTTAAATCCATTCCTGATTAATTTTTTTCAGGCATTGCTATTATCATGATGTTCCTTTGTTCAGAACTCTTCAGTGATACTTTAATTTGTACCGTGGTACAAATCTTATTTCTACTTTCCTTTTGTTTTCTCTCGAGTCCTTAGTTGGGAATACTGTATGGATAGTCCTGGCTGTCTCTTCCCAGTCCTATGAACACAAGCTGCAGTTTTTACCTCTGGGCTGGTCTTCATGGTATTCCTTTCATGTGGAATGTCATGCTTTTGCACTTTCATCTGAACCCAGTGGATTCTCCAAAAATCAATTCAGAAAATTCCTCTAAATGGTTTTAACCTGACTAGCTTGTCTTCATTCCTCTTTTCTCTGATTTACAGTAGTATTTGAAGTTTGTGTCTTACAGTTTGGTATGTGATTACCTTCATTAACTGTTATTTGCATTTCAGTTGTGTTAATCTTTTCTTTCCATGTGGGTGGTTTCTTGAGAACTTGTTTAGAATTTAATTCTGGGAAAGACCAGACTCCCCTAAGTTGGGCAACTACCCTGTGGTTTTTTTTCCCAAAATTATTTACTAAATTATCTTTGTACTAGTTAAGTTTAGGTTTATTCCTGCCTGAGCAGGAATTCACATCTAAATATTATTTAGCATAATGTTATTTCTGAGTATAGTTGTCATGTGCTTATTCTCAATTTGTTGAATTTTATCCTATAGCTATTTCTGCATTTGAAGTTCAACCTATTTCCACTGAGGTTCATGAAGGTGGAGTTGCTAGATTTGCATGTAAGATTTCCTCAAACCCTCCTGCAATTATAACATGGGAATTTAATCGGACAACTCTACCTATAACTATGGACAGGTAAATGTATTTTTTATCTATGAAGGTGACACAGGAATCTTGGCAACTTCATGTGAGAGGATAGAGGGAAAAGAACTGTTGTGCAACTCATTTTCATTTAGGGTGGCAATAACTGATCTCCCAAGACGTTCAGACTTAGAGAATTACACCATTAATTTCTGGAACAGAGGCAAGATTCCTTGTGTAAATACAATTCAAACAGGTTATCCTACTGTTTTCCTCGATCATTTCTTCTCACTGGACCTGAGTGAGGATTTGAATTGCAACCCAAGGCTTTAGGAAATCAAATTACACTTTCAGTGCTGGGAAGAGAAGTCTCCCTGTATGCCCTGGTAACTGCCCACTGCTGTGTCTGCCTTCCACCTTCCATTCCCCATCTACTATGCACATATACTCGCACGTGTGCACAGCACATGCACATATCTTGTGCTCTGAGAGTAGTTGGGGGTTTAAGGATGAAGAACTTGGTAACAACTCATAAGAGTTGAATTTCTCGCTTCTAAAGAGGCACAAATTGTTAAAATGGCAGAGCACTAAGATGGAAAAAATTATGCAAAGAAGTGCTTTATCACTTCAAGAAAAAAAAAAACACCTGAGTATACTTTAGAGAGTACAGAAATTAATAAGTGAAAAATCAGTATTTGAAAATAAATCATACTGAACTGTGGGCCATCAATTATCTGAATCTAAACTAGAATGTCAAATGGAGCCCTCTGTGTGACATTAGACTGATAGATCTCACAAACCATATTGTGCAGAATTATTTATGTTTTATAGACCCAAATGAAAACAACAGAATCAAGGTAATGTTTGATTTTCAGTTTTGTTTTTGTGGTGCTGGGGATTGAACCTATGGGTTTGTGAATGCTAGGTAAGGGCAATTTCACTGAGCTACATCCAGCCCAAATTAATAATTTAAAGAGTCACTGGGTGTGCTGGCCTGCCTGTAATCCCAGCCACATAGGAAGCTGAGGTATGAGGATTATAGGTTCCAGGCCAGCTTCAGCAACCAAGCAAGATCGTGTCTAAAAAAAAATAATAAAAAGGACTGAGGATGTAGTTCAGTGGTAGAACACCCCTGAGTGCAGTCCCTAGTACTATAAGAAACAAAATTAAAAGGTCTTTAAAGTATTGCTTGTAGCACTGTATAAAAATGAGTTTATTGATTCTGGTCATAGGATGTATTAAGTAAAATTAGAAATCTACTACAGAATGTTCAACTATTTAATTCTTCTCACAACAGGATAACTGCCCTACCAACAGGAGTATTGCAGATCTACGATGTTGGCCTAAGAGATGCTGGGAATTATCGTTGCGTTGCTGCTGCTGTAGCTCACAGACGCAAGAGTGTGGAGGCCTCTCTGACAGTCATTCCAGGTACCTCACTGAAGTGGCTTTTCACGTCTTTATTGACCCCTCTATTACTTTTTCTCCTCTAATTGTATTCCATAAAGCGGTATTTTAATTACATTTAAATTATTGTAATCTGTTTGGAAAATGGTCATTATTATCTACTGAGGAACTCTGCTTTCCCAGGCTACTTATGTTATGTATGTCACCTTGTTTGTGTGTGTGTGCTCCTGCACACGCTTTCTTTCTCTTTCATTCATTCATTTAACCCAGGGAGGCTTAATCACTGAGTCATATCCCCAATTCTTTTTATATTTTTATTTTGAGATAGGATCTCAGTAAGTTGCTTAGGGCCTTGCTGAGTTGCTGAGGCTGAGTTTGAAGTTGGTACCTTCCTGCTTCAGTCTCCTGAGTCACTGGGATTATAGGTGTGTGCCACTGTGTCCAGTTTTCCTTTTCTTTTTGAGGTGCTGGAGATCAAAATCAGGACTTCACAAATGCTAGGCAAGTGCTCTACCACTGAGCTATACCCCTAGCCCTGTTATGTCAAATTTAAGAAAGATTGAGTATTTGTTTTATAAATATTTCACTTTTGTTTTTAAAAGTATAAAATAAAGTATATAGAAAGAACATAACATCTGTTTCCATCAGAGTTGTCTATTGTCAATAAAGATATTTGTTTACAGTCTATTATTCTTTTGTTGTTTTAAGAGAAATAATAATTTGCATTTGCACAAATAATGCATTTGTTTTAAAAAGTTTTAAAATGTTTATAACATTTTTCTATTAAGCCATGGAAAAAGTATAAAAATAAAAGTTTAAAAATACCATCCTCGATCTTAGTGCCCAGAAATTATTATTGTTAATATTGTGAATATAGTTTTTTATATTTGGCCATACATGAATATAGGTAGAAGGGAAACTATATAAAGAGATGACTATGAAGAAAGGAATATATAATTTATTAAAATGGAATTATACATAGAGATGCTAGTTTTTAATTTAAAATAATTAAATGTAATTGAGTATAAAGGAAAAATGCACTAAAGACATTTTTTTTGGTACCAGGGATTGAGCCCAGGGATACTTAACCACTGAGCCATATCCCCAGCCCCCCCCTTTTTTTTTTTAATTTTTAGAGACAGGGTCTTGCTGAGTTGCTTAAGGCCTCACTAAGTCAATGAGGCTGTAAACTCATGATCCTCTTGCTTCATCCTCCCAAGCTGCTGGAATTTTAGGCATGTGCCACCGTGCCCAGTTTAAAGACATCTTTAATCATTAATCATCTTTTTCTTTCTCTCCTCCCGCTGCCTCTTGGTACCCCAGATTGAATTCAGGGTGCTCATCACTGAGCTACATTCCTAGTCTTTTCTGTTTATGTTGAGGCAGGTTCTTGCCAGATTGTGAGACTGTCCTGGAACTTTGAATCCTCCTGCCACAGCCTCCCAAGTAGCTGGAATTACAGGCATGTGCCACTGCGCCCAGCATGAATGTTTGTACAAGAGACATTACTTCCTCCAAGAGCTCTTAAGGTTTAAAAATTTTTTTTGAAAAACATTGAGACTGAAGTTAATAGATTTTATGCTATGCTTTAATTTTAGTGTCTGTTATCTTTTTGGCATGAAAAATCAAGACAAAAGCACTTTTATTCTTCTTCCTTAATTTCCCACTATCACATAAATTCTTACCAAGATTCATCCAAATAAAATAATGCTTCAGCCTCAATTAAAAATGAGTGATATGGGGCTGGAGTTGTGGCTTGGTGATAGAGCACTTGCCTAGCAAGTGTGAGGCACTAGTTTGATTCTCAGCACCACATATAAATAAATGAATAAAATAAAGATCTATCAACATCTAAAAAAATCTTAAAAAAAGAAATGATCTTCAATTAAAAAAAAACAATGATATGGAAGTAACCTAAAGTGTCCATCAGCTGATGAATGGAAAAAGAAAATAGGTTTTATCCATAGTTGAATATTAGTCTGTTATTGTTCAGAAAAAAAGGAATGAAGTACTGATGCATGTTACGGAAATATATGTGAACCTTAAAACATCATGTTAAATGTAAGTAAGCCAGTCACAACATATCATATATTTTAAGGTTTCTTTTACGTAAAATGTCTAGAAATAGGCAAGTCCTGAGAAACAGAAAATTGATAATGGGTATCAGGCTATATAGAGAGAAGATTGGAGGGTTGCTTCTAATAGTTATAGGTATCTTTTGGAGTGGTGAAAATGTCCTCAAATTAACAGTAGTAATAGTTGCATCATCTGAAAATTCTAAAAACCATTGAATTACACACTTCAAGTAGGTGAATTGTATGGCATATGAGTTATATCTCAATAAAGATTAAAGAAGTTTCCTGTTTATAAAAAGTGAATAAGAATTGATGTTTTGGGGTGGGGCGTAGCTCAGTGGTAGAGCACTTGCCTAGCATGTGTGCGGCACTGGGTTCAATCCTCAGCACCAAATAAAAAAATAAAACAAAGTTATAAAAATATAATGTTTAAAAAAATTAATGTTTTAACATGTTTCACTTATATTTGATTTATAATTTATTTTTGAATTCTGTCTTTTCCTCCCCAAAGCAAAGGAGTCTAAATCCTTCCACACACCATCCATTATAGCAGGTCCACAGAACATAACAATGTCTCTTCATCAGACTGTTGTTTTAGAATGCATGGCTACAGGAAATCCCAAACCAATCATTTCTTGGAGCCGTCTTGGTAAGTCTTCTCTCAATATGTGTGTGAATCTTTTCCTTAAACTTGTTCATTCAAAAAAAAGTTAAAATGTTGATTTTATAAATGAAATGTTTGGCAATTGCAATTGAATGACTTCTTTTTGGCATTTCAGCATGTAGATAAGAGGTTTTATTGTAGATAATTTTTATACTTTTCATGATTGATTGGATAGTCATCTTTTGGCACAATTTTCGATTATATGTTATATTGTTTTAACCAAAATATTCTCTTTGGAATAGATCACAAGTCCATTGATGTCTTTAATACTCGGGTGCTTGGAAATGGTAATCTCATGATATCTGATGTCCAGTTGCAACATGCTGGAGTGTATGTTTGTCGGGCTACTACCCCTGGCACACGCAACTTTACGGTTGCCATGGCAACTTTAACTGTGTTAGGTATGTATTCTTTCATTCTGCCATCGGGAGAATCTTACATTTTAATATTTACCATTTTATTTTATTCATACCTTACTCTTGAGTTTTGTAGCATTGATGAGAAAGTTGATAAGAAGTATTATAATCCATCAATGATTTTAGAAGAGAATTAATTCTTTTATTAAAGTATAGCTACAGAATCATTCTGAAGAAACTCTCTTGTTTGCATGTTTCTTGTTAATCTTTACTTTCTTCTTCAGCTTTTTTCCTTTTCTTGTGGTGCTGGGCATCAAACCCTAGGCCTTACACCTGCTAGCCACCTTTCTTCTCTTTTTCATCTACCACATATCCATACCATTCAACAATCTAAAATTTGAACCTGTTGATTGTATGTATTCCCAAGTGGCCGTATGTTGGGCTCAATTACGAAGGTCTGTGGGCGTGCATACCGTTGATGTGTTTATATAGTGAAAGCACAGAGGAAGTGGACACTAATGAGCAATGCAGAGAGAAGGTACCTGGGTAGGTATGGGGATATGGACAGAAGGCTCAGAATGTCAGACATCTTTAGAAAGGCAGGTTGTTTAATTTGCTGTATTCTTCCTTGAGTGTTTCTGTCATTCTTATTGGGATCACAGAAATATTTTCTTTTTTCTTTAAAAATAGCTCCTCCTTCATTTGTTGAATGGCCAGAAAGCTTAACGAGGCCTCGAGCTGGCACTGCTCGATTTGTTTGTCAGGCGGAAGGAATCCCCTCACCTAAAATGTCATGGTTGAAAAACGGAAGGAAGATACATTCAAATGGTAGAATTAAAATGTACAACAGGTGGGTTATGTCATTTTGCTACTATTTTATAAGAAATAATGATTTTGGGGGCTGGGGAGGTAGCTCAGTTGGTAGTGTGCTTGCCTTGTAAGCACATGGCCCTGGGTTCGATCCCCAGCACCCACCCCCCAAAAAAAGAAAGAAATATTGATTTTGGTAATTTTTATGTGAAATGGTTCTAATATCATCCAATATCTAAATAATCCTGAGAGTTAAAACTAAATTAAAACAAATAATAATTTAAGTTTTATACCATTAACATGCCATAAATCCTTTTGTATTTTGTACGTGGATCATGGAAGTAGTAGATTAAAATGAAATGAAATATTGGACAGTTCTCCAAACCTAGGTCCTAGCCCTGGCAGGCCACTACCTACATTACCACAAGCATGCATGTTAACTCTTCAGGGTCTCAATTCTTTCTTGCATTAAGTAAGGAAATTAGAAGGAAATAATTTATTCTTTAAGAATTCCTCCACAGTTCAAATTTAAGAATTTTAAGAATGGATTTTTATTAGTATCAATATGAATTCTTGTACTGTTCTTTATGTTGAGCAAAAATTCAAAAAATTTTGTTGACCTTAATGTTATGCATTCACTATAATATTATATGAATTGAAGTGCTATTGTAGAGGAGTATACTTCCTTATTAAAAGTCAGCATGTTTTTAGAAAGGGTTTAAGTTGTCACCTTATAGAGACTCAGACAATACAAAAGATTAATTTTAAATAATTAGTGTAGAATGTTTTTAATCAGGGCTGATTATACAGTTTTTTTGTTCTCAGTTAATTTTTATCATTTTAAATGAGTATATTTAGCATTAACTGAACTTTACTTTTGTATCATTCTTGGAATTTTTCATGGACATAAATATTTTTTTTCCTTTCCTCAGTAAATTGGTAATTAATCAGATTATTCCTGAAGATGATGCTATTTATCAGTGCATGGCTGAGAATAGCCAAGGATCTATTTTATCTAGAGCCAGACTGACTGTAGTGATGTCTGAAGATAGACCCAGTGCTCCCTATAACGTGCATGCTGAAACCATGTCAAGTTCAGCCATCCTTTTAGCTTGGGAGAGACCACTTTATAATTCAGACAAGGTCATTGCTTATTCCGTGCACTACATGAAAGCAGAAGGTAAGCAGTTTGAATTGTGTTTAGTTTTAAGTGCTGTTTGCTATCAAGAATTTGTTTTTAGAATGAATGCTGTCTTACACAGACCACAAAATACTTTTGAAATTCTATGGCATTTATCTTTCTCCTTTTTCTTTTTTCTTCTTGATGGCATTGGGAATTGAACCTAGAGTCTCAATTATGGTAGGCAAACACTCTACCACTGAGCCACATCCCCAACCCTCTATTTTTAAATTGAGACAGGGTCTCTCTAAGTTGCCCAGGCTGGCCACCGTCAAACTTCAGATCCTTTGGCCTCAACCTCTCAAGTAACTGGGATTATAGGCATGTGCCACTATGCCCAGATGACATTTATCTCTTTAATAATCTATTGCCTGTGGATGTATTTTTCTCTAAATTTTCTGTTGTTGTGCACTTTGAATGTTAGTATAATTTAAGGTTTTTCTGTTTATAAACAAATACCAGCTAATGTAAGAGATCTCTGCCTGCTAAAAATTACAAAGTGGCATACCTATGAATTTGAGTCCAGCCAAGGTATAAATTCCTTAACTGAGATTTAGACCTAAGTTATGTAGGAACAGTGTTGTAACTGTTTGGTAAAATAATATAGTGAACCATAGACACTGTAGCATGTTATTTTTAAGGTGGAAGGTAAACATGATCAAATTCTCCATGTATATTTTGAACATTTCCTGAAATCATGTGGAATACTTTGAAAAGACACTACTGATATTTCACTGCATAAAAGTAACAATCGAATATATCTTAAAATTCTTATTTGAATTATTGATTTCCTTTTTATTAATATCATTTTTTAAATTCTTATATCTTACTTTGGCAAAATCATAGAAGAAAAGCTACTTATGAATCCCAAATTTCTCCATTGACTTTTCATAGAGACCATGCCAAAGTTGTACAAATTTTCGTTCTTCCCACAACAGACTAGCTTTCATACACTGTACATTAAAAAACAAACCCAAACACCCATAGAGTGGTGGTATATTAAAATTGTCTATAGAGACAGGTGGTTTGTTGCTGCTACTGCCATTTGTTTTTTGCACTTTGAAGTAGTGTTTTGAAAAGGAATATTTTGAATGTAAATCAGGGGTCATGGAAGCAAGAAGAATGGAAGTCTGATAACTGAGCATGTTGGAGTATGTTAATTCCCTCTTTAGTGATTTAGGAAGGTAAAAGGAAGGCTGGTTTGGTGGAGACCACTCTTGTTCGCTATTATGGTTGTTTCATTAGAGCCCCTGCATGCAGCTCAGTGGTCTATTCAGGGATGAACAAGGCTTTTTAATTCGAACTCAAGGACCTTGTTTGGTAGGTCAGAAATCGTACTATGCAGTTCCTAATTAACGAGCCATTAGCCAGTCTGTTGTGAAATGCCTGTAATCTTGTCTAATTAAAATGCTATCAAGTTAATTCAGAAATGTGGGAAAACTTAATACTGGAATTTGCCTTCTGTTTTGTTTATAAATCCAGTGTGGGGAGAAGGGACTTGTCCTTAGAGAGTTTTGATTAAGTTGACATGCATTTACTGTGAATTGTGAGCAGAGCACAGTAGCTGCCAGTGCTCTTGTTCCATTTTGCAGGTCTGCTCTGTAGGAATTAAATCCCACAAAGACAAATCCTGTTCTATACCTTGCCATGAATATTTTATTAAGAATTGCTAAGAATTTTTTTCCTCTTAACAAAACAAAACAAAACCTCACTGTGGGATAAAGCATTTTAAAGTACGTTCTGTGCCTCCCGGTTCTTTTGCTTTCAGGATAAATAAAAAGAACAACTTGTGTCAGTCAAATTTAATAGAATCTCTAGGGGCAAAATGAGATCTTTTGCAGGGCAACTTTTAGTTTGTTTTGTTTTCATAAAGAATTGCGTTTCCTACTATCTCCATTTATGTTTATAAGGGGGGGGGGGAGAAAGAAATAAAGAAACCATAAGTTCAAGCAAGCAAATTTTAGACTGTTCTAAGTTATTGTATTCTGTTGTTAAACTGTTTTGTTACTACTGTAGATTGTGTCCGTTCTAGGTTTTGACTAGATAGAAAATGAAGTTTAGAGATTAGTTTTTTTCAGTTTCATTTATTCAGGAAAAATTAAAAATAGTAATTTGTAGTAAGACAAGTTAATTTATTTTTAGAAATAAAGACCTTTCTGTTACCAAAAGTGTTTTGTATAAAGGGTCATAAAATGAACAGAGAATAAACCCAAGGACCAGTGTCATAGTGAGGGAAAATGGTCTTGCTAGCTTTATTTAGATAGTTGTAGTTTTTTTAAACACAGATTCTTTTATCTAGGTTTAAATAATGAAGAATATCAGGTAGTCCTTGGAAATGATACAACTCATTATATTATTGATGACTTGGAACCTGCCAGCAATTACACTTTCTACATTGTGGCATATATGCCAATGGGAGCCAGCCAGATGTCTGACCATGTGACCCAGAATACCCTAGAGGATGGTAAGAAAACATGATTCTGCATCTTTTAAGAATGAGCATTCACAATGAATCAAAATGCAATCTGTAAAAATTTAAAAAATAAAAAAAGAATGAGCATTCATATGTTTAATCCTTTTCAAAAAATGTGTTTTAAATGGAAAAATATCTTCTTTGGTTAAAAAATAACCAGATATGTTAAGCAGCAGACTAATTTGCCATTTCAAATCTGACTCTTGCTTTTTGCCAGTAACATGATAAGGATAGAGAACATTATTTATAATTTAGAATATAGATTTTTAATAATATTCTTACACATTCATTGTATTTCCTGTTTAAATTATAAATACATTGCAGTTGTTTTACAAAATAGAATAAATCCTAAGTTTTTTCAGGTATGAATAAATATAATGAATGTTACATATTAATTATTTTCAGTGACTGCTGCTCAAAGGCGTTGGACTTCTGAAACTGGAAGTTTATGAAACTTTGTTATCCATGAGTTTAAAAAATTCTTTGATAATCAGATAACACTTCGTTTATTACTAGAGCTTTATTACTTATTCAGTTTGTTACTTGACCACTGAGCTGTAGTTATCTGGATAGAGGGCAGTCCATCATATTCTCAATGGTGTTCCAGAATTCCTTCCATTAAAATGCTCCTGGAGAACTGGTTCTCTCTGGGCTTTTCATACCATGTTGTAAAAGATAGGATTCTGGAGGGCCCAGTATTTGTGCCCTGCGGTGTGAAAGGGAATTAGTGTTTGATTTCACTGTTCTCTCCTTTAACATGCAGGTCATCTTCCTTAGGGATAATCTACTCTTGGTTTTCAAAACATCTCTTTATAAATAATTCCCAAATCTAATTTTTTTTGTTCATTTGGTCCCAGATCTCTTATTTATATCTTTATAATGCTACTTATTTAGATGTTTATAAATTCAGAGTTTGACTGAATGAAAAAATTTTCAAATATCTGTATGCTGAATTTCAAATTTTAGTTTTTATCTAAGAGTCTGTTCCACTTTAGAGTGAGCCGCAGTATATATGACATCTTTAGCTAACACATTACATTTACCAACCTCTGATATGCCTAAGGTGAAACACATGCTGATTTGTGGTATGTGTGTGTGTGTGTGTGTGTGTACATATGTTTTAGTCATATTCCCCTTCATATTCTAGAAGAAAATGAGACTAAGCATAGCAAGCTACCTGTTAAGGCTTGGCTTTCCAGTTAAAGTAAACCTTTCCTTACTCTGCAACATTTTTTATTTAATGGGATTTGTTTTGTTTTGTGAATGGCATACAGACCTTCTTGTCACTTTTTTTCAGTTTTTTTGCATTAGCCTGTCCCACCTTCTAAGCCAAGTTCACAAACTGAACTATGTGGGTCTCCACTTAGGTTGTATGACAGTGTGTGGCAGAGACAGCTAATGCTCAAGGAGCTCTTACCACTCACCCTATTCCAGAAACCCTGTCTCCATCTTCCCATTTCATCCCCACATAGCTCTATGGTAGGGAACAAGTATATAAGAGGCAGTAGAGTATGGAGGACAAGGGTGCACGCTCTATCTGCTTTGTCTAGGTCTGCTCCTTCCCTCACTATCTTGGGACCTTGGGCAAGTGATTAATTCTGTTGTACCTCTTTTCATAGCTATGAAGTAGAAATGCTTCATGGTACTTCCTTCACTGGGTTTCTCCAAATATTAATGGTTCATACACATAAAGAACTCAGAAGTGCTTAAATTGTTTTTTTCATTTCCACTTTTTTAATCATTTAACAAATATTTATTGAGTGCTTGCTATGTGTTATTCAATATTTGGTATGAACAAAATGCAGAAAATTTGTCCCTGACCTCATGGAACTAAATTTCTGGAAGGGGAGGGAGCACAGGAATAACAAAAATAAAGAATAAGTAATATACTCTGTTAGACAGTGGTTAGGTATGGGGGAAAGGGGGGAAAGATGCAGGGCAGTGGAGCACGACATGCTGTAGAATTTGAGGTTTTAGTTACCTCTAGAGAAGGTCTCTCTGAGTAGGTGACATTTGAAGAAGACTTGAAGAAAATGAAAATAAGGGAGTGCTAAACAGATAACTGTGACAGGTGTATTCACGCAGAGGAGGTGGAATTGCAAAAGGCCTGCAAACAATCATGGCTGGAGAGGAGGAACAAGGGCGAAACAGTAGGAGGTGAGGCAAGAAATTGGCAGTTGTACAGGGTTTTGTATGAAGCCAGAGGACTTTGGCTTTTACTTTGAATGAAATGAAATTGTTTTGAGCAGAAGTAATCTGACTTGTGTTTTAGCAGACTAGTGCGTTGACAGTAGATGGCAGGGACAAGGGCAGAAGCAGGGCAATCTGTTAGGCTGTTGGAACAATGCAGGCCAAAGGTGGTGTCGCATGGACCAAGGGGCGGCAGTGGAGGTCCTGCAGCCACAGGACTGAAAGTGGAGTGTAGGAAGCGTAGAGGATGACAGCATGTTTTATGGTGTGAGCAGCTGGGTAAATGATTGCCATTTACTGAGATGGGAAAGACCACAGAAGAAGCCCATCCTCTTTGCATTGCGTGTATGAAGAAACCTAGACACAAGAGAAGTTGATTGGCCACAATCACACGAAGACCATATAGTAACTGGCAGAACGAGGATTCAGACACCGAGAGACTGATCTTTCCTCTTAGTATGATATACCGTTTTGGACTTACTTTTCTGGAATGCCAGTTTTATTTAAATTATTGGAGGAAAAGGATTTTCATATGATAGCATGTTTTATAATTGAGAATACAAAATTCACATTAGTTCCTACATTTGAAAAAATTATTTTCTAGGTTATAGTCCTATAAATCCTATGCATCCCCACCCTCGTACAATGCATTTTCCATTGTTTCAAAGGCACTGGGGTAGCGTTATTTGAAAAGTAGTCTCATATTTTATATGAGTATCAAGTATTCACATATTCATCCTAAACAAGACAGTCACAACAGTGATGAGAACCTTACTTTCTTTGATCCCATATACTTGATCCATTCTCATTAGTTCTTCTTTTTGTCTGGTTTGTACTCTGCTTTACTGAATACTTCTGCTACAACTGAAAACGCCTCTTTTATGATGTTACATATTGCTGTTAAAAAATGAATGAATACTGGTATGCTAAGTAGTAACTTGATTTTAATTATCTTAAAATAATGTTTTCTTTTGTAATTTTCAGTTCCCCTGAGGCCTCCTGAAATTAGTTTGACAAGTCGAAGTCCCACTGACATTCTCATCTCCTGGCTGCCAATCCCAGCCAAATATCGTCGGGGCCAAGTGGTGCTGTATCGCCTGTCCTTCCGCCTAAGTACTGAGAATTCCATCCAAGTTCTCGAACTTCCAGGGACCATGCATGAGTATCTTTTGGAAGGCCTGAAACCTGATAGTGTCTACCTGGTCCGTATTACTGCTGCCACCCGTGTGGGGCTAGGAGAGTCATCAGTGTGGACTTCACATAGGACACCCAAAGCTACAAGTGTGAAAGGTACCCTTCTTGGGACTGTTGAGGAATAACAGTACAGTATTTATACCTTTGAATCAGACTGTTCCTCTCTTAGTTTATGTTTTGTTTTGTTTTGTTTTGGGGTACCAGGGATTGAACTCAGGGGCCCTTGATCACTGAGCCACATCCCCTGCCCTATTTCGTATTTTATTTTGAGACAGGGTCTCAACCGAGTTGCTTAGCACCTCGCTTTTGCTGAGGCTGGCTTTGAACTCTTGATCCTCCCACCTCAGCCTCCCGAGCCTTTGGGACTACAGGTGTGCACCACTGCACCTGGCTATTGTGTTCATATTTAAAATTTTCATTTTACTAATAAAAATATTCCATAGATCACAGACTTGATTGAAACAAAATTAAGCTTTTGATTTAGTAGTCCTTTTTGAATAGAACTCATTACTGTGTAAAATTTTTAGTTATGGTATTAGTTTGCTTAGCAAAACCTTCATGGCTAAGAACATTCCAAATCAATTACCAAAAGTTTTTATCAATAGAGACCTAATTAATATTATTGCCATTTAAAAAAAATATCATCAGTTCAAAAGAAAGACCTTAAGACTGAAAGATTCTAGGCCCTTCTTTTTACTTAGGTGGAATATACTATGACTGATTTTCTTATTTGATAATAATGCCTCTTCTCTTTATCACAGAGTATTAGATGGTGAAAATTATATTTATTGCCTCTTGGAAAAAAATTAAAATATACAAATACCTGCATAGGTATTACTTGTATATTTTAGTCTTTTTAAAGATAATATATATTTTAAACTAGCTTAAGTTATAATATCATTGTAAAATTTGGAAAGTTAAAGTATAGTTGTGTTGAAATTGAACCTTTTGTAATTATTGGTTTAAAGTTGTGAGATTTACAGTCTTCATGGGAACTATGAGCTGTCTGTACATAATTTTCTGGTGAATTTTTCTAGCCCCTAAGTCTCCTGAGTTACATTTGGAGCCTCTGAACTGTACCACCATTTCTGTGAAGTGGCAGCAAGATGCTGAAGACCCAGCAGCCATTCAGGGCTACAAGCTGTTCTACAAAGAGGAAGGGCAGCAGGAGAATGGGCCCATTTTCTTAGATACCAGTGATCTTCTGTACACTCTCAGTGGCTTGGGTAAGTGAGTCTGAACTCTGCTTTTCCTTTTATCCTTCCTCTCTGGCCAGTTGGATAAAAAGTTATTAGCTGTACAGCCAGAGAATTAACTCGATGCTGAGAAGTAAATAATAGTTTTAGTTTGTCACTATGTATGTCTTACTGCTCAAACTTCAGAGGTCAGGTAGCTGTGCTGCCTTTCTTTTCTCCAGCTCTGGGAATCTGCTTTTCTTTCTAGAGTTCACTTCTGGTAGAAGAGATCCTGATCAACTGTTGGGAATGTAGAATAGGAATTTCACCAAGTGAATTAATAATTAAGTTTAATTTAGGATTTGAGAGTGCTATGTAGGTATGAAATAATTTATATAAATTATGTATAAAAGAATGCCTTTTCACTTAGAAGGCTGACACAGGAGGATTGCAAGTTTAAGACTAGCCTGGGCAATTTAGCAAGACCCTGTCTCAAAGAAAAACATTTTTAAAAATGGGGGGTTGGGGACATAGCTTAGTGGAAGAGCACTTGCCTAGCATGCACGAGGCCCTAAGTTTGATCCCCAATACTGGGGAGAAAAACATGTAACTATAAATATTTATTTCATGTAGCTGTAACCCAGAACACAGGAGGGAAAAAATCACCTCTGTGTTTGGGTTCATCAATACTGTTGATACTATTTTTCCCCCTATTCTTCCTGTCTTTGCAGGGTATAAAGAATTTCATGATGTAAAAATGATTAATAGAAAGTAAAGAAATTTTGTATCAAAACAAATTCATGAATATAAATAGACACCTACTCATCATGGTGTAAATGCACACTTAGCTATTTGTTGTTTATGAATAGAGTTTTACCCTACAGTTCCAGGTGCTCACTTGAATTATGATTGTTACCCAAATGCCTGCTGAATGGTTGTAGGATGTTCTGTATTTTTTCAGAATTTTGCAGAGCACTCTGGCCTTTCCCTTCAGAATGCCCTGTGGAGGTGAGGGGAGGTAAGAGGCACAGTTGTCCCATGGTGAGTTTCGCCGTTTCCTTCCCTGGCCTCGTTGCACAGGCTATGACAGCAGCACTTGAGTCTCTGCAGGGTAGACTGACTGGTAGGAACCTGTTTTCAGATGCAGAGATGCAGAACTCCATCCTGCAGTTCCTCACCATGGTTTTCCAGATGGTATTTTGCTTATAATCTTGTTATGTTGGTTTTTAATTTAATCTGCCTTAAATTAAATAAGTTTCACTATCGATCTCTGTCACACAGCTTTATGAACGATGAGGAGAAGTTACATATGTTCTGGGATGACCTTTCTTAATCCATGGATACCAAGATGACATGAGCCCAACCTCCTGTTCCTAAAGTCAGCAGTGTTTATTTCTGCCATGGCTTCCCAGTGTGTTGTCCTTTTACATGTGTATATCGTTGATTCAGAAACATTTTACTCCGTATTTGTCAGAATTTTTCAAAGCAAAATGGATTTGGGGCAATTATTGGTGAAAAATCATAGATCAAACTCAGTACTTCCACTTTCCTCACTATAAGGAAGATATAAATGTTGAAGATATACAAAATACTTTTCTAAGAGTGCTTTTATTGCACATACATTATGGGTAGTTTATTCTAAAGAGATGAATAATTTGTTAGGAAAAAAAACTAAACAGGGCTGTTCTTGTAAAAAACTTAGAGAAACATTTTATTAAAACTTGGCAATTAAAAGTTCTTTAAAATTTTTAGATTTTCTATAGATGCATTTAGATAGATAAATGTATGTATACATAGAGATGCATCTATACAGATTCCATATGGTGGGGAGGGAGACCCATTGATTTTTGTTGAACTTTTTAATAATCTCTGAATAATAGCTTT
The DNA here is from genome assembly GCF_902686445.1 of Sciurus carolinensis. Classification (NCBI taxonomy): domain Eukaryota; kingdom Metazoa; phylum Chordata; class Mammalia; order Rodentia; family Sciuridae; genus Sciurus; species Sciurus carolinensis. Next base: position 98,330,748 of record NC_062214.1, read on the forward strand.
CAAAACTATTATTTCCTCCTATGTTTTAAAAATAAATTGCATACATTGCATACATTTGTTTTTATGTTGTTATGTCTGTTGCATATGCCATTCGTGGTACTGCTTTTAAAATCACCTTTTTAAGGTATAGACTAGGAAATTATTTTGTTATAGTGAGTATACCACATCTGTTAAATAGCTCTATGTTCCTGACTGTGGAATTAGGTGGTTGGACTACTTGCATTTCAAAGCATCAGAGGCCCCTGTGCAGCTGTAGGGCTCTCCTGTTAGGCAGCAGGTTCTGCACCCCTGGAGCTGCCAGATCACAGCCTGGTTGGCAGGGATGCAGTTGTGTGGGTTCAAGCATTGTACAACTGTTGACTAGATCACATTAAGGTGCCTTTTAATCCTGAGAACCCTAGGGTCTAGCCTTCCTTTTCTAGAAAGTGTGTTGGGGCCTGGCCAATCTTAGAGCAGGTGAATGTGTTTAACCCACCAAGCAGGCAAGTGCTAACAACTCTGGCTTCTTTCCTCCTTCCTTTTGGATGTTGGGAGGGCAACGTGTTCCTGTTAACTGGACAACTGACCATCTGTGACCATTTTTAGCGGGAGCATCTGGCGTTGGCTGCCTGTTTAACAGAGAGTGATGTGTGTAGAGGGCAGTAGGTTAAGGGAATCCTAGCTGTGACTTGCATGGTGAATACTTGCTTTCACTGAGCTTTTTGCACATTAAAGATGCTCTGACTGGAACTAGATTTACTAAGTGGGCTTGGAAATGAAATTTAAATGTTTCTGTTTGCTGATTCAATGTCAATTTGAGTAACAAAATTTCATTTTCATACTAATACCCTTTCTCATACCCTTATACACATCCTTTTGTTTCCACTTCTGATAATTATGTTTTCAATTAAAAAGTGTTATTGGGATCTAATCAAGCAGACATTCTTGGAAATACACACAATTCTTTGTTTCTCAAAGAAGACAAATGAATTTCTATCTTTCAATTCATTTAACAAGTATTTAAAAATACATTTCTAAGTAAGGCATCATAGTATGACATAAATGTGACAGACGTAACCCCTGCTTACAACCAGGATTAAACCAAAAGATATTTAATTAACTGACATGTCCAATTTTCCAAAAAATTTGATTAAATTTAATCATACTTAGTAATGATAGTATTTTAGAACATATTACTCTGAAACCTCAAAGCTCAGTTCCCTGAGATGTATGGAGTGTTTCAGTTTTTAAAGTGGTTAAAAAGATTATTTTGTCTTTATGAAATGATATGAATATTTTCACAACAATGAAAACATTTTCATGTTGCTAGTTTGTTAAAGTTTAACTTGACAATGTAGTTTGGTTTTAAGAACTGATTCTCCTTTGGGGTTGGGAAAAAATCATTAAGCTTGTGATTCAAGATGTTTGTGTGATTTGTTCTAAGTTGTGATTTGAGGTTTGCTTTAGGATTTTGCAGTTTTGTAATAATTATTTTCACTTAGATATTTTTTTCTTGGCACTTCCAATTTTTAGCTAAGTTATAAGCTAAGTGTTTGTTATATTTATCACATGGTAAAATGAAGCAAAATTAATAACACACTTCTGTTCCCTGATAATAGGTTGAAAAATTGGTTCATCATTTTTTTGTTCATTTCAGAAATTGACTTCAAATTCTGAAATTCAAGTTTCTAACTGCAAAGGGACTGTTTTCATAAACTGACTGAAACTATTCTGAAACATTTGAGTCTTTATAAAATGAAAAGCAGAGAATTAATTAAATGGTACTGTTGTTAGTTTAAAACATTTAGGACACTGATGCTTAAGACACTGATATTAGATCATTTTTAGCTTTCATTTTGCCAAAGAACTCATGCTGTTTTATTTAACTTCACAGCAAGCATGATTAGTGAGTGTGAGGATTAGCACCCAAATATTTAAAATCAGTAATGTGTCAGGGTCACTTGCATACCTTCAAACTTAGAATTTGTTTAGAAATCCAGATTCGGAACTTCCAGTTACTGCTTGGGAATAGGAATCAAAGGAAATATTCTGAGTTGTTAATGTAATTTTAGAGTCTCTTGCCAGTTTCTGTGCACTTTGTTGTTGTTTGTTTTGTGTTGCACTATTGGGGCTCAAACCCAGGACCCAGAGATGCTCAGCGAGCATTCCACCCTGAGCTATACCACCAGCTCTCCTTTAGCCAATTTGTAAGGCAGCATGCTAGAGTTAAGTTAGATTTCTGGATCTTATATTTTGCCATAATAGAATAAGATTTGGTCGTGTAGTTACTTATCAAGAAAAAAGATGGAGAGCTACCACTGGTGAGCCAAATTGGTATACCCGGAGGAACCTGTAACCCTTCTTTATTTGAGGCAGAAGATTCTTGTGATATGAAAGAGATGACTTGGAGTAAGTACATTGTAAATGTTAGTATAATAGCAGTTTCCTTTTGGAGAGAATTAGAATCACTCAGTTTATCAATTATAAAAGTCACATTTTAAGGCAAGCCAAAGTCTTTCACAGTCTGTGTTCCCTCATCCTTTTCCCACAGGGAAGCCCCAGATAATGCTCAGAAAATCTTTGGAAATATTTTACAGGTAAAAATTCTTATGATACAGTTCTTTGACTCTCCATACCTCTTAAGATGGAGATCAAGATGCACTATATTTTAAGACAAAATCCTCCTAATCATGAATAGTACATTTTTCCGTACTGATTTTTAGCCTATAAATTCATTGTAAATAATCTGATGACTTAATATTAACTACCACCTAAGATATCATTATAGATAACTAGGATTCTTCTAAAGGAACATATAACATTATAAGTATATATGGTTATATATAACTATGTAAATATATGTTGATGTTTTATTCAATATTTTGTCCAGATTAACTTTGACTTTGTAAAGGAACGCTTGTTTCCATCAGATCATTTTTCTTTTATATCTAAATAGACCATTCTTAGGACAGATGTTAAAATTCCATTAACATCATTGCATTTATTTATCACAGGCAGGACCTTTGGGGACATACCTCAAATTTATTTTTGTCTCTTCAGTTATTCCTATGCTAACTTCTGCTTTTTGTAGAAATAGTTCTTCTGAACAGTATTTGACTATACCCTTTCATTTTTTCCTTTCAAAAGGTCGTAAAATAAATTCATTTAACTGAAGTCAGTAGCCTTAGTAGATTAATATTGAGAACTATCTGCAATGTTTGACAGTTTGAGTATAAATTAAGACAGAATAAAGGGAATATTTTTAAAGCATTTTATTTTACTTTCCTCATTATTAAATCTTTTAAATTTCCCTTTCCAGGGTTGCAGTTTGTCTCTCATCAAGCCGGAACACATTGAAACTTCAATGTGAACTTTAGGGATTATTCAATCTTTTTTTTTTTTTTTTTAATGCCAACAAAGAAAAAAAATTAATATTTCATTTTCTGCAGTATCTGAAAATGCCACATATGATTGATAATTCAACTCAAATTTTAGAACTTAATACTTGAAAACTTTAGAAAGCAATATTTCAAAACACATGGAGCATTTTCTTCTAAAAAAATCTTGTCATTTAAAAAAAAAAATCCCTGTTAATTAAAAAAAAAAAAAAAGGAGTTTTCATTTGCCAACTGCAGTTATTTCTATTTTGTCTTTAGGACAAAATATTTGCAGATGGATGAAATTTTAAGACCTATACAGAAATTACAAAGCATCATCTAGTTATTTTTTTCTTAAATTCTTTATCTTGGATGAAAGATCATCTGCTATTCTGAAATATTTTTTAGTAGTCTGTAGATGAAATTAGTGGTATATCTCTATCTCTTCTTTCAAATTGGAAAATCTTGCCCAGCTTTTAATTCTCAACTCTGGGAATCTTGTGAGTCCAAATGGTATCAGTTATGTCCCTGGTACATCTACAAGACTATTATAGGAACCATGTGGCATTGATAGTTAAGGAAAAATAGCAGTTAAATTGAGTTTCATCTCTGCTGCCTGGTCTTGACTTCAAATTTCACAGTTTATTAACATATAAAATCCTGACAATTTGCCTAATGTTTTTAACTAGGGATAATAATAATAATAGCTATTTTAGAATGTTTTAGGAGGACTAAATGAAATAATGCACATAAAAAGTTAGCACAGCCTCAACAGATGTCAGTGGTGGTGGTTGTTTTTTTTGAAACTGTTCTCCCAGGGTAGAACCTGTATTTTTTTTTTTTTTTTAATAAAAATCTATTTGTTTTTTTTTTTTTTAATTTTTTCCCAGTGATTTTTATCATGATCACTGGATTTGGAAACTAATGCTTCTTGAGTTTTAATGTCTATACAAGTTAACCATAGATCTTATTAAAACATAGATTCTAATTCAGTAGGTCATATGAGGTCTGAAATTTTTGCCCACTTTGAGAAGCAAGGATCTAGACGAAGGGTAGGCAACTTTTCTATAAGGGGTCAAATGGTAAATATTTTAGGCTTGCTTTGTATTATGAACTGAATGTTTATGTCTTTCCAAAATTCAAGCGTTGAACCCCTAACCCCCATTGTGACAGTATTTAGAGATAGGGCCTGTGAGGAGATGATATAGATTAAATAAGGTCATAAGGGTGAGATCTTACTCCAGTAAGGTTGGTGCTCTTAGAAGACACTAGAGTGCTCTCTCTACCACATGAGGGCCTTACCCCAGTGGTGACCATCTGCAGGCCAGAGGAGGGCCCTCGCCAGAAACTGAACACCTTCAGATCTTGATTGTAGATGTCTGGATTCTGGAACTGTGAGAGAAGTTTCTGTTGTTTAAACCACCCACTCGGTGGTAGTTACACATGCCAGAGCAGACTAATGTCATGGGCCATACGGTCTCTGTCGCAAGTGCTCGGTTCACTGCTGCAGTACAGAAGCAGCCTAAGGAAATATGCAAATCCAGTAGTAGTTCCAATGCAGCTCTGTTTGTGACACTGAAATATGAATTTCATATGATTTTCAAGTATCACAAAATAGTATTCTTTAAAATTTTTTTTTCTCCAACCACCTAAACACATAAGAACCAGTTTTAGCTCACAGGCTATACCAAAGGCATCTGGCCATAAAACTGTGATTTGTCAGTTTCAGATATAAACTGTATAGTTCTCACTTCTCAAAGTGTAGACCCAAGATCAGCAGCATAATCTGAACATGTATTTCATTGCTCAACTTCAACTTCTCCTCTGCCTGTGGTGTATGGCTTATGCCTCTCTTTCTAAGCTGGTTCTGTGACTGTGTCCATGCTCTCATTCACCATTCCCTCTGCTTGAGTTGGCTCTCAGTCACAAGTCTAACAGCATATTCCGTCTCCTAAGAAAACCTGATTATTTTTGATTTGGTGCATCTCATTTTAGGCAACTAGGGTACTGTCAAATTAACTAGATTGTGTGTTATGGAATGAACAAGAAAATAAAGGAAGTATAGCCATGAATTTCATTAATCCATAACATAAACTGTATTTTAAATTCACAGGGTGAAACTAGGAGCCTTTAGTAGTCTTTCAAAAAGCGAATGTTTTTTTAGCCCACTCAGCTGCCACCATCAAGCTTTACGATGGGCTTTTCATGCTACAACACTGTCTTCAAAGCCCTCCACAGCTCTGTGTGAATACAGTGAGTGCAGTGTTTTATGGAACTCAATAGCTCTGGGATAAAGAGGCTTCCATGCCCTCTCGGGGTTCTGTTGGGCCCCTGCTAGAAGGCTTATGACAGAAGCTTCTTGACCTCGCAGATCATAAGATGAACTGAATTCAGAAATTTCTGATGATGGACTGTAGTTACCATTATAAATTAATCTCAAAATTGACATGCAAGTTTGACTTCTCTGGGTCTTTGCTTAACTCCTTATGAAGACATTGCAAGGAGATAGAGACACTTAGAAAAGCAAACTTTATAATTTTAGGGTATATACAACATATTCTTCTTAGAACTTTAGGTCTGTGTAAATAACCTTACACAGATAAGGTTTAATATATGATAGTTGTCTATACCAATTTTATTGTCAGATTTTGTTTCATAAAAAGTTATCAAAGTTAATTCATCCTGATGATGGATTTTAACTTATTTGCAATCTTTTTAGATTTTAAAATTTTATTGAATGTACACTTTATTGGCAAGTAGTACGAACATAAGATGGAATGCCTGCCTCCAAAATATTTAAGTTTAGCATGAAAGACATATTGGTCTTCATAGGAAAAAGTGCTAATAGGCAAAATTGAGGGATAGACTGAATGTTTTCTGGAAGCACAGAGGTTAGATGAGTAATTTTATTGCATCATGAAGACTAATTTGCCTGGTAAAGAAATGGAGGGATAATCATTCTAGTTAGAGGAGCTTAAATTGTACAAAATAAAAATATTAAAGATATTCCCTTATTGATTTACTATGACCAAAACGTGGATTAAGGACTGGGGATATGGCTCAGTGGTAGAGTGCTTCAGCCTAACATGTGCAAGGCCCCAACTTCAATCCCCAGTACAATAAAATAAACATTTTTTAAATTATTACAAAAAAAAAAAGCTGGGGATGGTGTCATGTTCCTAAAATCCCTGTGACACCCAAGACTGAGGCCAGCCTTAGTAACTTAGTGAGACCCTTGTCTTTAAATAAAAATAAAAAGGCAGGCTGGGGTTATAGTTCAGTGGTAGAGGGTTTGCCTACCATGTTTGAGGCACTGAGTTTGATCCTCAGCACCACATAAAAATAAATAAATAAAATAAAAGTATTTTATCCATCTACAACTAAAAAATAAAAAGGACTGGGGATGTACTCAGTGGTAAAGCACCCCTAGGTTTCATCTCAGTACCAAAAAATAAATATTAGATCCTGCAATATATATAATCAGAAAAATGAGAAATTATACTCTATTTATGTATGATCTATCAAAATGTATAAATGTATTCTACTGTCGTATACAACTAATTAGAACAAATAAAACTTAAAAATTTTTTTAAAAAGAAAAGGAAAGATGGATTGTACAAGTTGGAGAGTCTGAAGCCCCAGAGTAAAATGGGACCTGTGTTTTAAGGACCTGTCTATTCTGATAATGATTTGGTCTTTGTGCTGCAGTATAAACAGTGCCAAGTCATAGAAGTTTCCAAGTGAGGCAGTGACATGTTTGTTTTAGAAAGATAACTGCTAAAGATATTTTAGTGGGTAGATTTAGAAAGGATATTGTAGTCGACCAGAGAAAAGGATGCTGAAGACAAGAAATCAGTAAGATGGTTATTGAAATGATCTCAGAGGATGAGAGTGTAAACTAAGACTGTAGTTCCTGGGGAAGAAGGTGAATGAATAAGTAGGACTAAACTGAACACACTTGGAGCCTTGGGATCTAGGGATTGTGACTGAGGAGTGTATTGAAAGATACTCAATATCACTAGTCATTGGGGAAGTGGAGAGTTGATCATTTAAACTACAAGATACCACTACATACCTATTAAAATATACTAAAATTTTTTAAAACACCAAAACCTCCAATAACAAGTGCTGGCATGGATATAGAACTTCTGAAACTTTAATGTGTTATTTAAGGTGGTATGACCACTCTGGAGAAGAGTTTAGTGCTTTATTATGGAGTTAAACATGTCAATTCCAGATCACACAGCAATCCTATCCTAAGTATTTACCCTAGAAAAGTTTAGATTCACACAAAAACTTGTATATAAATGTATACCTCTAGTCATAATTGCCATACTGTAATAAACTTAAACTCAATGGATAAACAAACGGCAGCATGTCCATACAAGTGGAAAACTCCTCAGCAGTGAAAAGCAAAGAACTATATTATTGTTTGCAAAAATTTGTGGATGAATCTCAATGACATTAGACTGAATGAAAGAGGCTGGTCTCAAAAGGTTATATTCTGTATGATTCCATTCATATGACTTTCTCAGAAAGGCATATCTATGCAGATGGAAAACACAAATCAGTGATTGCCATCAATTAGGGTTAGGGACAGGACTTAACTACAAAGGGACTGCCTGGGAGCTTCTGGATATGATGGAATTGTTCTGTATCCTGATTGTGGTGGTAGTTACACAAATCTGTGTATGAAGAGCACCATGCAATTAAAAGAAAGTCAGTTGTGATATATGTAAATTTAGAAATTAAATTAGGAGACTGAGGGTTTTCAGATCAGATGATCAGGGTTTGAACCCTGGCTCTCCAACCTCCTCGAAATTGATTTGGTCTAGTTTCTTCACTTCTGTGAACTTCAGGTCCCTTCATGCATCTAGGATGTTGAGAATTCTTCAAGTGTAGAACCCTCAGCACAGTGTATTGGTACCTTGTAAGTACTCAGTAACTATTAGCTGTTCGTAAATATGATTAGAAAGAGGAAGAAATTAGAATGATGCTTAAGAGCTCTTAGTGAATGATACTCTAATTGGAATAGGGTTTTCAAGAGTAAGACCAGGTTTGGCGAAGTGGGAGATGTTGAGTTCGGTTTTGGTCATGTTGGCTTACAATGGAGATGTTTAGAGCAGCTTAAACTACATGGATTTAGACTTTTGTACAGTTGGAAATTAAGGCTGCACAGTGTTCTGAAGGACCTGGCATGTTTGCCTTAGCTACTTGAAAGAAACTGACAGAGACTTGAACAGAAGAAACCAGTCAGCATACTTATACAACAGTTAATCATTTGGGGAAAAGAGGGGCATATCGGACAAATCTCATTGAAATCTCTTAAATGGGATATGTGTAACTTTGAACATTGTTATTTTGGGGGCTATAACTTCAGTGCCGTCTTTTTTTTTTTTTTTTTTTTTTTTAATTCGAAGACCTCTGGAAACTGATTCTTTCCATATAGATTTGTTCTGTTTGATATAATTCTTAAACATTTATCAATCTTTCTTGCCACAAAAGATAGAAGACAGAGAAACAACATGTATCCCATTTGTTTACAATAGAATAAAAAAAAAAAGATAGAAGAAATTTTAAATAAGAAGGAAGCAAAGGGGATCAGGCTCTGCCATAGTATGGGAAAAATATAGATGGCATTCCAAATGGACTGTCCTAGAAAATCACACAAGTTGTTTTCACATTCTTTCTTTTTGTAATTTTTTGAATAATCCAGTTAAATGCAGTAGCACAACTGTTGTAACTTATATCTCTATGGCTTAAATTCAGAGGATTGCAAACAACATGAAAGTGACCAGAGTTCCCTGAGAGGAGTGTGCCCTTCACCTTTGTGCTGTATGTTGTACTGTCAGGTTTGTATTAATGACCATGGGATGTTATACATAACTTTGTTTCATACTGAAAAATTTTTCAGAGAGAAAAAAAGACATCAACATATGCCTGTATTTCTTAGACTTTTTGTATCCACTAGCTTTGAAAAATGAGGTTTGACTTAAAAAAAAAATTATTGAAAAAAGAATTTTGATGTTTTTTCCCCTGGACTTTTAAACCTTAGTCTTGAATAGTGATCATCTTTTGAAATGCTGTAAAACATGGAATGCTGTGAAAAACATCTGTCTTGTTATTAAATGAGGTGTAATAGTGAAAAAACTGATACAAAACTCTTCTTCTTCTTTTTTTTTTTTTGTAAACAGAAAAACGAAGCCCCCCTCCCCAACAAAATTGATGCATTTGCCTAAATGGCCTCACTTTTGTGGGTTTGAAGTTTCACTGTTTTAGCAGCTGTGTGGCAAGTTTTCTGGTAGACAATAGTGGTGGGGATGGGACTCAGTTGCATCTGGTTTCTCTTTGTGGAATGACTGAAAAGTTCATCTTCAGTGGTTTTCTTGAGAAAGCAGTTTATCTGTAGCAGAGGAACTTTTTTAGTACCTAAATTAGCTTGTTGTGATTCATAAGCATATGTTTTGTCTTCTTAAGAAAAAGAAAAGAAAAGAAAAAGAGTAAAGAAGATCCTACCCTAAAACTACATAGCACAGATAACCCTTTGACCTTTGGTGCTAGGTAAAGATTTACAGCTCTTATGGAGCCTTACTTCACATGCCAAGCTGAAAAGAACCCTAAATAACGTAAGGCCCCTGTGGAGATGGGGAAAAAGCAGGATAAGGAAGTTCCATTATTTTAAGTGGCTATGTTTTGTTTTTTACAGTCTGTAAAGTGAAATACCAATTGTGTATTTCTAGTTTTGTAGTCTCAGTCAGTTAAACTTGGGGTCTGATATCAGTTAAAGTCAGAGATAATCCTGATCATAGTGTCTTCTCTTTCTCTCAGCAAATATCCCATTTTGCTGGCTCTATCAGATTAAATTCCCATTTGAAATATCTGAATAGTTTTTTGTTTGTTTGTTTTTTTGCTGCTGGGATTCAGATCCCTGGACTTTGCCCATGCTGGACAGGTACTCTGTACCCTCAGTCCTGCTTTTTTTTTTTTTTTTTTAAGGGAAAACAAAACAGAAAACTTCAGAGAAATGGGTTGCGTGAAAGATAAGGGAGAGTGGGAATCGGCATTGCTTATCTCTTTATATGTTGAGAAATTAAGGTTTTCTTCAGATGCAAAACACAAATACACACAAGACAAGCTATTTGTCCCCTGAAAAAAAATGTTTTATACTTGGTTCCAAATGACAGAAAAAACTTGTATAACTTACTATCTAATGATGCTCACATCTGTTTAATGATTATTTAACTAATAACTTTATGCTGGTTCTTTAACTTATATGTATTTATATACATATATATCTTTTATAAAATTTTCCAGTATCTTCTACAAAGAAGATATAAGTTCTTAGAAGCTTATTTATTAAACTGATTTTACTGTTTTACTTTCTGCTTCCTTTCTGTGTGTGCTAATAAAACCTCAAAAGTTTCCTTGGTCTTAGAAAGATGCTTATAGTTATTGATGGGCTTTTGATTGTTTCATAGGCCACAACTTCCAGTTGTTTTGGAGAATGTAGGGAAGACTTTGGTAAAGTTTGCATTCTCCTGTTTTGAAGTCTGTAAAGCATGGTAAAATGCTTGACATGCATTGCAAACAACATCTCCTTAGAGAAGGAAGAACTCTTGTAGGAAATTAAATCAATACTGTCCATTAATCATACGGCGTGTCAGCCCTCAGACCACTCTGAAGTTTCTGGTGAATGTAAAGAATCTTTAGATGTGTGAGGTCCTTAAAGATCTAAGTAAGTTAAATGAGAGGAGGTTTTTTTTAAATGGCACCATTAGCACATGAAAGAAACTTCTGGGTGGATAGGATAAAAAAAAACATTTGTTGTATAGCAGTAATTATTCTTGTGGGTTTTGTTTTCGTTTTAAACTTTGTTCTTAAAAAAACTTAATACAAATGAAATTTTAAGCTTTGTCCTAATTACACACTTCATAAAACAGAGGGAACTACAAGATAGCCCATTAATGATGGAAAATAATTTATCTTAACCTTTAAGAGTAGTTTTATTTTATTGCATACATAATATATTAGGACAGTCACACATGTGTATGTTATAAAAGATAATATAAATATATAATGAGCATGCCTGCTAGAAAAAATTTTGGGAACTGTGAATATAGCTTAGTGGTAGAGTACTTGCTTAACGTGTGGGGCCCTGGGCTCCATCCTCAGTACTGCAAAAGAAAAAAACATTTTAAAATTATTAATGGAGGGTAAAATTAAAAATTGGGAGGATTATTATTCTAAAATATTGACTCAGGTATTTATGACTCTCCACTTATGAAGCTTTACAGTCTAGAGAAGGAAATAGACATTAATTAAATCATTACATAGTTTATAATTACAAACTTTAGTAAATATTGTAATGGAAAAGTATAGGGAGTTAAGAGACTGTGTGATAGTGGACACTGTGTAGTTTGTGTTGAAGTCAGAGTCAGTTTCTCTGAGAAGGTGATATTGAATTGAAGGATGAAAGACCCTGAAAGAGTAATGAAAGAATTAAAGATGTCATGTAATCTATACTCTGAATGATCATTAAAACAGGCTTAACAATGGTACCATCTTGTTGTCTAAACAACCTGATTTATCCAGTTGATTTGGAAAAGTTTGTGTGATCCCTCCAGAGTTCTCTGCTATTATTCTGACATAGTTTATTGAAATTGTCTATGTTTTTCTATTCCATTTTAAGATGTTTAAAATCTTGAAAGACTTTGCATAACATCAGAGAAAATGCGGGCTGTCATAAGTGAAGGCCTCTTGAATCAGCCAAGATAGCTGACCCCAGGGATACTTGCATGGTTTATCATAGAAACTGGAGCAGTTGTCTCAGCTGAATGTTTCAGTGGCATCTTTGCTTTCTCAGCCCACCAGAGTAGCAATAACTTTAAAAACCCGGGCAAACAGAAATTAGCACATTTTGCTTATCACAGGTTATACGTCTTCCTTGGTAGGTTGCATAAATTTATCTAGCTGGAGCCTTTATTTCAAATTTATATCTCTCAGTGCTCCCTTCTAAGAAAAATTAGAAATGATTCACTATAGAAACACAAAAGTCAACAAAATAAAAGGCAAACAGATGAGATTAGGCCCAGTGTTGGTAAGAGTTTAGTGTTAAGTACACTCTCACTAAAGGTGGTAGTACAAATTGATACACAATCTTTCTAGAGATAAATTGGGCAGTACCAGAAAAGAGAGGACTTAGAAAATGCATACTCTTTTACTCAGAGTCCATTAATAGTAATACCTCATAAGAAAATAATAACAAACATAAACATTCAACCACAACAATAATTATTGCACTATATAGGATCATTTATAATCATGAAAAGCTGGAGAAAACCTAACTATTTAGTGGCATAGATTTAAAAAAAAATAAACTATGGTACATCATACAATTCAGAATAGTGTGAACATTGAAAGAATTGTTTTAGAAAAATATTTAATGACCTGAATAAGTTTAAAAAGCAGATTATAAAATTTTAAAAAATAGAATATTTGTGCATTTAGATAATAAAGAGAATTAAATAACATCAAACTAATATTTATAGTGCTTAACTCTGGTTGCTATTATGGAGGACATTTTATTTTTATTTCTTTTTGCTTATCTGAATTTTATAAAATTTTTCATAACATAAGTATTTAATCATAATTAAAAAATAGTAATTTTGGGGGGAAGGTGCTAGGGATTGAACCCAGGGCCTCATGCATGCTAGGCAAGTGCTCTACATTGAGCTATACTTACAGCCCCTTAAAATATTTTTAGTTACATAAACCTTGATGAAGAAATGAGGGTAAATTAAAGTTGGAAAATTAATGAAACTAGGATTATGACTTCTCTATTGCTTGCCATAAGATCTGTAAAGTTGCTAGAAATGGCCTAGAAATTTAGCTATGCACTTCCTTGAAGCCAAAGCAAACTACAAACCCTGTTAGCTGTGGGACACAGGATATTAAAATGACTAGATAGAAGGAGGTCGTAATATACTGATTGAATTCCTGAGATGCAGTCCCTCTAGACAACTCAGTGTTGAGATTCTTTATAAATTTTTGTATTGAAAATCATTTTAACTTATGCTTGACAGTGACTTAAGATAATAAGGAAAGAAGATTCTTGTAGTTTCTAAGATCTCTTAACACGTTTTATGGTTTTGGATGACCTAGAGATATTAGTGGAGGAAACAATTAAAATAATTTTTTTGAACTTTCACCTGTCTCCATCTGCATGGCTAAGTGTGATGTGTAGTGTGTTCCCCTCTTGAGTAGTTACATTCCCACTCTTTTCAGAAAATGACCTTTTGACTCAGAAATAAAATCATGGCAGATGGGCCTTAATTCCAACCCCACAGAACTATAGAAACTACATTTAAAGCCTCTGAAAACTTCAAGAAGGAAGGAGGCACTCTTAAAAGACCCATTTTTTTTCCATGCACATCTCCATTCTGAGAAATTGCAGTTTATTGATTTAATCATAGTTTTCTCTGACCTATGTTGATTCAGTTGCAAACTTGTATGACCTTGATTCTTGGTATACTCCATTCCCATTTTGTGTACATTTTAGAAATTTTTATTCCAGGGTAACTTGTTGGAAATGAAGACAATGAAAAAATTCTGCATTTGCATTAGATATAAAAAGTCCTGTTTATTTCTAGGAATCTTACGAGAAGTCTAAAAACATTGTTAATGTTGTTCTCTTCTTGTCCTTAGTATTAAGCAAGTGATAAACACAAAACATTCATGTGCATAGATAAAGAAAATTTTACAGATAGGTATGGCCACTAAGAATATTGGGCTCTTTTGAAGTTAGGAAAGCTTGTGAAACCATAAGTATTCCTCTTCAACAAGCAACCTAACAAATTCACACTCAGAACAAAACATGGATATAAGTTTTATTTCCTTTCATAAAAATACCGTAAAGTCATAATTTAACCTTTGTAGTATCCTTGCCAAAAAATGTTTATCCGGAATCTGAAAATGAGGAAACAGAGAAGTCTAGATTGTGAGATATTTGCAAAACAACTAGACTGGAGGCTTCAAAACTGCCATCCTCAAGGAATACAGAAAAGGAGCAGGACAGTCCTAGATAAAGGAGACATAATGTGGAGTTCTATCCTTAGTTCAATTCTAGCTGGGGAAAAACAGTTATAAAGACTATTACTGTGACAGTTTTGGAAATATAGACACACAATATATAAAGTGGTGTCATTGTTAAATTTATTGTTTATAATAATGATATTGTGGTTGTGTAGAAGAAATCTCTGTTCTCAGGAAATTTGTCAAAGTATTTAGGTGTGATGGTGGAGTATGTGATGATTCAACAAAAGAGAAAGTGTGCATGTGTACTCAGTGCACACACAGAGAACACCAGACAACACAGACATATCAAAGTGTTCACAAAGCAATTCAAAGCAATTTTGAAAGATTAAAAACTTCCTTTACTGTGTTTTTAATCTTTAATTTTTACCTCCCAAGTTAAAGAATGGATTTGTAAAGACTATGCATATGGTTCAAACAAAAGCATTTCTAAAGTAACTATTTATAAAAAAAAAACAATGTAGGAATGCAGAGATATTTTTAAGTTCTATGAATTGGTATCCACTGTCATATGAATTTATCTATTAAGAAACTAGGACACAGAAAATCAATTTCTCATTTGCTCTGTCGAGTGGCCCTTCTAACTTAAAGCCTACTTGAGGAACTAAAAACCAGCTGGGTAGATAAGACAGAAACACTCTGAATTGAAATTATTTTGCTATACAACTAAATATCTTTTTTATCCATGAAACGTTTATAAACTGATGTTTATAATAATATATTTCAGGTTGAATATAAGAAACTTAGATCTGCAGAATATCTTATCAGAAAATCCTTTTGGTTTAACAAGCTATGTGCTCAAATTTTTTGAAATTCTCTATCATGTTGAAAACCATTTTAGGATATATTTAGATACATTCCACTACTCCAGAAGTGTTCAGTGTTTTCTAATATCTGAAAGATTTAAGGTTTTTATAGCATTTGAGTAGACTGTTTATAGCCAATTAACATGTTAATGAACTGCACCTGCTTATATCAAAGAACTTCTCCCTCTTGTCTGCTGGCATTACAATTGATTTCAGGGTGATGCTTTCAGCAAAGTTTAAGTGAATCCTACATTAGTACTTCTTGTGGGTTTAAAGGAGGTGCAAATAAACAATCATGACTTTATCCCTATGATTGATGAAGCCGATGTTTCCCCAGCTTGCATTTCCCACTTGAGAAGAGATTTAAGAGTGATTTCACTCTTCAAGCTGTCTACCTGCACCTTTCCCATCCTGCTTTTAACTGCTGAGGGTTGAGATCTGGAGGGATGGTTATCAAACTGCAGATGTTTTTGCAATGAAACTGTGCACCTCTGACCAAGTTGCTATGGTTCGGGAGATGATAGATGGTATTTTCATGCCGCCTCACAAAAGGGTCAAAATGGCACGGCGAGCCCGTGACAGTGAAATGGAGAAATGTTAGTCCTGGGAGGAAATTTATTTCATAGCTTCAGGGGAAGTTTGGCTATCATGAATAGGCTCTCTCTGTCAGTCTGTAAAAATATTGTTTGTAAGTCATTGATGTATGTGAGACAGACTGTGTATGCATGTTGGCAGAGTAGCTACTTAAACAAATGCTAGGCAAGTACAGTGTGCTACTGGCCACTTGAGTATTCCACTGTGGGTGCTTTTAGGGTAAGCATTGCTCCTGACAGAAATATCAACATAATCAAAGGAATTTATCACATTTTCTAAGTAACAATTTTAAATAGACTTGGTTTGTAAGTTTGAAACCCTCTTAATTGTCATAGACTACATACACACTACATACACTAACACACTTTTTTGAACTTAGAAATTCTTGTAATCAGCAGTCATTCATTGTATTCATTTTTAAATTAATCAGGAATGTCTTAAGTGGACAGAGCCTTATTAATATGGTTCATATATGACTCATAAACTTTGGGACAGTTAAGCCACTGCTCTTTACTCTTTCTCCTCCCCATGCAAAGGAAATATCAACCCTTAGCTCATTTCCGTAGAGGGATAGTATAGTGGGACTCACCTTACAAAATTAGACCAGTGAAGTGCCTTTCTTCTATAGGATTCACAAAGGAAAAGGTCTCCCATTAGAGAAGAATACAGATCAAAAACCCTGTGGATGGAGGCCTGCAGTATCACTTTCAGATTAGTTTTTCAGTGTATGGATGTAAATCAGATTCACTTAATAGCCGTGTTAAAGTAGAAATCTTTGACTCTAAATTTTTCTTAACCAGACAGCATGAAGTAATACATTTGTCAAAAATAATAAATATTTTTAAAAAGAAGTCTTGAAAGCCTGATAGATGTGTAAAAGTGAGGTTACAAGATCAAAAAGAAAGCACAATCAAAATGTCAGTGAAAAGGCTGGAGTAGTGGCGCAGTGGTAGAGCACTCACCTAGCACGTGTGAGGCATTGGGTTCAATTCTCAGCACCACGTAAAAAAAAACAAATAAAGGTATTACTTTCATCTACAACTAAAAAAAAAATCAGTGAATACAATATAATTGGGAAAGCCTTATGCCTCTGGATTTCACAATCCCAGTCATTTTGTGGTGGTTTTAAAAATAGAGACTGTTAATAGAATATATTTGAGGGCTGGGGAGATAGCTCAGGTGGTAGAGTGCTTGCCTTATAAGCACAAGGCCCTGGGTTCGATCCCCAGCACCAAAAAAAAAAAAAAAAAAAAAAAGGATATATTTATTTTGAGAGGAAACTTGATTCATAAAAGTCACATACAAAGAACTTTCTTCTAAATTATCATAGACTCAGTAGGAGAGGGGATGTTTTTGCTGGGTGTCCAAGGTGTTATTTATCTTGAGGCCCTCCAGGAGGGTGGAGGAGGGACTGAGTCATTACAGGTTCAGACAATACCGTCAGCTTCACAGAGAGCTATGTTCAGAGCACACAGGGAAGGCTGGGGCATGGTGAGTTACCCCCTCCATCTGCCCTTCTGTTTTACACTTAAGTGAATATTCTGCATTATTACAGAACAGATTTATAACACCAACAAAGTCATCATTAAAGATAACCCCTGAAAATTTATAATGCGGAGTGAAAAATGTTTAACAGTCTTTTACAGAAATTCAGTTTATAAACAAAAGGAGGTTGGATTTTTAATCTAGGCTTAAAGTAAAATGTTTGTTCTTTTAGCTAAAAACCTGTCTTTAATTCAGCATATTTGCATATTCATTTAAGACATTATTTAAACCATCATGAATTAACTAACTTTTTCCATGAAGTGTGATGATAAAAGATAAGAATTTCCTCTGAAAGAGACCTGCTCCCCTCATCTCAGTGTGGTTGAGAGTGGAGAAATGCTGTAGTCTTACAACATTTGGAAAACTTGAAGGCAAATCACACTGTTAAATGTGATTTGTGTTTTCGTTACTGTGTTTAAACATAGCATTTTAAAGCATAGTATTTCACTCTGCTTTCCTTTCCCACCCATCCCCCTTAGCATTTTTCCTGCTCTTCTGCTGCTGGACCAGACTTGGTCTGGCCCCAGATTCTGTGTCAGAGGCCATGACCCAGGTGTCACAGCAGTCCGTACTGCTGGCCTCTTCTCTGAATAATTATATGGGGTATTGTTTTGAAGGGACAGGCTTGGGGGCAGTGCCGTCACCCTGGCTAGCCAGGCCAAGAAGCTCTCTAGTCTGACTGCAAGGGAACAATGGACCTGAAAAGGCTTGCACAAAACCTAGCAAGACAAAAGATTAAATTAAAAATGGACATTTGGCTGCATTACATCCTGCAGAATTTCACCTAACTTTTCTGATTATTTCCTATTTGAACACCTTCAGTATGTGCTGATCTTATATCAGCAAATTTTCAGATTTATATATACTTCACATATATGTATGAACACATATATATACACACATACACACATACACATATATATACCTATATGTACACACACCTATATGTACACACACCTATATATATCAATTTGACTATTTTTGATGCTTTGAAGCTCCCTTAATGACACTTCACTGCTTAATTTAACCAAAACTTTTCTATTGCAATATTTTAAGTAAATAATAAAGTAATACATAGTGATTTGAAATTTTTGGCACTTTCTTACTCTTTATTATCTGTTCTCTCAACAATTCCATTTAGTCAGCTGTGTCCTGTGTATATGTAATAAAATCCACAACATCTCCCCTGGCCCCTAGAGCTCTCTGCAATTTGTTCCCAGCTTGACTTTTCTGTGTGGCCCTCACTCCTGGACCCAGCAGCAAATCTGTACTCTTCTGGTACTTTTTCCCATCTGGGTTACTGTCTCTGAGCCATTGCTTGTCTTCTTCCCTTGTCTTTGATCTCTTCTTCCTAGTCTTCCTACAGGTTCAGATTCTCGAATGCCACTTCTTTAAGCTCTCCTCACTCCAAAGTAGTAGTAATCATTCCTACTTGTGAATGCTTTTAGAGTTGTAACAAATCTCTTTGCAGCAGTTATTTCTATCTTGAAGCATTATGCTTATTTTTACTTTTGTCTTGGCTCCCTAATATACTGTTATCTAAACAAATTTGAGACCAACTGAAACTACGTCCTTTTTCTAATCTAACAGACAAGGAGACTAAGTTCCAGGAAACTGACTTTCACAGCTACACTAGTTAATTCAAGATTAAAATCCCAATCCCCAAGCCAGCTGTCTTACCTACATTTATTTATTTAGCACTAAATAAGCATATACCAGGTACCAGATATTTTTCTAAATATTTTAGACATATAAAGTCATTTAAGTCTTCTTTTTTAAGTGAGGGAACATGACTCAAACTCACATAGTCTGCTCCTTTAATTCCTATACCATCCTGCTGTTCTTCAAGAGAGGGCACCAGGGCTAGATGTATGGGAAGCTGGTAGTGGGTATTTGACCCTTATCCAAAATGCTTAGAACCCAGAGTATTTCAGATTTTGGATTTGGGGTTTAAGGATGCTCTATCTGTATTGATATTTTTTCAGTTTATTATTATCATTTGATGATAATGATGTTATTATACCACTACACATTTATTAAATACTTTATGTGAGTAAATTGTCTTCTCCTTCCAACATTCATGAGGTAGATGCCAGTATTATCATCATGGCTATTTTATAGATTTTTATAACCAAGTCACAGAGAAAGAAAAATAACTTCCCCTTATTACCCAGTTGTGACCTCTCTTGAATTGGAATCCATTCAAGCCTGGTTTAACATCTCAGCCCTTCATCACTGTGCTAGGCTGTCTCTTAGCTTCTTAGTAGTGCTGAGTCTTTAGGAAAGGACAGGTGGCAGAAACAATGCCTATCTTATGGTTTTTTGAAACTCATATGAAATATTTATATGTATGACACAGATCCAAGTTAGCCTTTCTTCCTTCTTACTACTTTGCATTTTATCAGGAGTTTCATTTGGTTAAACTTAAGTGGCAGCTCTATTCCATGCATACCTGTTTTGGTTTGATTGTCCAGCAGTTTCAGCTGGTATATCTGGGTATCTACCTTCTTAATAGTGGAGTGTGGTCATCACTGTCTTTAGACTCACAGATGCCATCTTGTGGTGGAGAAAAGAAATGCAAGTTTTTCAAGTAAAATACTGGAAGAAGGAGACCAGGGGTTTGTTATGTGGTCTTCAAGGATACATTGCAATGAAACGGCCACATTATATCAGAAATTTTAGTAGGTAACTAAAGAGGTGTCCATATACAGCTGGTGTACTGTTGTTAATTTCATTCAGTTAGAATGGAACTAAGCAGATTTTGGTGAATATAGCTTTTAAAAATTTTGGCATTTACTGAGAATCTCATTTTATTGACTTTCATCTTTCTTGTTCTGAGTTATAGTTACTAAAAGCAATAAACACCTGGTTGTAAAAATGGGATGTAATTAACAGATTGGATTAATTTTTGTGTCCATCTGCTTACTGTTTTTAATACTAGCCCTCAAACTCTTCCATATTTCACTTTTATGAAACAATTTACTGTTCTTCCATTAGGGAAGAAATTCATTAAGTTGTTTTCCAAAGCATTAATCATCATCAAGGCTGTTTCTTTGTTAGCAGATGGGAGATTATTAGATGAATACGGAAGATGTGGGTGAATGTGGATTTGCCACATGTAACATGTTTGCCAAAACATCAAACATTCTTATTGGTCATAAACACAAAACACAGCCCTTTCAATTGTTTTATGTAAGTCAGACACACTTTGGGAACCTTTACTTGCCCTATGCACCATGGAATATTAATGAGGATAGAGAATAGAGCTCAGCTTCAGTGTTTGCTAATTGCTAATTTGCTGATATTCTGGACTCTAGGCCTTGTTTGTGTGAATAAATATCTTTGATATTCACAAGATTTAGTAAGATGATTCTCAAGTTTGTTAAGTGCATGATATTTTTGGTCTTTTTTTTTGTTCTGCCAGGCAACTTTATTCATGTAATAATAGTTTTGTGTGTTTACTAATTATAGGAACTGCACAAACTATGATTTCATTTAATACTCTTGAAAATCTCTATAAGGGAGGTCCTGTTATATCTCCATCTTCCAGAAAAAAATAAATGAAGTTTAGAAGAACAAGAAATGCTCAAGTCTAGTAAATAATAATGCATGTGAAATACTCATTTATCAGTATCCTTCAGTAGATGGAAATCCAATGCAAAAGTTGTGTTCTAATCCATGGATCCTCCATGCAATACAAGACTTTTTGTAGACACTTGATCAGTGTTTATTTGGTACCTGTGAACTCTTTCTTGTTCAGTCAGACTCCTGAATCTGCTGCTTCTTTCCATGACTAATGCTCCAAGTTGGAATAGCTGGTGGTGAGAAGAAATCAGGAAAGAAGGAAGTTGAGGCAAGCTTTAGGCCAAACCTTTAGGCCAAAGTTTGACTCCTTAATAAAGAAGAGACAAATACATTAGACTAGAGACCACAGTCACTTTTATGTAAGCCAGCACTACAGAGCTGGACTGATATGAATCAAAACATTTAGGATCATATGTGTGTTTTGTTTAAGCAGGTTTTACCCTAAATCCAAATACCATTTGTATGAGCCATCACCCCTAGGAACAGTAAAAATCGATGAGCAATTTTTATGCCCCTTGTGTTGAGTTTTTAAGGAACTGGGACCAACTCTGCCCGACCTCTGTCTTTCTCCTCCTTCCTTTGCTGGGTTTTGAGGAAGCCTGCATTATTCTTTGTGGCTGCTTTCCTGACTCTGCTATTTTCCACCAAACCACATAGCCTAAGTCTGCTGAGTCTCATGTAACCCAGCACTACCTACGTGGCAGTGCTTAATTAACTCAAGAAGGGCTATCTCAGGCCTTCAGAACAGGTTCCCAGGGGTATTTCGTGGTGTTGATCCTGGTCTCTGCTTTGTCTCTTATGTGCAAAGAATCTGCAGAACTGTACGGTTTAAAACTTGTGCTACTTAGGTTCATTCTTTGTGCATTTACTTATACATAATACGTGGGTTCTAAAAGTTTCTTTTTCTTACTCTGTATTCTTAATTCTATTAATCATGTAAGTCTTCTCTTTTTCTTTCTAAACTGGTAACTCTCATTGCTTGATAATGCTCATTATAACTTAAGTATGATGGTCCCTGGTTCTTCTGTTAAATTTACAAATAGTATCTAAAGTCATATTTCTAACAAATTGAAAAACAAGAATGAGCCAGGTTGTTGCAGGGTCTCTGGATTAACAAACCAAAATAATATAGTGTCTAGAATCAGGGTTGTTTAAGGCTGAAGAGAAAGATGTGGCTACTCTGCATGGCAGACCCATGTTACCCAATACTGTTTTGCCTTTAACCATTTTGAATTATTTAACTTGAGATTCTTTTTATGGCTTAATGAGTAGCTCACACATGAACAAATGCAAATGGGTTTTCCTTCTCTTTTATTTTTTCCATGTGGTATATCCTGTAATTTTATTTTTCTAGACTTATTCTGGTTTATGTAGTTGATTTTCCTCCTTGGTGGTTTGTCTTTTCCTGACCTCAGGTAAACCAGCATGGGAAAGAGCCTGCCACTGGAGTCTCCAGGGTATATGGATGGTTTCCACCTGGCCTCAGAAGTGCTGCTCTCCTTGTGTGGGGCTCATATGAGTCTGGTCTAAGTGGGCAGCAGGCAGGTGCCAGGGCATTAAAGGAGCAACTCAGTTCTTTCATCTTTCAGACACATAAATTGCTTCTGTCTGATCAACAAAAAATGTTTTTAAAGTTTAGTGTATGCAGTTTATATTTTAAAGAGAATGAAGGGAAAGCTTGAAGACACCATTTTAGGACTAATAAACACTAACCATTCCAGAAGTATTCATGCAGTGTTGACTGAGGTTGTTTGAAAAGTGAAAAAATGAATGATTTCTCCACTAATACTGACACTCTATCACAATCAGCTATCCATGTTTGGCTCTCTACAGAGAATGTGAGCTGCTTCAAGGGAGAATCTGCCTCTCTTTCCTTGACTGTACCTGCTACATGCCTGACAGGATACTTTACATGAGGGGGCTTCCCTAAAAACACGCTAGAGAAATGTTTTTCAGAGTTGTACTGTGAATAAAGAACTAAGATGCAAAGAGCTAATTGAATCCCATTTGTACCAGTTCAGAGGGAGCATATGTGATATTGAACCCAGGATCCAGTTGCCTGGAACGTACAGCAAAATGTTAGGAGCAAAGAAAGAAGAAATCAGATCCAAATTATATAGTTATCAATCTATACCAAAACCTTTAGAATTTAAAAAAATTTTAGTGCTTTCTTAGATATAATTTCAGTCATGAAATCCAAATGTGAACATGTTTTCTGATAATTTTAAGATGTTCAAACATCTCTGTTTTGAAATTTGTTAGAAGACAAACTTCCTTGTGATAAAGACATTATGTGTTTGTGTAAACTCAGAAGCCTGTACTTTGTCATAGAAATACCCACAAGTTCTTGGCTCAGCTTCGGATGACCTTAGACATTATCCTTAACACCAATGTACCATAGTTTATAAAACAGGGATAACACACACTTTGGAGTTTTGTGAACATCAAATAAGACATTATATTTAAAAGATTTTTTCTCCTGTAAGATGGTCAAATGTTATTAGTTTTCCTGCCTTCTATCTAGTACTGAAATCTTCTAAGTTGTAGAAATTTTTCTTCTTGTGATTTTGATTTTATCAAAACAAGTGGAAACGAAAATGTTGTATTTTAGGATTTTTACCAAGGATTAAACTCAGGGGCACTCAACCACTGAGACACATCCCCAGCCCTGTTTTGTATTTTATTTAGAGACAGAGTCTCACTGATTTGCTTACTGCCTCAGACTCCCACGCCACTGGGATTATAGTCTTGTGCCACCACACCCGGCTATTTTAGGACATTATTTTAAGGCCTTTTAATACTCAATATTATAATACTTTCATCAGCTTCTAAAATGTTTATTCAGATTCTTAAATTACTTTGAAAAGCTTTATAAAACTTACATTTTACTTTTGAAGTTTTAAATGTTTGAATTCACTCTAGTATTTTTATTATTTGTCTTTTCTTACACTGAAAATATATATCTATTAAGAATTTTCTAATAAAATGTTGAATTTATTTGTGTTTGGTCAATAAGAGACATACGTAGTATGTATTTAATTACAATAAATGCAGTATTTAATTTTGCATTAAGTACTTTGTAGTTAAATGTTATTACAATTAACTTTAAGCATATTTATATTATTAACCCCTTGAATATTTTAAAAAGTGTTTCAGTTAAAAATTGTAAATGTTATCTCCCCAAAGCCATGAAAAAATTGTTTTAAGGTACATGACTTGGATTTCAGTTTTAGTATTGCAGTAGTTAACAGGCACCAGTAGAGGGAGCTCCAACTTATCCTTCTTGAATTTACCTCTAGACTTGAAAATGTAATTTGTTAAAATGTTACACTTAAGTCAAATTTAAAACTTGAAAGACACCTATCTATGTAAGTTCTCAAAGGTACTTAAAGATGTCATTTGTAATTTAAGTTAACACTGAGGGAGAAAACAATCTCACTTTGATTTCTGTGCTTTTAGGTAAACTACCCTCGAGTATAACTGCCAAAAACAAAACTTCTTCACAGTTATAACATAGTATAACTTCTTTATAATATAACCTCCTGTGGTCATTTGAGCAGAAGGATGGAGGGGAAGAGGGGTGGATGTGATTATTTGAAATTACATTAAGTACAGTAAAGTCTGAGGTGTCAGGTAGATAGTCACAGTAGCAGTGCCATACTAAGTGAATTACTGAGTCATGCCATGTAGGGAAAAGAAGAAAAATTTCATTTTCCTTAGAAGTTTCATGCATTGAGAAGGTTTTCAAACTAAAATCTAGAAAGGCTCTGTCTAGAACATTTCCTCATATCTAGAGGGCTGGTCCTGACAGTTATGTGTTGGTTTCTCTGTAGACCCTAGAAGAAAATATCACGTGAGGCTGCTGGCTTACAACAACATAGAAGATGGCTACCAGGCTGACCAGACTGTCAGCACACCCGGATGCGTGTGTACGTGAGAGTTGTGGTGGTTGTTCACCCTCCTTGTTCTCCTCCTTGAAATTTCATTCTCATTACTAACTGGAAGCCTTGGTGGTTTACTTTATATCCCTCATGCTGCCTCGCACAGTATCTTGAGCAAGTAGGTGCTCAGTAAATATTTAAGTGAGATCTTTAAATTAATGTACCTATGTTAATTTTGCAAGGAAAAATCTGTTAGAAATGTAACAGAAAAATAAACACTGGGAAAAATAACCACTGAAAACCTACCTACTGAATTTTCTTTTGTCTGCTTTCAGCTTGAGGCTAATGGTTGCTCTCCAATTATTATTCTGTTTTATTGCTACTAAAAAGGATGCTGTATTTTCTTAATGTCCTTGGCTAGTAGCTCAACTTCACTGTGCTTTTGTTGTCCTGTCTGTTCCCTATTGACAGTATTTGACTCCTTACCTCACTCAGAAGAGTTGTTTAGGTTTGGGTGATATACCTCCAGACCATGAGTTTCTGGTGGAAAAATGACCTAAAATCAGCTCACACAGTGGGATATTCTGATTTTTACCACTTTCTACATTAAACTTTATGTCATGCCGTGAATGAATGTTATCTTTTCAATAGCTGTTCGAGATCGCATGGTCCCTCCTCCACCACCACCACACCATCTGTATGCCAAGGCCAACAGCTCATCTTCCATCTTTCTGCACTGGAGGAGGCCTGCGTTCACCACTGCACAAATCATTAACTACACCATCCGCTGTAACCCTGTCGGCCTGCAGAATGCCTCTTTGGTTCTGTACCTGCAAACGTACGTAGCTTCTGTTAATGGAGGGTTCCTTTGCCTTGCTGTCCCCTCATGCATGCTTTTCACTGTCTTGGGCCCAGCTGGGACTTCAACTGTGCACACTTACCTTCCAAAATAGCTGGGAGTTTTACCTCCCAGTTTTTACCATATTTAGTACTGAAAACTGTACTTTTTAAAGTTGATTTGCGTGTGATTTAAAAAAAAAATCAGCAACATGATTAAGCAAGAAGCAATTATTATTTTCAAGTAACTAAACTCAGCATGTTTAAAGAAAAAAAACAAAGGAACATTTAAACATTGGCATCAAAAAATAGGGCTGTCATTCTGTTTTTGAAGGTTAGAGTTACAAAAGTGATCATCATGATGCTTTGATTTTTTGGAGGGGATGGAGTACTGGGGATTGAACCCAGGGATGCTTTTACCACTAACCACATCCCCAGTCCCTTTTATTTTTTTTATTTTATGACAGGGTCTCACTAACTTGCTAAGGCTGACCTATAACTTTAGATCCTTCTGCTTCTGCCTCCTGAGTTGCTGGAGTTACCGGCATGTACCACCATGCCCAGTGTCATCATGATGATTTGAAAAAATGATTGGGCCTCCAGTATTTCCGGGCAAGTCCCCTTGAATTGGGACATTTCTATAAAGTTAATTTTCTGTTTTCTTCTGAGAGAGGCAACTTGTAGGGTTATTTCTATAGAATAATGCTAAATATAGTATTTAATAGGTTGCACTCTTACAGTCTAAAAATATGTTTAAAGAAAGTGAGCTCATGAGTAATGATGGTATGTTCTATCTACCTATTAATTAGAAAAACAGATAGTCTTTTAGAAACAGTGGGCCGCTGACATTAACAACTTCATTACTGTGTATTTTAGTTCAGAAACTCACATGTTGGTTCAAGGTCTAGAACCAAACACCAAATATGAATTTGCTGTTCGATTGCATGTGGATCAGCTTTCCAGTCCCTGGAGCCCTGTAGTCTATCATTCCACACTTCCAGAAGGTATAGAAAACAGTTTTATTCTGGGTTTTATCTTCAAAAAAATTTTTAAGGAAATTTTTAGAAATACATATATCATTTTGAGAAAGATACTATGCTGGTTCCCACTTACACACAAATAATTGAAAATGGAAGTCAGTGAATAATGGTATTTGTTAATGCTCATAGGAACCCACATTGGAATCTGTTTCTAGGAGCTTGAAGCTATGCACAGTGAATATACTTGATTGAGTGTGAGTTCTCAGGAGCATTTATGACTCTGAGATATATCATGATTCTAGGTCTGGTTTCCTTTTCTCCGGAATGAGGATGAACTACTAGATGATCTAGAAGGAGCGTTCCTGCTCTATTTTAATTATGTTAAAAGAGAGCAAGAAACATGTATGTCAGTGAACACTGGTTGTTGTTGGTTTGGTTTTGGCATTATTCCATAGGAAATATGGGCCCCAAACCAGCTATTCACAAGTTTAGCTCATATTAAACTTGGAGTCAACTAAAATTCCAAGATCTTACTACTTTTCACTGTTATAAATTATTAGACTTCAGTCTTTCCTTTAAATTCACTGGTTTATACCATGTTGGGGAAATAAATGTTTTGGCACTTTCTTCAAAGGTCTCCTAGATCAGGTTAAGTCATGGTTCTGTATGTGTTAGTAGGAACCACAGTTCATGTGCAGTAACTGATGAGACTTACTATATGATAGAACTGTAACCCTTCCTAATTAGTAATTTAGCACAAACATTTTGAGAGTCTAAAAAATGCTATCCCTTTGACTTAATAAGTCCCCATGTTGGATACTGTCATCTTCTGAATGCTTTTTAATCCTTTAAACATAAAAATGAAATTAACTTTCAAAAAAAGAAGGGAAAAATGTTCTTCACCATTATCACCAGTGAGCTTAAAAAATGATAGTTTCTATTTTTTCAAACTCTTTTCCAAACTTATCAGTATTATCAGCAGGCATTTGAGTTGTTTATGAACCATTTTATCCTAGTAATATAATATGTTTTACATATGTACAAGCACCTGCGGGCCCACCAGTTGGAGTAAAAGTAACATTGATAGAGGATGACACTGCCCTGGTTTCCTGGAAACCCCCTGATGGCCCGGAGACAGTTGTGACACGCTATACTATCTTGTATGCCTCCAGGAAGGCCTGGATTGCAGGAGAGTGGCAAGTCCTACACCGAGAAGGTAAATATGGTCATAAATTATTTATTTCCCCTTTTATTTTGAAGTTCTAGAGTTGAGCTAAGTGCCTCACATATGCTAGGCAAGTGCTCTACCACTGAGATATATCCCCCATTCTTTTCTTATTTTTTTTAATTTTGAGACAGGTTCTCATAAGTTGCCAAGACTGGCTTTAGACTTCCCATAATCATAAATTTTTAAGGAGGATGAAAAGTAAGATTATTAGTGATATAAGGAAATAAAGGGAGAGAGGGATTGAGAGTTTTCTTTTGAATTTATATTTTTATGTGTGAGGAAGTAACAAATCATTAACAATTTTGGTTTTATACAAATAGCTTTGGGAAGCCATTGACCTGTTTCAGAATGATCATTTTAATAATTGTGACTAGAAGAGATTGGGCTGGGGAGGAGTGGTGTCAGAGGAATGCATAATATTCCTAGTGAGGAGGTGAATCTTAATAGTTTAGGAAAGGGCTATTAAGCCTGTACTAGAAGGGAGGATTGAGATAGAAAGGAAAGGATGGTTGAAAGAAACTAAGGAGGTAAAATGCATATAGGACTTGATAGTTTGGATGGGAGGGAGAGAGAACTGAGAGAGGGAGAATTATGGGTAATTAGGAGGTTTCTGATGGGACTGTATCTTGCTCTAGAGTAGGCAATCCTAGAAGACCTGGTTTAAGGGAAAGACATTTGTACTCCTACAAAAATGGTCCATATGCAAATAAATTGACCCAAATGAATGTTAGGGTCCACTTAAGTAGAGGGAAAATCTGATTAGGACTTACTGACAATGTATTTAATATATTTTTTAACTCAATAGGAATATTGTAGCTTGCAAAAAGCTTTGATTAGGAATATTGTAGCTTGTTAGCTTTGATTCTTTAAGGAAGTTACAAGTAAATACTTACTATTATTGTTCATCAATAGAATTAATATCATTTTAAACTTAGGAATACTTGATTTTAACCAGAATTATGAACAGAGAATGCTCATTAAAAAAACAACCTTCTATCCATAATGGTTTATTTGAAAATACATGTTTGTTTACCATATAATATCAATAATCACAATAATAACAAGGGCACTTTTATCTCTTCACATACATGCTTTTGAATAAAAGTATGCATCTGAAAATGTGATTTCCATAATAAATTTAATCTTTGTCTTGCTGTTTATTTTTATTCCTTTTATTTTTTAAATTTGTTCTAATTAGCTATACATGACAGTAGAATGCATTTAGACACATTGTACACAAATGGAGCACAACTTTTCCTTCCTCTGGCTGAATATGGTGCAGAGTCACACACCAGTAGTATAATCATACATGTAGAGTAATATTGTCCATCTCGTTCCACCATTCTTCCCATCCCCACCTCCCTCCCCTCCCCTCACTCCTTTTGAGAAAAACTAAATTTCCAAACTCTGTATCCTTTTTTTTTTTAGTACCAGGGATTGAACTCAGGGGCACTAAACCACTGATCCACATCCCCAGCCCTTTTTTGCATTTTATTTAGAGACAGGGTCTTACTGAGTTGCTTATCGCTTCCCTAAGTTGCTGAGGCTGACTGAACTCTCAATCCTCCTACCTCAACCTTCTGAGTCACTGGGATTATAGACGTGCACAACTGCGCCTGGCTTCTTTTTAAAATCTTTAATCTTTCATTTGGACAAGTTCCATAAGACAGTTTTTAGATGGACCATCATATAAATAATAAAACTTCATTATGTTGGCACTTCTTTAATTCAGACATGCTGGGGAAAGAATTGCCAAGCAATTAAAAGCTTAAGAAGGATTTCAAAAAGGAATTTTGTTGGCCATCCACATATTGTAAACATGATACAGTGCTAGGCACTTCCACACACAGTTTACCTTTGAAGGGAAATATTTTCCCAAATAGGAAGGTGAACTTTAAAGACATTTATTTGCATGCAGATGTAAAGCAAGCGAATGTTAACTTTAGCTGGAGTTTCGATAATTGTATATTTGTAGTTCTCAATATCAGAAGCCTCACTAAGTCCTGGTTTCTGGATCATTGAAGAGATTTGAAAGCAGTAAGTACTTGGTAGCTGTGCAACTTTACATTTGTTGATTACTATTGCTACCTCATAAACCACTCTAAAACTTAACTGTTTTATTTTCTTACAATTTCTTCAATCAGCAATTTTAACTGGAATCAGCTGGGCAGTTCTGTTGACCTCTCAACAGGATTCAGCCATCCCAGTTTGGATAGAGTGTGAGAAGTCTAAAAACAGTAAAGGAGGGTTTCAGAATCAGAATGAGAGGAAGGAAGTCCCAAGTTCAAACCTTCACAGACTTCTGCTTGTCTCAGTTGCTGATGTCCCATTGGACAGAGCAAGTCACAAGGCCAAGCCCGGAGTTTTTGTGGATGGGGCTGCCCAAAGGTGTGAACAGATGGAGGCATAATTCATTGGGGCAGTTCACTAAAATGCCACAGCTTACCATTTTCCAAAAATGTATAATTCAGTTTCAATTGTTCAGGTCCAAAATGGCTTATTGATGCAATACTTGACTAAATGACAAACCTGATTTAATGAGGTGTCTTTGAGTTCTTTGTACTTGCCAAAAAAAAACCCCATTATTTTGTTGTCTCTCTTTTCAAATGCATTCATTTTTATGTTTGAAAAGAGATCAGAAAACAACATTTTACTTTATTTGATGTCTCAATAGCAAAATGGATTGTAATTGTGGGTTTTTACATCTACGTAAGCTTTTCTAACTATATAATTGTGCACAAGAAAAAATAATCTCGTGTGCTGCTTGGTGAAATTTTAAGAAACTCTCTCTGTGAAAAGCTTTTATCATTTGTTAAATGTAGAGAACCCTTTTCATAGCTAATGCCAGTGATTTCATAGAGAACAAATAATATAAGTAAAAAGCAGTTATACCTTTTTAAGAGAGAAAACTATAAAGGCATTGACTCACATTTAATGAAAAAGAAAACAACACAACATTTGAAGAAAAAATAAAATGTAAAATTGTTTTTTCTAAATATGGGAACTTTTAGAAAGGTAATAGTATGAAAAACATTGGAGAAAAACAAGAATATTTTTCTACCATATATCTAATAATATACATATTAGCTTTATATATATTTATATACTTAATTCACATATTTAATGCCAAATGAAACAAGACTTTTTTCATGAATCAAAACATTTGAAAATATTTCTGGTGAGTACATGGTCTTTATGACTAAAATGGTACATGGAAGCATGGTTGAGCAGAAATGTGGTACAATATTATACTTGTATGTAATTTAAAGTGGATCAAAAATTATAGGCTTTACCTTCCTGGTATGTAATAAATCAGCACCAACTACTCAATTATTTTTAAATCTAAAAGACATTGGAAGAAAACTATGTTCCATCTCAGCAATTCCTTAACTCTGTTCTTTATGCGTTTCCTAAGTTTAGAAAGATGCTCCTTCTTCAGAAAAATTTCTTCCATAATTGTAAATAAGTTTGAGAACCACCATGTACTGTTCTTCCTATTAGATTCACATGAGAAATTTAAGTCCTGTAATAAAGGACTCCATTTAATTCAGTGTTTGCCAAATGAATTTGACTACCCATAGTAGGAACATATTCATTTATTAAAGTCTTATTTGATGATTACCATGTGCCAGACTCTTCTAAGAACTTGCCATACCACCACAGTGGGGAAAAAAAAATCCCTGTCCCCTTTGAAGCTTGTATCCCAGGTAACAAACTATAAAGAAAGTAAGTCTATAAAGAAAGGTTAAATAGGGGAAAGAGACAAAGTGGTAGGGGTAGTAAGGTAAGTTCTCTTGGGAGAAATCACATCTAGCATAGCCATTTTAGTATCTGAGGGAAGCACAAAGACCCTAAGGCAGAAGGACCTGAGGAAAAACAAGAAGACCAGGAAGGTTAGAGTGAGGGGAAAAACAAGCACTACGAAATGAGAGAAGGAGGTAACCAAGGTAATCTTATAGACCAGATTTTGTGAAACATGGGTTTTATTGTAAGAGGGAAGATATTGGAGACTACTGATCAGATCTAAATTTTAAAAAAGGATTGTTCTGGCAAGCTACCTAAAAAGTTGATTTATGAGGCGATAAGAGCAGAAGCTAGGAGACCGTTTAATAGGCAGGTCTCCATGTGAGAGTTGATGTGGGTATGGACAGGGTGGTGATGGTGAAGTGAACAAGAAGCTCTTGGAACACAATTTGAAAGAAAAGCCTACCAGACTTGCTGGCAAGAAAAAAAGGAGCAGATCAGTAGGGAAATCAAGGGTTTGGTTTTAAACATGTTAAATTTGAGATGCCTCTTAGATATCCAAGTAGAGAGGTTGGACAACACCTGCCTTCGTATTTTAAATTAACAGTTCTTTGGTCATAAATAGCTTATACTTTAATGTAAGTTCAGTTAAAAATCACAGAGTATTCTGTAGCCCCCTTTAGGTGTTCAAATATGAAAAACACTTTTTTGTCCACCAGAAGTGGAAGAGGAAGAATCACATGTGAGAAAGAAAGCTTTTTTTTTATTGTACGTACACTCCTATCAGACACCTGTCACGGATCATTTATTCCTTATAATAATCATGAGATGGGAATGATTTCCCCATGAAGAATGTACACTTGTAAGTACAGATGACTTGGCAACATGCCGAGATTTGGTCCACATTGGCCCAGTACTGGGCCTGTCACCCTGTCTTACCTGTGAAACTCCTAGTCTAGCTAAAGACTTGCTAGCATATAAGTCAGTAGACAAATAATCACACCAAGATTGAAATAATCTGCTGAAATACTATGGTGACAGATCGGTTTTATATTTTGGAAATACTTTGTGAGTGTGTCATCAGGGAACTAGAATGTTATAGTTTTCCTTTTTTCTAAATGACACTTTTTCTTGGGGGGAATGACTGCTGATCTATTTATAAAATTTAAATTAAATGAAAAGACTTTTAGTTCCTGGTACGATTGGTTTTTGCCAGGCATTTGTAAAAATTAAATTATGCTATGATAAAATGGAAACTTTATTTATATCTCAGTTTTGAAGAAATTGAAATGTTCTTCCTTCTAGCTAATTGTAACATGTCACAAATACATCTTTGTTTTTTGTTGCATCTGCCTAAGAACATAGTAACAGTGGAAAGATTCTTCCTGATTCTAAATATGGGTTAGTTTGTTTATTTAACAGTTGTGTACTCAAATAGCTCACACTCTTTTGAGGCCAAGTTGCAACCAGAGAACATGAAAACAAGTGGTGTTGAGCTCCTGGCATTGCCGATGAGGGTTTGGCTGCCCCACACTGCTGCGTGACCTGCAGAGGTAGCCTCTGTGTTATGACCTCAGCTCCAACATCATCCCACACTTCACTCCAGCAAGTGTGCTGGAGCAGTCAGCTCTGGCCTAGAGGGTGATGGCAACAAGCTATTGTGAGCCCTTTGGAATTATTGTCAGGATGCCTTGCCTTAGGAGAAAATGAGATGAAACCCCCAGGAAAGCTAGAGTTCCCTGGGCACATCCACCTACAAAGGCAGTGCAGGGACAACTTTGTGGTTGAGTTCCTTAACATTAGGAGTAGTTCCTAGGGTGGCAGTCTCTTGTAAGAAATATCCTTCAGTGCAGTGACCAAACAGGAACAGAAAGATCCCTCAAGAAATATCAGGGTCCAGACAAGAATCCTCGGTAGCAGTCATGCCAATAGAGAAAATACTTGTAGAAACCACATATGATATGCAAATTCAAATGATGGTTATTTTTGGAAAGAAGATTTTAGCCAGATTGCTCACAGTCATTTTGATAGATAATCTAACATCTGGATCTTCAGTATGTTGAGTTTCCTTTGGAACTTTGCGCTTTCTTTCCTTTTTACCTTGAAGAAATCTGAGATAATGATAGACCCATGAAAGATATATTTATGCTTTCAAAAATAATTGCCTTGCTCCTAATTTAAAAAGGAAGAACAAGATTATCTACCATAGTTATTACCAAAAGTAAACACTTCCAAAAAGAAAAAAAAAAAAAACTTTCACTGGATTTTTAATTGTAATTATTGATTGAGGTTCATTACATGTACCTTTGTCTCTTTGTATGTGCTTGAAATGTTACATAATTAAATGTTCTTTATACCATTTATATAAAAAAGTAAAACTTTACATAGATGTACCCACATAATATAAATAATATAAACCTATATTTTAAATAAATACAACGTGAAAACTCTAAGATACAAAAACACAGTAAATATATGTACATACATGTTTTTGCATACATACAAATATATTAAAATGTTAACAGTGGAAAATTGTAACTTTCTTTTTATTTATATTTTCTAAATGTACTATAATGAAAATATTCCATTACATAGATATTGTAAAAATAAAGGACCATGTTTGCATGATTGTAAAAGTATACTTAATTTTAAATTCATGTATTTACAGGGGCAATAACCATGGCATTGCTAGAAAACCTGGTGGCAGGAAATGTTTACATTGTCAAGATATCAGCATCCAATGAGGTGGGAGAAGGACCCTTTTCAAATTCTGTAGAACTGGCAGTACTTCCCAAGGAGACTTCTGAATCAAATCAGAGGCCCAAGCGTTTAGATTCTGCTGATGCCAAAGGTCTGTATACTGCCACAGTCACTGAGATTATTCTTAAGGAAAAAAAGAAGTTTTAGGTTCCTTATACTTCCTTTCAGCTTGTACAATTGCCATATCCCTAACTCCACACTTGGTTTGTTACATTACTGCTGGCGAGGTTCTGATGTTACAGGACTGCATGGCTCTTCTTTGTACTCCTAGGGGCAGAATCACCTCAGAATTAACTGCAGTTTTCAGACCACGTGCTCCCAATAATTTCTTTTCCTAGCCGAGCAACCACCAGGGTAGAGGAACTGTGCCACCTGTGAACAGATGGGACAGAGCTTCCTGGGAGGTTCCACAGAAGTAAACAGCAGAGGTGGTTGTGGTGTTCAGGCTCAGAAGAACATGGCTCTCATTAAGAGCTTTCACCACAGAAACACAGCCTTTGTGAAAAGAAAGTTGTTCTCTCCAGAAAAGCTATTGGAAAAATTACTTTAAGAGCCATCCTCACTCCACTGAGTACAACTGTCCATCAGAAGGAAGTGTGTCTCAAGTCTAGACCCCTCCCTTTCCTCCTCTTTGGAGAAGCAGGGGCAACGTTAAATGGAGAAAATGCCCACTAAACTTGGGACAGGATTAAGGACCCTTAACTCCACGGAAGAGTCATTCAGTGCTGTGAAAGAGAGGGCAGGGCAGTGGATTTAGGAAGAGGAAGGAGGTAGCCACCATAGCTACCATCTCATCAGAAGAAGGGGAAAACAAGGCTCATATATGCTTTACAGATACCTTGTTCAGAGGAGTCTAGGAACCAACATCCTGAGTATCACACAAGCATTAGACATGCAGAATCACAGGCCCCAGCCCAGACTTAGTGAACCAAAATCTTTATTTTAGCTTATCCCTTACTGACCCATGTGCACAATAAAGTTCAAGAAGCCCTGTTCTCATGTGTGTAGATGAAAACTATTCTTAACATACAAACCTGCTTTTAAGGCACTATGACATGAAAGCTGTTCTTTGTCCATCAAAGACCATCTGTTTTATGCCTTTTAGATTAGAAATTATGAATAGATGTTCATGTTAGAAGTACTAATATGGTATCTAAAACCCAGAATCTTCCGTATTGTGAAACAGACTGATTTCTGAAATCCAAATAGAAGATTAATCCATGACTTTTCTGCTTAGATATGGATAACATCAATACTTTTCCTATGAGATGAAGAGAAATTATAGAAAAGCAAATATCTACCTGAGAATTAGGATAAATCGAAGGGCTGAGTTTGTTGCTCAGTGGTAATGCACTCACCTAGCACATGTGAGACACTGGGTTCAATCCTCAGCACCACATAAAAATAAATAAATAAAATAAAGACATTGTGTCCATCTACAATTAAAAAATATTTTTAAAGAAAGAAGTAGAATAAATGAAATCTTTTTTTCCTGACTGATCTGAGTAAATGTGCTCCCCTCTAGTTTATTCAGGCTATTACCATCTGGACCAGAAATCAATGACGGGCATTGCCGTGGGTGTTGGCATAGCCTTGACCTGCATCCTCATCTGTGTTCTCATCTTGATATACCGAAGTAAAGCCAGGTACGTTTCCATTGCCGGAGATGCTGGGGTGGTGAAAAACATTTAAATTACAGTACCCACAGGAAACAAATTGAAATCAAGTACCCTGTAGAATAATTGGGATTTTTCCACTTTAAAATAAATGCACTGTTACTGAGTTCTTATATCTTGGCATATGCTCATTTTGTAGGGTGATTATTTTCTTGCTATTAGAAAAAAATTACTGTGCTAATAAAATATTCTTAAATGAGGATCTAGTTTCCTCATTTCCTTAGTATTTTAAAAAACACAAAGTAAATCTTTGAGATTGGTTTTTGTTTTTGTTTTAATGGAACCTTAATCTTGTATATCTGCTTCTTGAAGAGGTTTCCTTACTGTCTAGAATATTTCATATTTAAATAATAGGACCAGAATTCTCTGAGTCACTAAGAACAGCACAGAACATATGATTGGGAATCTCCAGACAAGGATTAAGACAAATACATAAGGAATAAGAACTGGGGTTTATCTATTAACTCTGGTAGGCAATCCCATCTGTGGTTTGACTATGGCTAAATTTTCACTAGTAACTTGCCTTTCGTGAACCTGACTCTTTTTAACTTTTTATAAAAATTTTGACATTTGCTTTCATTGATTTTCTTAAGGTTTTTGTTGTTGTTGTTTGCTTGTTTTTGGTACCAGGAATTGAACCCAGGAACACTTAATCACCAAGCCACATCCTCAGCCCCCTTTTAATATTTTATTTAGAGACAGGGCTAAATTGCTGAAGGTAACTGAACTTGGAAAACTTCTGCCTCAGCCTCCCAAGTTGGTGGGAGCACCCAGCAAGGTTCTTTCTTAAACAAACAAACAAAAAATCAGTCTTTTTTTTTTTTTTTTTTTTCAGTGATCCCCATTACTAATCTTCCTCAATTGTCATAGTTTTTTCAGTACTTGTACATAGTAGAGATGCTTGCAAAACATATTGATAGAGTTCAGACACCTTTGTGCATAACAAACTGGCTTAGTTCTTTTGTCCAAAATTTCTTACTTTCAGAACTTTGTGTAAACTCTTTATGCACATTGTTTCAGGGATGTATAAGTCTTGCAGAAGTGCTGCTGTAAATTTACCATCATTAGTTGGCAATAAAATTGCTAGGTTAGTATAATAGTCTGTAGACTTGAAGGAGAAAAATATAAAGTAATAAAATTATGATTCTGCATAAATGATAAACCACAATAATTAATAATGATATTTTGTAAATATTAAGATTTTTATTGTTTGTAGAAAATAATTTTATATAAGCAGATGCTAAGACAAGAAGTAAAGAGGTTTCTTCAAATCGTAAAAGTTTGCAGCAATGAGTTTGCAGCAATGAGTTGGAGGTAAAATCAAATCTTTGGGCTGGGCGCTGTGGTGCACACCTGTAATTCTGGTGGTCCAGAAGACTGAGACAGGAGGGTGAAAAGTTCAAAGCCAGCCTTAGCAATTTAGCAAGACGCTAAGTAACTCACTGAGGCTCTGTCTCAAAATAAATAAAAGGGCTGGGAATGTAGCTCAGTGGTTAAGTGCCCCTTGGTTAAATCCTCAGTACCAATAAATAGAATCTTTGGTTTCTAAAGATATTTGAGAAATGGGTATTAAAGAACTCCATTGTTGGTAAAGTTGTGATTATGGGCCAAATTTGGTACATTTGCCTCCATCTTCTGTGAAGATAGAAGATTTTCTTTTCTTACCAATACTTTAGGAAATCATCTGCTTCCAAGACAGCACAGAATGGAACTCAACAGTTATCTCGAACCAGTGCCTCCTTAGCTAGTGGAAATGAAGTAGGAAAGAACCTGGAAAGAGCTGTAGAAAATGAAGAATCCTTAATGCCAATGATCATGCCAAACAACTTCATTGATGCAAAGGTACTGAGCTGAGAGAATGATTTGTTGTATAGTGCTTCCCTTGAGTCTTCCTTTTATGTGGTAAAATTAACTTACAAAAATTGTATGTTGAATGTATTATATGCATATTCTTCTTAATTAAACATTTAAAAATTTCACCCAGATCCTTTCTTACATAAAATGCCTTGGAGAAGAAGATGGGACTAGATAAAAGAATAAAGAATGATATAGAAAAAAGTGAAAAGGTAGCACAGATCCAATTAGATGGGATCATATGGAGATGAGATGTCTTAAATACAGGTATTCTGGTCATTAGTCTCTGTTCACTATAATTTGAAGTGTCCTGTATTTACTGGGTGGACAGTTGATTATTAATCCATTTTACACTTAGTCTGGTTGATTGTTAAACTGAATTGATCATCAGAACACCTCAGGTCTGCAGAATATTTTTGAAAATATGGAGCACCTAAATAGAAGCCTAAAGAACCTTCCCTTTGTGGCCCAAGATAGTTGGATGCAGTAAAGAAATGTCATTGGAAGACATTACTTAATATCTTTGCCAGTATATATAATAATAGTACAGTGGTCAGCATTGTAGATACCACATTGCAACATTAGTTATTGTACATTACTACAACAGCTCCCATAACCTGTGCTATAAATCAGGTGTTAGCAAACTATAGGCCAGCATTTTTTGTGTAGAAATGTCCTGAACCAAGAATGTTTTTAATATTTTTAAAGGGTCATTTTTTGGGGGGAATCTAAAATATTTACTCTTTGACTCTAGAGAAAAAGTTCTTCCCCGACGCTTTCCTAAAGTTGAAACTAACAAAAATATGTTAACATTTCAGCCAATTTTCATGTTAAATTTTATACAATTTTACTTACCAAATTCACTTTATTTATATCTAGCACAATGCAACCATATACAATATGTTATGAAGAAATAATACTGAATTGATTTTTCTACTTCTTTTTTTGCAGTCCTGGGAAAGGAACCCAGGGTCTCACACTTGGCTGGGAAGCTTTCTCCACCATCGAACTATATAACCACAGCCCCTAGCTTTTACATTCCAGTACACATTAAATCAAGTCATTCAGCTTACTTCAGATTAATCTAAAGCATTAGAATTGAACATTTTAAAATAACTATAAATAATGGTAAAACATACTGTGCTTCTGTTGTGAATTTGAAAGTAGATATGAAAGAGTAAGAGAGAAAGTGGAGAGGAGGATATGGAGAGAGAAAGGAAGAATCAAAAATCAAAGAAGCAGAGTAGTGGAGACCTGAAGTGAAGGAGAGAAACAAGTTTAGAAAACAAACTACTTTTTGTTTGCTGTGTCGTTTGAAAATGAGTTTTGGAATCATTATACTTCACCCCAAACACTTCTGCTTTGTGTGTGTGTGTGTGTGTGTGTGTGTGTGTGTGTACGTACTAATTTTTGTCAGATGTTTGCAGAAAGTATGTTTTAAGAATATGTATGTTTTAAGAATAGACCTGTTATATATCTTTTTGATCACTAACAAATGCCCCAAATATGTTGTATGCTGCCTGAAGAAATAGTGATATCTGTGATTTTTTTTTAATTAAAATTTTTGTGTACTATTTGTGGTAAGCTGAAATCTCTAAGACTAAGATATTTACATTTCCTTTTTTTTTTTTGTCCTTAGGGAGGAACTGACCTGATAATTAATAGCTATGGTCCCATAATTAAAAACAACTCTAAGAAAAAATGGCTTTTTTTCCAAAACTCTAAGAAGATAAAAGTTGAGCAGGTAACCTACCTACATGAGAAACATCTTTAGTAGTCCATGGTCTATGAAATAATTTAAAATGAAGGAAAATATAAATGATATTTTAATTTTTAATGTTCTTTGTGGATATGATCATGTTCATGTGGGGCATATCTTTTGGAGAGCCATGGTGAATGATAACTAAAAGGACAGTTGAAATAGTAATCAGAGCTGCGGTTTCCACTGGGGAGTGGGAGCAGTGGAAAAAGGGATAGGGACAGGAGGAGAAGGCATCAAAAATCACTGAAGATGCCTGGTGGGGTGGCAGTGACTGGGGAGGCTGAAGCAGGAGGATCACAAGTTCAAGGCCAGCCTCATCAATTTTAGCAAACCTGTCTCAAAATAAAAAATACAAAGGACTGAGGGTATATCTCAGTAGTAAAGCAACCCTGGGTTCAGTAGTACAGGAGAAAAAAAAAGTCCCTGAAATTTTTAACACTTCACTGTGGTAATCCTGATATGTTCCCACCCCTCTGTCAGAAACCACTGATCTAAACATGATGCTGACCTTTGCTTGTGTTTTGCAACAGTTTGCTATCTCATTGCTACCTTATCTGTTTTCACCCAGCCTCAAAGAAGATTCACTCAAGCCGTCTGCTTTTACCAGCCAGGCACGACTGTGTTAATCAGTGATGAAGACTCCCCTAGCTCCCCAGGCCAGACAGCCAGCTTCCCGAGACCCTTTGGTGTTGCAGCTGACACTGAGCATTCAGCGAATAGTGAGGGCAGCCATGAGACTGGGGATTCTGGAAGGTTCTCCCACGAGTCCAATGATGAAATACACCTGTCCTCAGTTATAAGCACCACACCCCCAACCTCTGATTCCCTCACTGGCAGTGATTCAGGTGGGGTTCCCACCATGAGGAAGCGTGAAGACCCTGCAGCGCGACCGGTTGCTGAGCAGACTTCGTCTTCAGTTCCGCAGCCACCATCTGCTGTGCTACACTTTGATAAAAACGAGTTTCCAATCTAGACAGCCATGCTCAGGTATTCTCACCTAAAAGAAGTCTGTTCGAAGGACATTGAACAGGGAGCCAAAGCCTTGTGTGAAAATCTTGATGTCTTATTGGGTATTTCAGCCTGTTTTGAATGTGTGTTTTTTTTTTTTTTTTAAACTCACGTATTTTGAATGTTTTATTGTTGGTAATGTGAAAGGACAGTCAAGATATTTGACTAGATTATAAAATATATCACTGGAGCAAAGGGAAGACTTTTGAAAGTCCCTTTGCTGAATATCTACCTCAGTTTGCCTTGTGGCAAACTCTGAAGACAACTTTGTCACCCCCTTGTTATAGTTTCTCTCAGCTATATAGCCAATGAAACTTCCTAGTAGCATTTCGTTTTCCTTGCTGTATGTGTAATGTATGTGATCAAAGGAGTCATACAGGTAGATGAGTAAGAATGTTTATCTGAAGCTCTGATTTTTTAATAATTATGACACCTTCATGTTTGGGGTAATTTAACACCTCTGCCTGTGAGGACTATTAAGCCACTAAAAATGTGGGACTATTTATTTTAATGAACAACCAAAGCAAATGCATCTCTTTTGAGAACAGAACTGTTCCAGCAGCATGTACGGGGGACAGTATTGCTTAAAAGGCTGTTATGTTTTGGGCATTAAAGTCTGAGTACTTTATCAGCTACCTTCCACACTTCAGCCACCTCTAGCTGTGCCTTTTCTACCTTCCCATTTGCCTGACAGTTGGCCAAAGGCTGTACTGTCTAGTTTGCAAAGCATCCTCAACTTTTCCAGTAGTAGTTGTAAAATCCCATGCAGAAGAGAATGGGTTTTCTTACAGTCTTACCCCGGCCCCAACAAAAAAAATCCCAGTTTGTCTTAAAGGGATGAAGAAATTTCATAAAATATTAAGAATGAAGATAAATTAATAGTTGACAATGTGGACTTGATGTTAACATGGTAACTGTGCCTTCCAGTATATATTATGAAATTTTTTGCCTTATACCTTTTTAATATTCACAAAGTTGTTTAGACAAGAGTACAAAAGGTTGCCTTAAGAGTTTCTTGCATTTTATCAATAACTGTATGACATATGACATATAATATCTTACCAAAGCTTTTTTTTTTTTTTAAGTGCTATTTTTGTTTAGGGATAAATATTCGGAATTCTACCCACCTAACTTGTTTTCTTTAGTTCTTATGAGAATTTGGTACGCTCTTAATCTTCCTTCAGTGTCAATACTGTGAATGAGGAATGCCAACTCCTGGAGTGAGTTAATCCTCTTGCTGGTTTGAAATCAGCAAATTGTTTACTTAGCAACATAGAATAGGCCTTCTCTTAGTCAGGAGACAGTTACCTTGGTGTGGAGCAGTGGGAAGGGATAAAAATTAAACATGATATAGAGAGGGAATCCATAGCCTTTTAAAAATACTCTCAGATTTTCTGGAAATTACTTTTGAGTCTCATTTTAAAAGGAATCTTAATGGGTTTCCCCTTGGAATCTTTTGTTTATAAAGGGCAGGGTCATATTAAATTGTGGTCTAAAATCTTAAGAATTTTGCTGGATAATTAATAGTCCCAGTGTCGTCATCCTAATGACTGATGATAAACATCTTTGGAGTTTTTTTTTTAATCCATAGTTGTGTGCCAAGGTGGATGTGTTCAAAAGTAGACCCACATGAAGTGCCAGCAGCCATTTCTGAACTAAAGTCAAAGTCCCCTTCAGTTATCTAAGTATGGGCTTCATGGCAAAATGAGAAATGCAGAGCTTTAGGTGAATAATCTGAGGCAAGGAAAGATGCTGCTTCTGCCTTTATAGCTCCTGTTTTATACTACCTCCTTTTAAAGTTATTCTAGTGTTATTTTTTTTTTTTTTTCCTGTACTCAGGGAACATTTTGTTACTTTTGAGCTGCCTCATGGAAGCATGGGCAAATTGACAGGGTATGGTGTTTTTAAATTCATAAGTATAAGTATGTGGGGCCAGTTTTTATCAGTATCTAAAATCAAGGAGTACAATGAGATCATATTGTTTTTAAACTTAAAAGGCAAACAAAATCTAAAGATGAAATGTATCATCTTAGTTGTGAAGGTATGTCTAAGACTATATGAATTTGACTTTTCACTGCCTAAAGAGACGATCTGAAGGAACTGGAGAAACTGCTGTCCTTGAGGAAAGTATTCTGTTTGGTTACTGATAAATAGGCCCTTAGTTACCATAGATCTTTAGGGTATAACTATTTGCTAATTATATACCAGTACATTTTTTTACCTTTTCATTTTGTTCTTATACAGACTTTTTCATAATAATCCTATTACCAAAGAATTTTCAGTAGAAAGTGAAATTTTGATTTAAACTTTCCCCAAATTGAATTAACTAGAAACATCTATAGATATGAAGCATATACAAGTAGTTACTAACCCAGAACAATAGGGTTTATATGGATTGTTTAGTGAAATAGACTAGTGATGTTAACTACCTTATTGTTACCAGAGCATTTAAAATAAGTTGTAATACTTTCTTTACCAGCAGATAGTTCCAAAGAACTTCAAGTATAATTTTTTTCTTCAGCAAGTGAATCAACTATACAGTATTAAAGTATTTTTAAATTGTTGAAATTACTTGTTGGAGAGAAAAAGATATCTTTTTACCCAAAATAAATATTTTGGTCTCATTGAATAAAATATTTAGTGTGCAGCAAAGATTTCTTTTTATGTGGCCAAAGCAAGCTTCTTTGAAGTCTGAAGTATGAAATTATAACTAAAATGTTGCATAGTGTTACTTCATGGTATTTCAACTCCAAAGGGGCTAATATGCAAATGGTAACTATTTTCTTTCCAAAGATTTATTTGCTATAAGTACTGATACATGCATGCCATTTTTATGCCAAATGTTACAAGATACTGCTCATCAGTATTTTCATACCAAAGACCATTAAAATATATAGTTTATCCTGTAAGTAAGTAAAGATGAGCAGATTTGAAAATTTATTTAGAGGTGGATAGGGAATTTAGCTTTAGTAGCAAAAGATATCAAAGGGCTAAGTTTACATAATTAAAAGCAATACAGTTATATTGGTATTTATCAGTGTTTTTATTCAAGTATTTTATACCAGCAAATTAAAAAGGAAGAAAACCAAAGATATTTAAGGTTACCTCCACATGTAGGCAAATTTAGTTGTACATTAAACTGTTATATCCAGTTTTTATGTTAACCAAACATGTCTTTCCAGAACAGAACCCAGACTGTGTACAAATAGCATACATAGGGACTTTCCATTGACTTTGCTGATTCAGCCACAGGATGTTTGTGCCAGATGATGTGATACTTTCTTAAGCACCTTGAGTGTAAGGTGTCAAAAGAAATATCAGCGAGCTTTTCCATTGCAGAGTATTATGATAACTCCTG
Source organism: Sciurus carolinensis (assembly GCF_902686445.1). Classification (NCBI taxonomy): domain Eukaryota; kingdom Metazoa; phylum Chordata; class Mammalia; order Rodentia; family Sciuridae; genus Sciurus; species Sciurus carolinensis. Next base: position 98,374,813 of record NC_062214.1, read on the forward strand.
AATTAGCCTGTACAATCCTCTTCCTGCTTAAAGCATCACCTGATTAACTCAGATGATTTGAGTCAGCTCCTGAACAATGGGGATATTTTCATCGGCAAACAAGTCATGTCACTGCTTAAGTAGGCTGTGTCGATAGATCTGTGCTTTAAAGTTGTTGACTTGAAATTTTGTTTATTAGATTGAGATGTTTTCATTGCATCAGAGGAGCCTGATTTTCAAACTCAAGTGGAACCTTAGGCAAAGGAAAATAACACATTATGAAATCTGGAGTTTTATATGATTAGCCTAAAAGTAGAGACACAGATTTATCTAGTAAGTGACTTCAGAAAAGCAGCTTTGCCATCCCAAGGAAATTAGATCCTTGGTGAAATGCTATACTTTTATTTGCCTTTGCTTCAAACAGGAGCAATTCTAGCAATGGGAACAATGACAGTGGTTTGCACGTTTGTTTTGGTTTTGTTAAGGACACCTGCCAGAAACTTGTGCATAGTTGACAACTCAGGATCATTGTTCAAGTTCATACAATGATACCTTTGGAAATAATTCAGTGTGTCACAAGAAGGTGGAATTAAAAGTATCATTTTTATTTTAAGTGCAAGAATACCTAGATATGGTCCTGCTGCAGCAGTGGCTATAGTGATGCCCCAATATACATTTTTTTTTCATTGAATGTAAGTTTTGAAAAGTGAATGTAAAAAAAAGTTTTCAACTATATTGGAAGTCATGATCTAAGACTAAATGTATATTTTACAGACTGTTCCTGAGAATTTGCTGCCTGGATCTCTGATAAAACTAGTTTGGTTTAATAGTCAAAATAACTTTTGTAATCTGTGAGCACAGAGTATTGGGTTCTGGAGACTACCATCTACAACCAGTTGTCTAATTGTCAATTTTATTAATATTTAGAAAAACATAACCATAGAATTACTTGTTAAATTGATCTGTACTCAGGACATAAGATCACAGGCTAATACAATGTGTGTGTTTTCAGGCTACAGGCTTCTCAATTTTCCTTTCTAAGCCTTTGAAAGGGGTTTAATATTAACATGACAGTCTTTCATTTTTACCAGAGAATTTATTTTTCTAGGTTTTAAAGGCTGTGAACTCCTTCCTCTATGTTCAAAACTAGCAATGCAGTATCTCTCTGATGCTGCTTCCATTATCATCTCTTTCTCTGACTCCAACAGAGAGTCTCCAATTTTAAGGATTCATGGGATTAGATTGGGCCTACCTTGACAATGCACTACTGAAGTTCATCAGTATATTCACATTCGCAGAGTTACTTTTGCCACGTATGGTACCATATTCACAGGTCCAGGGATTTGAGCATGGACTTCCATGAGTGGTTATTATATTGCTTCCCACACAGGTACATCATGTCTATGGAATTCTGGTCCCTTAACAAGTCTAGAGATTACAAATCCCAGAGATTACAAATCTGAGGTTTTGTGCCTCTTGGAGATCTTTAAAATTTCAAAGACATAAAAACTTTGTGACCCTGTAGCTTATCAAAAGTATACTTTAAACTTTCTAAGACACTTGCAAAATTCAGCTTTAAACTTTTTGAACACATGTTTCCTAAAATAATACCTGAGGTCTGTGGTTTAAGGGAAAGTTTCCTAAATATTTGCCTCTAACTTTATGAATTTCATCAGAAATTTTTTGAAAGCTTTTCTACCTATTACTTGAGGATAATATTGCAGGGAGAGTTTTGGGGAAAGTCCTCAAAAAATAGGAACTCAGAGTAGATGAACGGGAACATGCTCAAGTTCATTCTTGGCTTTCTTTTAAAAATGCATTCATAACATATAGCCTCTCTGACTTGAAGCCTGGTTTCTCTCTCCAGGGTGGACAGCCACTGAGTGTTTGGTTTCCAGTTCTGGAAACTCCCACATTCCCAGTCCTCAGTAAGGGAAGCCCCTGCTTGCCTCACAACATCTGTGTCTCCTAGGACATTTCCTCATTTTTATCATTCTTCCTCATTGACTTCAGTCATCCTTTCCCTGGGAAGCTTTAGATCCCAAAGCTCTAGTTTATTCTAATTTCTGAATCATTTCAAGTCTACTCCTCTTTTATTTTGGAAGGACAATTTCTAATTCTGCCCTAATTTTTAGCATTTCTTCAACTGAAGAGATAAAACTGTCTCCATCATGGAGTGAAGACCAGGATCATATTCCAAGTAAAGATGAGCAAGCTGGTCATTTAACAGCTTCTCTTTACTCGGTTCTCTGCGATGGAATTCTTCCTTTTACTGAGCAGTCTGCAGTGTGTCAGGCACATGCTTCATCTCTGCAAACTGCTGCACTCTGCAAAGAAAGTATTACCTGCATTTTAGGGATCAGAAAGCTGAGGTTCATCTTGCCGAAGGTCACAGCCAGTAAATGAATTAACCAAGATACAAACCCAAGTTGGGCCAACTCCAAAGTTTATAGGAGTTCCACTGTTTCATCTAAGAAAATGACATTTAATTACCTAAACTCAAAGTGCTCTCCCCAGTGGGATCAGATATAACTTTTGATCTTTGTGTCTGTGAAGACCAGATTATGACAATGTAAGCTATCCACAAAGTAATAACCAACCAACCGAGAGGAGTCATTGTTATGTCTATTTATTCAGAGGAGGAATTGAGGATGTACTGAACTGTAACTACATCCCTTGTCATCTCCTACCCTCTCTCCTTCTTCAGAGCCTTCACTTTGTGCCCGAAGACTGACTCTTGTGCCTAGATTTGCTTTGGAAACAAAGTAGACACAATTTCTCAAGTCCTCTAATCAAACATTTCCTTGTTAGAGTAGGTTTTCAGAATTGGATTTTATCTTTTGAAATTTTCTATAGCCCCGTATCTAATTTTTTTTGCTATATCTAAGGAGGCAAAAATAGTTTTTATGTGAATACAAAGTAATGAATTATTCACATTAATTTAGGAGAGAACAAAATTGAGAGAGAGTTGTATCATAGAATAAGCTTGAGGTTTGAAACCTTAGTTCTAGGTTTTTTTGGTTATTTTTATTGTTTTTGTCATTTTACTAAGCTGGGGATCAAACTGTAGGACCTGGTGCATGCTAGATGAGTGTTCTGCTTCTGAGCGACACCCTAGCCCTTAAGTGTTAATCTGATCCAGAATCATTTAGTAGAAAGCTCTTCTATTTCTCTTCCTTCTGTATCATAAAATGAGGATGATTTGTTATACAGAATGAAGCAATGATACTTTAAAGAAAATTCAAGTGTAAATAATTATAATCTGGACGTCACTTAAGAGGCCATGAAACATATCTTTTGGATTTTTTTTTTTTTTACAGATCAACCTTGCCAGTAATGCATTTGCATATTTTGTACAGGAGCACTCCTGCCACACGTGCACACACACACGCACACATGGTAGGGAAAAAAATGATTAGTAAGATTTATAGCCTGGAATTTAAACACTCATCTGTAAAGTAGGTAAATTCACAAGAGCAGATAGGAATTGATTATACTTTTCTGAGAACTAATTTTGAAATCATCTTACCCCAATTGAGATATACATTTTGATACCTTGGCTTTTAAAGAGTTAAAGAGGAAAGTTGAGAAGAGTGCAAATTTAGAATTCTTCTCTAACAGATCTACTTTTTCAAGACTATGGAGCCTTTTTGGCATATTTGTATACTATATAGAATGAATGAATTTTGTATAGGGTAACACATACTGCCACCTTAATCTGATGTATTCATATCTATATTGAAGGCCCATTGGAAAAAATTTATGATTTTTTTTTTAGAGAAAGGAAATATTTTCCTTAACTTTTTATTGTACCATTCAGTATCTCTCTTACTGTAATACATAATATTCTGAAAAGTTTTACACATTTACTCAATTTTATATGATATATAGATACAAGTCTTGGCTTATAAACTTTGTATTTTAGAATTTGTTACAGAAATTTATTTTTCTACAGAACTATCTTTAAAAACAAACGTATCGACAAAATTTCCCTTGAATTATACTGCTTCTCATTACCGTATTCTGGAGATCTATTTTGTTTGCAAATGAAAATTATTACTGATGATTGGCAACTTGAGCCTGTTATAGGAAATTAGAAAACCTGAACACACACACCCATTGCTTTAGCCTATCAGAGTAGAGGACATGTGTTAAGAAATTTGTTTGTTGCTGTTGTTGACAGAATTTTATGTCTATATGTGTAGGATTTTTTTTGTATTTTCTTCAAAGATGTGAATTTAATGAAAGTGTGGGAGCCAGTTAAATTATTTTATATTATGGGTGTTCTGGATCCTACTACTCCGTATATCATTTTCTTGTAAGGGCAGCATTTGCAAACTTGCTAATGGACTGTGGAGCTGAGCTATATTAATTTTATACTTGACTCAGGGGATCAGCTCTGTAAACTCCATTGCATGAAGAAAGCGAATGTTTGCCTTGATTTTGAATGTACTTTTAAAATGTCTTCTTAAACATTTTGTTTGATAATGTGGGTTTGTTTTCTTTTTCTAGCATCATAGTAAATATTTCTTAGTATTTTTTCCCTCTCCCAGGGTAGTTTATATTCTACCCTACAGTTCATGCCAAAAATTAATAAAAGTTTAAATGCCAAAATGTTTATGAAACTGCTGTCTAAGTACTGACCGATTGCACAGTTTAAATAAAAGTTTTCCTTAGTTAAAAAGAAAGGCCCCTGTTTTCTTTTACTCTTCAGTTTACTTTTGGGGAATGGAGAATGAAAACTTTTCATTTTATAGAATGGCGGCTTTCATACCTTGGGATGGCATGATTATAGAGTGTACTCCAAGCACTAGGAACAAGCCTACTTAAGGCATTTAAGAATTGTTTTCATATGGCATTTGCTGAATAGCAGCAAGGAAATAATAATTTTCCCATTCCAATAGATGGCTGATTACTCAGGAACTAAATAGTAGTAGATAGCAGAAAGGCTGTGGATTTATACGGATAGACACAGTTCTAATTTAGGTTAAAGGGATTTCTTTAGTATAAAAATAAAAATAAAGATGGTAAAAAGAACCCTAAAGTCCCTTCCACTAAAAATATCTAGAAGTAACTGACAAAATATGAAATAATTACTAAAACAAGTTTTAAAGACATAAATTCTTATTTAAAAAAACTCTACAATGGAAGTTCCTCAAAAGACTAGGCATGGAACCAACATATGACCCAGCTATATACCTCTCCTGGGTATTTATCCTGAAGAACTAAAGTTGTCATACTACAGTGATACCTGTATACCCATGTTTATAGCAGGACAGATCACAATAGCCAAACTATGAAACCAGCCTAGGTGTCCATCAATGGATGAATGGATAAAATGGGGTATATATACACAGTGGAGTTGTATTCAGTCATAAAGAAAAATGAAATTATATCATTTGCAGGAAAATGGATGGAACCAGTGACCATTATGTTAAGCGAAATGGCAAAAGTTAAAGGTCATGTTTTCTCATATGTGGAAGCTAGAGAGGGAAAGAAATTAAGGTGGGGGTGGGTCTCATGAAAATCAAAGGGAGATGAGTAGAGGAAAAGGAAGGAGGGGGAAAGTGCTGGGGAGTGATATATTGGCCAAATTATATTGTTACATTATGTATTGTGTGCATGTACAAATATGTAACAACAAATCCCATTCAGTATGTATAACTATAATGCCCCAATAAAAAATATGGGGGAAAATACAAACACTAGGTTTGGAAATGAATGGGAACTAAAAATAAGCAGTAACTTCTTGAAATGGTATTGTGCTGACTGGAGAACATGAAAGAAGAAATTAAAGCATAAGAACAACAAACAATGTTTAAAAAATACAAGTAAATTAGAAATAGAAATGAATATAATTTCCAGAAAGTTACTGAATTTTTGAAATCTGTTAAATAATATATCAAACACAGTGAAAGAATGTGCTAAAACAAGGAGATATATAAGGATACTAGCCAGAGCATAGCACAGATAAACAGAGAATATAAACAGGTAAATGAGAATATTTAATATACATCTGACCAAATGAAAGGCTAAAGAGGTTGAAGGATAAGCAATATTCAAAGAGAAAACTGATAAAAGCCGTAAGTCATCAGAGTTGGGAAACACAAACCTCAATCTGGAAATACAAAAATAAATCCCCACACCAAGACACATTCTGGAGGAATCACAGAATGACAAAAAAGAACTGAAAGACAGCTAGAGAAAAACAAAAAGATGGTGCTAGTAAAATTTCTCATTGGCAATAAAAGAAGAAAGAAGATGGTGAATAATATCTTCAAAACAAGGGAAAGTACAACATGGAGATATACCAACATAAACCATCGTTTAAATGTCAGGGTTCAGTAAATACAATTCTTAGGCAAAGATTGAATTTACTACTCATATTACTTTGTTAAAATCAATAATTAGGAATAAAATGTTCATTGGAAAGAAAACAGGATCTACAAGGAAGGTATGAGAAGCAAGAAGCAAAGGTGAGCAAGAAACAAAAAAGATACTTCTCCACATCCACTTAAGCTATATTACAAAGACAGATGATAATAAGTACTGGCAAAATTATGGAGGAATTTGTAAAATGGTGCTGCTATTGTGAAAGTTAAGCAGTTTCTCAAAACGAAACAAAGTTACCATTTGACCCAGCAGTCGCACTCTCATGTATATGCCCATGAAAATGAGAAAACATTCACATAAAACTTGTAAACGTGTATAGCAGTCTTATTCATAATACCTTAGAGGTATTAGTCATTCACTGACTGGTGAATGAAACAATGAAATGTGGTATATCCCTTAGTGGAATGTTATGTAGTAATAAAAAGGAATGAAGCACCGAGGCACAGGCAAGAGGATCACAAGTTCAAAGCCAGCCTCAGCAACTTAGCAAAGCCCTAAGCCACTTGAAAAGACTCTGTTGCAAAATACAAAATTTTAAAAAGGGCTGTGAATGTGCTCAGTGGTTAAGCACCTTTGAGTTCCAAAGTACCTTTTCGCTATAAACGTGAATTGGATATGGTTTGAATATGAGGTTACACCTGAAAAACTTGTGTGTTAGTTAATGCAAGAATGTTCAGAATTGATAGAAATCAATGATAAAATTAAAAATAGAAGCTACTCTAACACCTAGACACTAAATAATATGTCGTCAAATGGCCAATGGATAGCAGAAGAAATCAGGGATGAAATAAAAAAATACTTAAGAGATATATGAGAATAGCAACACAACATATTTCTGGGACACTATGAAGGCAGTTGTTAAGAGGAAAGCTCATTGCAATGAGCTCATTCATTACAAGGGTAGAAAGTCACCAAATAAAAACCTAACATTACATCTCAAAGCCCTAGAAAAAGAAGGACAAATGAAACCAATAGCAAAAGCAGTAGAAGACAGGAAATAATTAAAATCAGAGTGAAATCAATGAAACCGAAACAAAAAATATCCAAAAAATCAACAAAACAAAAATTTGGTTCTTCTAAAAAATTAAATTAGTAAAACATTAGCCAAGCTAACAAAGAGAAAAAGAAAACTCGAATTACTAAAATTTGAGATGAAAAAGGAAATATCATGATGGATTCTACTGAAATACAGATGATAAACTTTTTGAAAATTTATACTCTAATAAAATAGAAAATATTGAAAATATTGACAGATTTCTGTAGACATATGATCTATTCAAATTGAATCAGGAGGACATAGAACACTTAAACAGCTCAATTTTGAGCAATGAAATTGAAGACACCATCAAAAACCTACCAACCAAGAAAAAAGCCCAGGATCAGACAGATTCTCAGCCAAGTTCTACCGGACCTTCAAAGAAGAACTATCATCAATCCTCCTCAAATTATTCCATAAAATAGAAAAGGAGGGAACCAAACTCATTCTGTGACGCTAGTATCACTCTGATACCAAAACCAGAGAAAAACACATCATGGAAAGAAAACTTCACACCAATATCCCTGATGAACATAGATGTAAAAATTCTTAATAAAATTCTAGAAAACTGCAAACAGAAACATACTAAAAAGATAGTGCATTATGATAAAGTGGGGTTCATCCCTGGAATTCAAGTTTGGTTCAACATACAGAAATCAATAAATGTAATTCATCACATCAATAGACTTAAAGACAAGAATCACATGATTATCCCATAGATGCAGAAAAAGCATTTGACAAAATACAGCATCCATTCATTTTCAAAATATGAGAAAAACTAGGGGTAGTAGGAATATACCTCAACATTGTAAAAGCTATATATGCTAAACCCAAGGCCAACATCATCCCAAATGAAAAAAAAAAAGTTGAAAGCATTCCCTCTAAAAACTAGAATAAGACAAGGATGCCCTCTTTCATCACTTCTGTTCAAATAATCCTTGAAACTAACCAGAGCAATTAGGTAAAAGAAAGAAATTAAAGGGATATGAAAAGGAAAAGAAGAGCTCAATCTATCCCTATTTGCCAATGACATTATTTTATATTTAGAAGACCCAAAAAACTTCCAGAATTCATAAACGAATTCAGCCAAGTAACAGGATATAAAATTAACATCCATAAATCCATTGTGATCCTATACACCAATAATGTATCAAGTGAAAGAGAAATTAGGAAAACATTCCCATTCACAATAGCCTCAGCAGCAAAACAAAACAAAACAAAACTTGGAAATCAATCTCATAAAACAGATGAAAGACCTCTGCAATGAAAACTACAGAACACTAAAGAAAGAAATTGAAGAAGACTTAGAAGATGGAAAGATCTCCCATGCTCCTGGATAAGCAGAATTAATATTGTCAAAATGGCCATACTACCAAGAGCACTGTACAGATTTAATGCAACGCCTATTAAAATTCCACTGATGTTTCTCATAGAAATAGAAAAAGCAGTCATGAAATTCTTTTGGAAAAATAAGAGGCCCAGAATAGCCAAAGCCATCCTTAGGGAAAAAAGTAAAGCAGGAGGCGTCACAATACCATTATACTACAGAGCTATAGTAATAAAAATGGCATGGTATTGGCACCAAAGACAGGAATACCAATGGAACAGAATAGAAGACACAGAGACAAACCCACATAAATACAATTGTTTCATACTAGACAAAAGTGTCATAAACATACATTGGAGAAAAGACAGCTCTTCAACAAATGGTGCTGGGAAAACTGGAAATCCATATGTAGCAAAATGAAATTGAACCCCTATATCTCACCCTGCACAAAACTTCCTCAGCAAGACTCCTAAAGCACAAGAAGTAAAACCAAGAATCAATAAATGGAATGTTACCAAACTAAAAAGTTTCTTCACAACAAAGGAAACATCAAGAACGTGGAGAAAGAGCCTACAGAATGAGAGAATATCTTTGCCACCTACACCTCAGATAGAGCTTTAATCTACAGGATATACAAAAAACTCAAAAAACTTAACACCAATAAAACAAATAAACCCAATCAATAAAGGGGCAAAGAACCTGAATTGGCATTCACAGGAGAAGAAATACAAACAGTCAGCAAATATATGAAAAAATGTTCACTATCTCTAGCAATTAGAAAAATGCAAATTAAAACTATATTGAGATTTCATCTCACTCCAGTCAGAATGGCAATTTTCAAGAACACAAGTAACAATAAATGTTGGCAAGGATGTGTGGGAAAAGGTACACTCATACACTTCTGGTGGAAACAAATTTGTGCAACCACTGTGGAAAGCAGTATGGAGATTCCTCAGAAGACTTGGAATGGAACTCCCATTTGACCCAGTTATCCCACTCTTTGGTATATGCCCAAAGGACTTAAAATCAGCATATTATAGTGACACAGGCACATCAATGTTTATAGCAGCTCAATTCACAATTGCTAAGTTATGGAACCAATGTAGGTGTCCTTCAAAAGATGAATATATAAAGAAAATGTGGTACATATACACAATGGAATATCACTCAGTCATAAGGAAGAATGAAATTGTGGTATTTGCCTGTAATGGATGGAACTTGAGACTATCATGCTAAGTGAAATAAGCCAATCCTAAAAAGCTAAAGGCCAAATATTCTTTCTGATATGCATATGTTATCTCACAATAAGTGGGGGTGTGGGGTGTGCAGGGAGAACAGAAGTACAATGGATTAGACAAAGAGTAATGAAGGGAAGGGAGGGTGGATGAGAATAGGAAAGACAGTAGAACGAGTCAGACATAACTTTCCTATGCTCATATATGAATACATGTCCAGTGTAACTCCACATGAAGTACAACCACAGAATGGGATTCTAATTAGGTCATACTCCATGTATGTACAATGTGTCAAGATACATTCTACTATATATCTAAAAAGAACAAATTTTAAAAAAGCAAATGCAAAGTTCTCTGTGACATGAAAAGGTTGGAAGTCCCTGCTGTAGACTTGAGAACTCTGCTCCATGGTCATATGCAGAAACTTGTGGGAGTTGTCGACAGTTTTCAACTTCACATATTAGACTTCTTAGGAGGCCATTCAATAATAGAATCTATTTGCACTCATCCAAGAAAAAAAATTAAGAATCAGGTTTTCTAAATAAATATTGTTTAAATACCAAAAAAATCAGAATCATGAAAGATAAGGGAAGACTGAGGGACTGTTCCAGATTGAGGAGCTGCACGGAAATTAAATACAACGTGGATCCTTGATCAGGGGATTGAGGCATAAAGATCACAAAATTGGCATAAAGGGCATTATTGGAACTATTAGTAGAATTTAAATATGGTGAACATATAGTAATGGACCACATAATGATTTTTCAATGGCAGGCCACATATATGATAGTGATCCATGAGATTGTAGCCAACTTACTGTAAGTCCTCTCCATGAGATTCTCACAATGATGGAACCTCCTAATGAGGTATTTCTCAGAACATATGCCCACTGTTAAATAATACATTACTGTGTTAGACAAGATTATTTTACTAGTGTTGAATGTCCCTATTTGATTATTATTCTCTGATTTTATAAGATGCTATGTTGTTCTTAAGAAATACACACTGAAGGTTGTGGCTCAGTGGTAGAGCACTTGCTTGGCATGTATGAGGCACTGGGTTCATTTCTCAGCACCACATATAAATAAATAAAAGAAAGGTCCATTGACAAATAAAAAATAAAAAATAAAAAAAAACACTGAAATATTAAGGGTAAAGAGGAAAGATGGTTCAAAGAAAATTGTTCAGAAAATAGCAATAGTAATAATGTGTGAGCTATAGACAGAGAAAGAGAAGTCAATAAGAAAGTGGGGCAAAGCATTAACTTATGTAGGTGAAGGATACATTAGAATTTTAATTTTTCTTGTGCCTCTTCTGTAACTTTGAAAATAGTTCAAATTTTTAGATATTAAGTAGTGAATGTGCTGGTATACCTATATGGCAGAATATTATTCAGTCATAAAAGGAATGAAGTATTGTTATGTATACAACATGGATCAATCTTGAGAACATTACACTAAGCGGAAGAAGCCAACGACTAAAGGCCATATGCCCTACGATTTCATTTACACGAAAGGAATTGCCCAGAACAGGCAAATCCATAAAAGCAGAAAACAGATCTGTGTTGGTGGGACTGGGCAGGGGTTAGGGAAGGAGTGACTGCTGACCAGTGTAGAGTTTGCCTTTGGGGTAGTGAAGATGTTCCGAGTTAGTGTGATGGTTACACGATACCACGGATGTACTAAAATAAACTAAAAATTGAGTGTACTATATTCTAAATTGTATCCATGAAAATGGTGAATTTTATATGGTATGTAATTACATCTCCATAATAAAAGTGAATGTAGAAACAACGAGATCCTCAAAGGATATTATGGTACAAAGTTGTCATTATCTTGCCTCCCTGTTCCTACTCTTACCTTCCAAACACACAAACCCAGAAAACTTCAAATTGGCACATTTACTGTCTCTTAAAAGAGATTTTGTAAATGCCAGTTGTTCCTTATTCAGCGTGTTGTTTTAACACCAAGATTTGCCATGTTTCTCAGGTAGTCCTCCTTGCTGTGTTTCATTCACAAATATGCACACATCTTGCTCATTCCCACATGTTCTTAAAATATTTCTCAGGCACCCAATGTTGCAGTCTGCCTATGTTAGCAGTATTTATATCCTGGGGGTGGGGGTGGGGGAGAAACTGCCTCTTTTTCCATTGCTGTTAAAAAAAAAAAGAGTAAAACAAGGCAAAAATCCCACACTACTTTGCTACTTTGCTACTTTGCTATATTGGTTTCATCAGCTGTCACATAAATATGTGGCTCACTCTGCCTTGGGGATAAAAGATCAAACAGATGCCTAGAGCTATGTCACTTAAAGTATGATGCTCTGTTCATGAATGTTTTAAAGCATGTTGCCCAGGAGAAATACCAGGGACCTTTCTTGTGATGGTTATATTAAATTCAAGTCTTTGGTTATTGATTAAAGAGTCATGTCAAGTCTTATGATGAACAGTGATTAAGATGGAGAGCTACATAGACATTGACTTGTAAATCTCCTTAATTTTTTGCAGAGGTGGGCACTGGGGATTGAACCTGGGGGTGTTTAACTGTTGAGCTACATCCCAGTCCTCCATCCCCAGTCCTTTTATTATTATTATTTTAAGACAGTGTCTTGCTAAGTTGCTGAGGCTGGCCTTGAACTTATGATCTTCCTTTCTCAGCCTCCCAAGTGGCTGGGATTACAGGTGTGTGCTACAGCACCCAGTTTTAATTTTTTAAAAGAATTTTAAATGCCCCAGTAATCATTTATTTTCAATAACATTTACATACTAGAAATATTTATAAAGTGCTTTTTTTTTCCAAAATAATATATACTTCAGGATGTATTTAATGTAAACTTTGTATGAATCTGAAGTTTGGTCATAGGAATCTATTGCTTGTAGACCAATTTTTATATAATTAGTAGTTAGTATATATTTAGAGAACAGTGGATAAATAAAATTGTAGAATGTAAAGGCTTTGACACTGAATTTATTGCCAATATCCAATTCATTCATTCATTCAAAAATATTTATTAAGTACCTACCATGTTCCAGAAAATGGATTTTAATCTGTAGGTAGATCTAGAATTTAATCTGATATTTACAGAAATTAATGTGTAGTTTCAAACTGAAGGAAGTAATGAAAAAAAATCATAAAAAAAGGGATCCTGACTACAGGATGGATGTCCTGGAGGTAAGAATGAAGGTAGAATTTGAGTTAATTTGACTAGGAAAAGGAGGTAATCACGCCAGAAAGAGGAAACAGCATTTGCAAAGACCCTGTGACAGAGAATGGTGATGAATTGAGAAAAAATGTAAAGGTCAGTGAGCATAGAGAGCAAGGGGAGTGGTATTGACGGAGACTGGAGAAATCACTGGAATTTATGTCTTGCAGTTCATGTTTTTAAATAATCTAGCCTTAATTATAAAAGCAGTGGGAAGCTATTGAGAAGTTTTATGTAAAGGGTGACATGATAAGATTTATTTAAAAGAGCACTCTGCAAAATAGCTTGGCAGTTCCTTGTAAAATAAAAATGGGCTTACCGTATGACCAGCAATCTCATGTTTTGGGTCTTTATCTCCAAAAAAATAAAGACATATTTTCATGGGAAAACTTGTACAAGAATGTTCATAACAATTTTATTCCTAATGGCCAAAAAACAGAAATTACCTAAATGTCCCTCAATGATAAAATGTTTAAACAAACTGTGGTATATGAATACATGGAATACTACTAAGCAGTAAAAGGAACAAAATATTGACACACGCAACAGCTTGGATGAAACTCAAGGAAATTAGGTTGTGTGGGGAAAAAGATCAACCCCAAATTGATACATACTGTTGTTTTCATTTGTGTAAAATTCATGAAATAATGTAATTATAAAAATGCAGGAAGGAGGGCTGAGGTTGTGGCTCAGTGGGAGAGCGCTTGCCTAGAACACATGAAGCACTGGGTTCTATCCTCAGCACCACATAATGAATAAATAAATTGAATAAAGATATTGTGTCCATCTACAACTAAAAAAAAGGTTTTAAAAATGCAGGATGGATTAGTGGTTGCCAGGAGTTAGGAATTAGGAGGGTGGATGAGGGTAATGGTCTTGTGATTAGAGTTCATGCGGAGGTGATGCAGTATCTCAGTTGTGTTGGTGGTAACAAGGCAACTTGTGATAAAACTACATAATTATGCACATATGCAAGCATGTGTCTATAATCAGTGAAATCTGAATAAGCTCTATGGATTGTACTAATGTCAGTTTTTTTTTTCTTTTTTTTGCAGTATTGGGAGTTGAACTCTGGGATACTATGCCACTGAGCCACAATCCCCACCCCAGTCCTTTCTAATTTTTTTTTTTTTTTGAGACAGGGTCTTGGTAAGTCGCCAGGTCTGGCCTCGAACTTGTGATCTTACTGAGTTGCTGGGATTACAGGTATGCACCAGCTTGCCCAACCTGTGAGTTTCTTGATTTTGATATTGTTCTACAGTTGTAGATATTATGTTAAAATTGGGGAAACCTAGGGAAAGGATGCATGGGACTTATATACTTCTTTGCAACTTTCTGTGAAGTTACAATTATTTCAAAATAAAAAGTTTTTTTTTTAAAAAAGAGCCTTTTAGTTACCAAGCGGAAAATGAATCAAATAGACCTTAAGGCAACGTGAGGAAAACTGTTGGGTGACTATTACATTAGCCCAGAAAAGAAATAAATGATCATAGCTGGACTTGGATGGTGGCAGTAGGGCAGAAAAGAATGGACACATATGAGAAATATTTAAGAGGTGAAATTCATGGAATATGGTGATGAATGTGATATAAGAGGTTGACAAGATTAAGGGTATTTTGAAGCAAGATTTTTTCCCCCAATATTTCATATTATAGAAAATAAATAGGAAAAGATAGCAAAAATTGGAAGGCACCATTTTATGACAGCATATTCTAGAACCAAAAATGCTATTGATGGGAGGTCATTTAGGGAGTTTTGCTAGTCTAAAAGACACTATCATTATGTCGATAATCAATTTATTAACTCTCAACTCCAAATTAGGTTTTCATTGCCTGCTTTGTAAAAATGGAGTTGTACTCTAAATATTTTGCCTTTGCCAGCTGGTGTGATGTTACACTTTGTCAGGAGAGACACTGTAGAAGGAAGGGGTTTTCCTTCCTGTTCCTGTTGCTCCTCTGAGTAGGCTCCTGCAGCACACCTGGGTTTTCTAAGAATCCAGCTCTTGCAGTGCTGGTAACTTACCAGTTACCAGCAGACTCCTGCAATGCCAGTAGCACCAAGGGCATCTTCCTCTGGCATGTCCCTCAGAGATTAGCACCACAAAAACCTCTGTGACATTCAGTGAGCCACAGCTATACTTTCTCTCAGCCTGGGGAAGAAGGGAGACCCTTCTCTGGGTGGTCTGTCTCAGCTTTCAGGGTGTTGGCCGCTCCTTACATATGCTTTTTTCATGTACTTTAGCATTCTCTTTACATCTTACTGTCTAATCACCTGTCTGTCCTACCATTTACATTTCCCTCTTCTTATTCCGTAGTCTTATTCCATAGTTATCTTCCCTCTTACTGTGATCGCCTGCTATTGTTAATCCCCATTCAAATTGCTGTTTGGTCTCTGTGTCCTGGTTGAATCCCGACTCATACAAACCGTCTCCTAAAGTTTCCTGTTGTGATTCCCCTCATCTTTGAGATGCTGATAGCCTATAATACTTGCTAACAAAGGGCTCCTAGATATGATTGATCCATGTATAAAGATCGCAAAAATGGCCACAATTTTTATTATATTATGAAAGGTTTCAAACCAAAGTTTCACAATTCCAAATGCTTAGATTGGGCTTGGCTTTTATTTCTACTGAATTTTAAACAAATCTATGATTTTGAGTGTTTTAAAATGACTCATAGAAATATTTTCCTGTCCCTCCCAAACAAGTCTACATGTTACTCTAAACCAATTTACTTAGAGGTTTAAATACTCCACTGTACTGCCTTCCATAATTCAAACAGGCAAAATTTAAAATGCAAAATATTAAAAGTAGGGCTGGGGATGTAGCTCAGTGGTAAAGCATTTGCCTGGCATGTTCAAAACGCTGGGTTTGATCCTCGTCACCATACACAAACACAATAAAATGTTTCCGACTTAAAAGTATTTAAAGCAAATACTACAAAATCAACACTTCAAAATAGGTATAGGAAAATAAAGACGTAGATTCCAGGCCAAGGATGACTGATGGTAGAAATGCGTACTTCATTCTGCAGCATATGATATTATTGATCATTTCTTCCTTTTCTCACTTGCCCTAACATTCCTGTTTTCTGATTTTTTTATCTTTAATTTTTTATACAAGCTGTTTTATCTCTGTCTAACCTTTAAAATGTGTTTCCCTGCATTCTGTACTTGGTTCTTATTTTTCATTGGTCCTGGATGAGTTTATCCATTCTTAGGTATTGTGTCTTTTATTTGTCCAGAGCCTAGGTCTGTCCCCTGAGCTCCAGGGTCCTTTAAGTGGTCCAAGCTCTAATCTGGGAGTAAGCAAACTATATAGACTATTGGCTAAATCCAGCTCATTGCCTGTTTTTATTTTTTTGTTTTTTTGTTTTGTTTTTTTAATAAATGCATTTCATTGTTTATTTAGATATTGAAGCTCTTGCACTAAGTTTTTACAAACTGGTAAACACTGACAAATTATTTCTCACACAGGAATATAACCACACATTCCCAGACAGTATAAATACATGGTTGAACTTTGCTTTTAATACACATCACCATTTTATCAATTACATAATAAAACAAATTTATCAAGTAACCAAATATTGTTACACAGTTTAAAAGGCACATGAAATATTACATGTCTACTCAATTCATTAGCAGAAATCCACTTTTTTTTTTTTTTTGCAAGAGGTTGAGAAGAAAAGGAAAAAAAATTACACTTCCAACAAAAAATAAGTTGGTAAACAACTTCTGATAATTATGGAAAATTTACAAGAATTTCAGAAACGTGGGCTGCGTATGGTGGTAGTGCTGCAGCTCATGAGGCTGAGGCAGGAGGATCTCGAGTTCAAAGTCAGCCCCAGCAAAAAGTGAGGTGCTAAGCAACTCAGTGAGACCCTGTCTCTAAATAAAATACAAAATAGGGCTGGGGAAACCGGGGATGTGGCTCAGTTGTAGAGTGCTTGCCTGGCATGTGTGAGACACTGGGTTCGATTCTCGGCACCACATAAAAATAAAATAAAGGTCCATCATCAAAACTAAAAATATTATTAAAAAAAAAAAAAAAGAATAGGGCTGGGGATGTGACTCAGTGGTCGAGTGCCCTGAGTTAAATCCCTGGTACCTCCCCCACAAAAAAAGAATTTCAGAAATGTTATTAAAGAATTGTTTTAGGGGGTTGGGGTTGTGGCTCAGTGGTAGAGTGCTCACCTAGCATGCATGAGGCCCAGGGTTCGATCCTCAGCACCATATAAGTATAAAATAAAGGTATTGTGGCCACCTACAACCAAAAAAGAAATAATTTTTAAAAAAAGAATTGTTTTAGGGGCTGGGAATGTGGCAGTGGCTCAGATGAGTAAATAAAATAAAGGTATAAGAAAAAAGAATTGTTTTAGCTACAATAACAAAGTATCTCTACTTTTTAAAAGTAATCACTAAATTAAAGAGCATATTCTACAGGTTCTGCAAGAGACACAGGCAACATTTTATTTAAAATATTTAATAATTCCTCTCATTATTTTTTCAGGTTCTCCTTGTTAAGTGGCACCTCAGAGTGCAAACATTAAATTAACTGTAAGGCCTTTTTTATTTTGGTCTGGAGATATTAAAGACATGTGCTTCTGTAACAACTTAGGTTTTCAAAATGGAGTTTTCCCATAACAGCATAAAATACGACTCATAGAAAGACATTAAATAATCACCATAAGACTTGGTAAAAAGTTTTTCAAACAACAAAAAAACAATGGTTAAAAGCAAGCCTGAAAAGAACAAAAAGTTAAAAAAAAAAGATATATATTCATGCAAATGTGGGAGATGTAAACATAAATTGGGCAGGCAGATAAACACATAGGCCCTGCAATGTTTGAAATGACTGAAGAAATAAATCACGTAAGGTCTAGAATGTTCTTAGTTTCTGGAGTTTTGGTTTTGTATGATACTGAAAATTATTGTGTCAGGCATTTTGGCACCTAATCTTTCTAAATTTCTTATGAATTAAGATTATGGCATAGAAAGAAATTTAATGACATTAACTCAATACCACATGATTTCAGGAAAGGTCAATTGTACAAATAATGAGCACATTTTAAATGCTGAACAGCAAGGAATCTTTTGCTAAGTGTTTAAATATGTTGATCATAACCCAAGCATAGAGGTTAAAATTCTGTCAAGCTTGTGGCCTGGGAAAACTGCTTTCCAATAATGCTATGGAAGCTTCATTAGACTTATTCACCACAACATGTTGGCCAATGTGCACAACGAAAGCCCCTTCTCAAGTTCCACTTCCAAGGCAGAAGCATTGGTTGCCTGAATTTTATTAAATGCAACAGTTGTTTATATGACCTCTGGAGTCTTTAAAGCATAGCCACATTTTAGGACCATACTTTTCCAGTTGCTTACTGGTAAAAATTTCACACTGCTTTTGTCTTATGAATTGTGTTCCATCTTCATATTTCATTTCATCTTCAATTAATGCTTAGGCAACAAAGACTGGAGTCTCCCAAGGTCTGCAACATAGTGGACAGCAATATAACAACCAGATCTTCACGAAACTTAATTTTTACAAGACTTAACCAGTTGTCTACAATGTGGTTGGATGATGGTGAACCATCATCAAAAGACCAATCAAGAACATGAGTAGGGCTGGGATTGAGGCTCAGAGACAGAGCGTGTGCCTAGCACATGTGAGGCATTGAGTTTGATCCTTAGCACCACATAAAGATAAATAAGATATTGTGTCCATTTACAACTAAAAAAAATAATAAAAAAAAAAGAACATGAGTAGCGTCATAGGTCGCTTCACTTATTATCATGGCAACACCAGACTTCTTAGTTCCTGTGTAAGTTTGTTTGATTGCATTGGTTGGATTGTGTATAACAAGGAATCTCATGTTTTTCTATGTGACTTTCACCAGGAGCAGGACAGTTCATTTGAGCCATGTTAATTTAGTTAAAAAACACTCAATAGGGTTATGAAAGAATTTTTAAATTGATTACAGAAATGATGCAAAGTAACTGACATCAATGTCAATATATTCCATTTGATATTCTCAAAGCTTTGAGTATGAAGTTGAGAGGAATGGGAAATGAAATGAACCTGCTAACGAGAAGTAGCAATTCTTTGACCCATAATGAGACAACAGAACGGAAGTGCACAGAGGTTTACCCCATCCAGGTCAGAACTTCTGTAAAATGCTCTGCAGACTTCAATTCAACACTTCTGTGTCCATGTTAACCACTCTTATGGGGGCTTCTTGGTGGAGTAGTTATGAATTTCTGTAGTTCACTTATCTGCACAGAGGTCGTGCTGTGTCTGGCAGTAATCTCCACTGCCCTTCAGAAATTCCACTGAATGTGTGACCACAGAACTGAGAAATATGTTTACTCATTGAAGATTATGACCTAATCATATAGCAGGTCCTGAGTCAGTTTCGATAGAAGCAGGGCAACGGGTGCTGTGGCTGCAGGGCAGGTTTGTCATGAGACAGTAGAAGTCGATGAAGGCTGTAAAGGGGGCACCAGATTATCATGCAGTGAGTGTTGCCCAGGAAAGTGGCCAAGTAGGAGACAATCTCATTGCTGGTTTTGATAATTTTATTGGAACACCTACTTGTTTACATATTATCTATGGTTGGTTTTTACACTGCTGAGTAGCTGTGATAAAGGACATATAACCCAAAATGCCTATGATCTTATTTGGCCCTTCACAGAAGTTTGTTGACCCTTGCTCTAACCTCATTTTTACATTCTATTGAGCTTTATGCATGATCAAACATGGTTTCTAAACAGTTAAGTAGGCCCACCAAGAACACTTACCTGCATCTTTTTGATAAAAGACATAAAGAAAAACTCTGGAATTCATAACCAAGTCCCATGGATAAGACAACAGCAAGGCAGAAGGATATTTTCAGTAGGAATTCTGTCATACTGGGGACATAAGGAGAATATTTAGGTCAGGCAGAGAGGTTTTTTGTCTCACTTCTGCATGAACTGGAGTTACACTTCAACACAATGAGACTTCAGCTTTACTTTAATGCTTAAAGGTTGGTATCTGGCCATGTCATGTTGTATCCAGGATATTAGATATCAATATCAGTGGTGAGGCACACTGATGGGTCTTCATGGGAATCTGTCATTTCCAAGATGAACAAGGGTGTAAGAACATGACAGATGTTGTGAGGGAGTAAAAGTATTTGTGTAAGAGCACCATGTGTTCTTGTCTCCCTCTTCCACCCCACTCATCCTCATCCCCAGGAGCCTCAGCAATAAGGACATATGTGATAGATTGTTGCAGTAATGATCCCAATTTGTTCTGCTTCCCTTGTATCCAAATCCACTTCCACAATGACTTTAGGTTTGGCTAAATGAATTGCTTTAGCCAATGAGACATAAGCAAAATCTTGAAAAGTACTCACAAGTTAGGATTTGCCCTCTTGGTACACTTGGAAGTCCCATAACCACTACCATTTGTAAGAGCCCAGACTATCTGGCTGGATTCTAACAGTTCAGTTACCTTTATTGCTCCTGCTGACAACCAGCCAACCACCAGACATGAAAGTAAGGCCACCAGCTGGTCACAAATTCTTGAGTCCGCCCTCCATTACTATGTGGTGTTGAGAAAAAACACTCTACCTCAGCACAAATTGCCTATCCATAGGATTATGAGCAAATAAATGTTTTTTAAGACATCAAGTTTGGGGGTTGTTTGTTACACAGCCTAAGTGCATTATAACTGTTTAAGTGAAACTGGTATGAATTAACTCATAAGTGCCAATGTAATTTCATGTGCTGCTATATGCATGACCTGGGGAATTATGCATTAGTATATCTGTCTGCAAGACTTCCCCACTTCAGATTCAAGGTGTCCAAATTGACCTCATCTTGACCTCATCACCTACTGCTAACAAATTTTCTCTTCCTGTATTCAGTGTCAGCTAAAACAAGTCTGGGAGTAAATTCCTGATTTGTCCCTCATCCTCCACATCCATACAATTACCATGCTGTCAGTTTTTGCCACCATTCTCTGTAATCCCTCTCCACTACTCCAGTTTAGTGTATAAGACCCTCATTGATCTCTTGTCTCATTTTATATATTATTTCCTAATTGCTATGGTTTGACTGTATCCCCTTCACAATTTAGTTACTATCAATGTGATAGTATTGGGGAGTGGGACCTTTAAGAGGTCATTAGACCACGAGGACCCCTCCCTCATGAATGGGATTAGGTGACATTATAAAAGGGTTTGGTGGAGGGTGTTCAGACACTTTTTGCCTTTTCACTTGCTGCCATATGAGAATGCACTGCTGCTCCCCTAGATACAGTATTCAAGATGCTATCTTCAAAGTGGAGAGCAGCCCTCGCCAGATGCTGGCACCAGATGTTGGGCTACCTATCCAAGAAAATTTATTTCTCAGAACTGTGAGAAAAACAAATTTCTTAATAAATAAACCAGCTTGTGGTATTTTGTTATATGCTATAGTAGCACATATAAACTCATTTTGTTGTTGTTGTTTTTCTGGGTACTGGGGAACCACATTCCCAACTCTTATTTTCTATTTTATTTAGAGACAGGGTCTCACTGAGTTGCTTAGTGTCTCACTTTTGTCGAGGTTGGCTTTGAACTCTTGATCCTCCTGCCTCAGCCTCCTGAACCCCTGGGATTACAGGCATGCGTCACTGTGCCTGGCTAAACACATTTTTTGAGACAGGAATTTTGCTATGTTGCCCAGAATTTATGGGCTTAAGTGATCCTTCTGCCAGTGTTCTGAATAGCTGGGACTATAGGTGTGTACCACCATGCCTGGCAGACAGGAATGTTTTATGCTGATCCAGTCTGTCTTTTACCTTGTAGGGAGAATGATCTCAATTGCAGAATTAAATGTCACTCACCTAGTTAAACTCTTCAGTATTTCCCTATTGCTTTCGTGAAAAAAAAAAAAATCCTTAATATGATTTGCAATGCCTTTCAGAGATCTGGCCCCTGTCTACTTTCTGGAAATCAGCTCCTGCCACTTCTCAAAAGGTATCTTATGTTTCAGCCACTCCTGACTACTTAAGATCTCCAAAAGATCCATACTTTTTTACCCCTCTTTCCCTTTGGAAATTTGGTTCCCACTAATTATAAGACCCCTAATTTGCTCTTGAAATCTGTTTAGCTAATTTCTACAAGTTCCCCCTCCCCTTTTTTTGTGGTTAAAATACATGAATATAAAATTTGTTACTTTAGCTATTTTCAAATGTACTATTGAGTGGCATTAATTAGAATATTGTGCAACCATCTCCACTATCCATCTCCAGAAAATATTTATCATTCCAAACTGAAACTCCTTACCCATTAAACAATAATTCCCCATTATCTATCCTTGCCCCAGCTCCTAGTAACTATTTATACACATTCTTTTTAAGGTCACCAGTCCTCTGCCTCTCAAACTGGGTAGAGGGTTTCTCTCCTGTGCTGACATGGTAGTCTAGTACAGACTTGACACTCTGCATTGTCAATGTTAGTTCAAACCTCTACTTTCTCCCCTGCACTGTGAACTCTTCAAAAAGATCTATTGTCTCATTAATCTTTATACACCTTTGAGTAACAATGCTGCATTTCATACCATTCATAAATGCAAGTCACCAAATCTGTTTATTGCTTTTGAACCACCTAGAGAGCATTTAAAGACACAATTCCAGACCTCATTCCCAGAGATCCTGATTCAGTAAATCTGGAGGGGAGTTTGGGAATCTGAAGTTTTAGAATGCTCTCCAGATAATACTGATATGTGCAAACTAGCAGTCAGGATTTGGAAATTAAATTGATCTAAAAACAACAACAAAATGATGTCCAAATAAGATAGTCTTTTTATTCTTGATCAACCATTAAAAAGAGGCCAGTTTATTTTCCTTACTTTATAATCTCTAGCCTTAGGAAGTTATAAAAAAGAACTTAACATCTCTTAGCAATGATTTTTTTCTCAATTGTTCTCTTTGCACTACGGGTTATCAATATTTTCATATTGACTATTCCAAAGAGCTTTCACATCTGCCTTCAACAATCCTTTGAGGTAGGGAGTTAGATCCAATTTGCTTTATCATATTTACCATTTGCTTTGGCTTCATCACATCATGGCTCTGACAATCCCATTTGTCATAGGGCCAGTTTTAGTCTATTTATTCATACACTCATCCATTCAACAAGTATCTTTTTGAACACTTACCATGTACCAGTTAGGTACAAAATTTCTGCCTGTGTGGAGCTTACATTCTAGTTGGGGAAACCCTTCTCCTCGGATGTATCTCCTGTACCAACATTTTCCCCATTCTGTCTGTCCTAGTGATTATCTAATTAGGAATTCCAATCCCACTTCCCTCCATTAGATAACAGTAATGTTTGCCTCCTGGCCAAACCATATTGTTTTAAAAAGCAGATTCCTATGCTCTGCTGCTAGTCTGTCGTCTAGCTGGTAAGTCTATAGGACTATACACTGGCTCTACGTTTACATCCATTCTTTTTGACTTTGGGCAGCTGAATAAGTTGAGTCTTGTCTCCGGAAGGATGATACTCCTGTCTCCTGCTTTGGTTAGTTCTAGGTCCTCACAAGCTTAATGAATCCTTTTCAATAATTTTGAAATCAAAATAAGCCGTGTTTTACCAGAGTGAAGACTAGAATCCGCACCTGCAAATCCTCTTTAGTAGGATAATTAGACAACTTAACAAAGAAACAGGGAAGTGTTTCATGAAAGTACATCAAGAATATCAGAGCTAAAAGGGACCTGCGAGATGAAGCCTCACTGCCTTACATAGATCAGAAAACGGAGATCCAGAGATGTTACCTGAATTATCTCAGGTCACACAGCCCAAACGATGAATGTGGACTGGTGGTCAAATCTAACCTACACTTTCACCCGGAATTCTCCTAAAATTTAAGGTCTACGTGAGGTCCAGCCGTCGCACCGCTTCTACCCCGGGGTCCGTCTTTGTATTCACCCCACGTCGCTCCTTCTTGAGGAGGCAAGTCGTTTAAAACATCAGGTTGGGGCACTGCAGAAACAGGTGTCCAGACCACGGACACGGAGTCGGTGAACATGAGGTTCTACATGCCCGCCGAGAACTCTCCAGCTCCCGCTTACAAAGTTTTCTCGCCTCGTACGTTCCTCTTTCAGATCCCTGGCGGCGAGGCCAAGATGCCTGCTGTGGCTTCCGATGAAGTTGGGAGATGCCACTTCCTCCCCGAGGCTCGGGCGGGCGCACGGGCCGCGGCGCCCGGCGTCCTCCAGCCCAGCGACCGGCGAGGGAGCGCCAGGCGCGGGGCGGGGCGGCCCCTTGGCGCGCGCTGCCCGCCCCGGCTGCCAGGGCCGCGGGCCCGCGAGCCCCGGCGCGGAGTGAGGCGCGCGCGGGCCGTGGGGGCTGGGCCAAGGCGGAGCGCGAGGCGGCGGCGGCGGGAGGCGCCGCGGGACGAGGCAGCGGCCCCCGCCCCCCGAAGCCCGTCCCCGCGCGGGGCTGGGAGCGCAGGGCGGGGAAGCCGCGGGGCCGCGCCACGTCCCTCGCCCGCCCCGGAGCGGGTTTTGCAGGCGGCTCCAGGCTGGGGGCTTTTGTGTCTGCGACTCGGGAGCGGCGAGAGCGCAGACCTCCTCCTCAGAGGGCGCTGTGAGTGCGCCGCCAGGGCCGCGCCGCCCGCCTCCTGCCTCCCCTGTCAGCGGCTCCCGAGGCGGCGGCGGCGAAGAAGAAGGAGTGGGAGGTGGCGGTGGCGGCGGCGGCGGCTTCGTCCTAGCACATGCCGGCCCTGGGCTGGGGGCCGCCCCCAGGCCGCGCTCCGGGCCGCCGCCGCTGAGCCAGGCGAGCCCCCGCACGCTGCCCCGCCGCCCCGAGGCCTCGTCCTCCTCCCAAACTTTGCAAAGTCGGCCCGCGTCCCCGCCGCCCTCGGCTGCGCCTGGGCGCGGAGGCTCGCCTCACAGCCGCAGCGGCCCCGCGAGGAGGAGGAGCCGCCTCCGCCGCATCAAAGAGACCGAATTCCCGCGGCCTGGGGGGGAGTCATGCTTGGCGGTCTGTAATGTCAGCAGAACAGGAGAAGGATCCCATTTCGCTGAAGAGAGTTCGAGGTAACCGAGAAGGGCGCGGGACTGGGGGGACCCGGGTGAGTGCGGTGCGCGGGGCCGCGTGCCCGGCCGCCGGGAGGCCACGGGGCTAGGTCCGGGCCTAACTCCGCGCAGCCCGCGTCCCGCCCGCGCCCCGGGGCCGAGCTGCGGTCCCGGACGCGCGGCCCCGGCGCCCGCTCGCCCGTAGACACCCGCACGGAGCCCTCCCCTAGCGACTTTGTGTTGGGAGGCAGTTGGAGCCGCACTCAGCATCCCTTCATACCCCTCTCCGCTCCCGCCTCACCTCATCCCCAACACTCAGCACAATAGGCACCTCAGAGGGTGAGAAAGAGACCCCCGTGGCAGAGACCTCGAACGGTGCCCGCCCCCCCCCGTAAAAGTAAGTTGGATTGCAGGAGAGTTGACGCTCTTGAAGGTCTGCTAGCTTCTGCGTCTCTTCCAGCCCTTCACGAACCCCCCGCGCCCCTCCCGAGGCAACAGATATTCAGTTTTTTCCCTTAAGATTTAGAGAAGAAACTATATAAATTCACAAGGCATTTTCTTCATTGCTTTATGAAAAATTGTCTAATCAGTTTTATGCATGATAGGTTGTCCTCTTTCTTGCAAACTAGTTAAGAGTTGTACTGCCTTCTTACTAAGAAAAATCCGAACCAGGTACTAGACAAAAGATACTGCATGCAAGTTCACAAACGCCACATACCATCTGGAAATTTGTGGATACTTTCCAGCTCATGCCCAGCTCTCAATGGAGTTCAGACTGAAAATCTCCAAATCTGAGTAATGTTTGTTTGTTAAGCAAATATTTATTGAACATCTACTATGTGCTAGACACTTCTTGGCTCTGGGTACAGCAGTGAATAAAGAAAATAGACGATCTTCACACAGAAGGTGTTCACACACTTGTAGGTTAAACACTTTATAAACAAAAAGAATAGAATGTCAAATGGTAAGTGCTGTGGCAAAAAACAAAAACAGAACCAGAACAACATACAAGAAAAGGGGGAGAGGGGGCAGGGAAAAGGGATAGAAAGTATGGGAGGGGCCAGTCACTGTGGCACAATCCTGTAATCCCAGCAGCTCAGAAGGCTGGGGCAGGAGGATGGCAAGTTCAAAGCCAGCCTCAGCAAAAAACGAGATGCTAAGCAACTCAGTGAGAGCCTGTCTCTAAACAAAATACGAAATAGGGCTGGGGATGTGGTTCAGTGGTTGAGTACCCCTAAGTTCAATCCCAGATACTGACCCCTCCAAAAAATAAAAATAAAAGAAAAGTATGCGTGGGGTGGAAGGGTTTATATGGGGAGGTGATGTTTGATCCAAGACCTAAGGAAGCTTTAGAATATACCCTTGTGATACCTGTGGGAAAAGCACCGTCAGCAAAAGGAACAGCAAATGCAAAGACCCTGCGTTTGAAATACACGTAGGTGTATTCAAGCAAAGAGCAAAAAAGCTCTTGTAACTGGAACAGAGTTAGCAAGGGAAGGAAGAGTAGTATGAGATGGGCAAAGCGGTGGGATGATTGTGTATTGGAAGGCCTTGTGAGCCATTTAAAACAGGCTTTTACTCTGAGGTAGGGACAGGACAGTTTTGTGCAGAAGAGTGATTATCTGACATTTTTAATAGGACTTCTCTAGCTACTGTATAGAGAGGCTAGATTGTAGAGGACAAGTGCTAAAGCACTAGTTAGGAGGCTATTGAAATAACCCTTTCATCCAAAAAAGGGTAAATATCTTTAAGTAATAAGGTAAATTAATAAGTAAGTAATAAGGTAAGTAAAGTAAGTAATAAGGTAAATTTTAATTTGACTTGGTAATATAGAGATCAAGAACTATAGTCATTGATTGATGTTTTTATACAATGTGACTGCAGATTTAATCCAACTTAGTTTTATGGGGGCACCGTTTGCAGTCTCTGCCAGGGGTGACAGAACTAGTTTGTGACACACTGACAATGTGATCTCCAAGATCTCCTCTCAAGAGTCTTTAGGTAGAAATTGATTTTCTCAGCCATTGAACACCCCCCCATAATTTAGAGTATTGTTTTTAAAGACTTAATATCACAACCTTTCATTTGGTGAAATATTTTAACCTTCTGTTTGTGGTTGAGTTTCCAAAGCCTGGTGCAGTGGCGTATACCTGTCATTCCAGCAGCTCAGGGAAGCTGAGGCAGAAGGATCACAAGTTCAAAGCCAGCCTCAGCAACTTAGTGAGACCCTTTCTCAAAATAAACATGGCTGGGGATGGGTCTTGGTGGTTAAGAGCCCTTGGGTTCAATCCCCGATACCAAAAAAATAAAAAAGTTGCCAAAGCCCTTAAGAAGTGGGCCTTTCTGATAAACAATTTTTCCCCTGAGATTTTGCTGTATTATTTTACCTATTATTATAAATTGCTTTGAAGTCTAAGGAAAAGAAGGAAAAGAGCTATCAAGTTTATACCTTTGAACTCAGTTATTGGTCTTAACCAAATGTAATTCTAAATAAAATGGATGAATATTTTATTGTAGGTCAAGAACACAGATATATCTTCATTTTATACCAACTGCTGCATTTAAGTCTGATGCCTTACCTATTGGGATTTGACTCAGGTGTCAGATCAAGAATTTTCTGAGAGTTAGGTACCAGAATAAAAGACAAAACACTTTTTTAATTAAAAGTCAATATTTTTATTTTATGGAGACGGTTTTAATAAGTCATTTTCTAATAATTAACACTTTAAAAGACATTTTTTTTTTTTGTGGTGCTGGGGATTGAACCCAGGGCCTTGTGCTTGCAAGGCAAGCACTCTACCAACTGAGCTATCTCCCCAGCCTAAAAGACATTTTTAAAGTTATTTCGTAATCCACAAAATGTACCAGAATATCCTGAAACACAGTTCTGTTGAACTTCACTACCCTGGAACTTTTTATTTGCATCATCACCTGCATTCAAGTTGTTTATAGGGCATAAACTCTTGAGCAGTATTTCTCAAATTGTTTTTTCCCACAGATGTATACAGACAGATATTTTTAAATGGTTCTTTATTTCATGTGTATTACTAAAAAAAACCCCTTGAAACCTCTTGCTTATACATATGCATATATATACTTCAATTTAAATGAATTATTTAAAGAGTCATATTATAGGTGGAATTCAGATTTGACCCAATTATGACAACATTAATGACTGAGGACTTTATCATAATATGCTCCATGGACTAAAAGCATCATAATCACCTGTTGTACTTCTTAACTATAGAATCCTGGATCCACAGAATCAAGATTTCAGGAAAATTTTCTTGCATCTTCAATGAGATCCCCAGCTGTTCCTTATATACACAAAAATTTGAAAATTATGGCTTGTAGACTTAATTGCAAAGGAGAGTGGGCCAGAAAAAGCTGATTTGTGGTTTTTCAAACTTTTCCTGATGTTATAGCATTACAGTCAGAATTACTATTTAGTGGCAGAATATCTTACTCATATTTTTCCTGAGTACTTACCACCCTTTAACTCACAGCTCTTGATTACAAGACAAATCCATAAAGACATACTATATATTAGTTATCTTTTTAGTTGCCTTGGCATTAGTAAATGTCAGATTCATGAAGGCATAAATATATTAATTAATTCAGTAATATCTTTTTTTGTTGTTGTTTTTGCAGTGCTGAGGATTGAACCCAGGACCTTGTGCTCTCAAGGCAAGCACTCTACCAAATGAGCTATATCCCCAACCCCTCAATAATATCTTTATGCTGCATTCTAATTGTCCACAGCACCTCATACTGCCAAAGCTTACCCTTTTCCCTTAGAATGTCACCTGTAATCCTTATTTTAATAAACATTCCCATTCTCTAGTATTCTTGGAACTCTTAAATGTTGATCTGTAGGCAACATTCATTTCTTTATTCAACACATATTTATTAAGCAGTCACAGTGCCAGATTGTGGGAATACATTGATTAAGACATGACTCAGCCAGGTGTGATGGCACATGCCTGTAATCCTGGTGACTTGGGAGGCTGAGGCAGAAGGATCACATGTTCAAGGCCAATCTTAGCAGCTTATCAAGACCCTACTTCAAATAAAAACTTAAAAGGGGTGGTGATATAGCTCAGTGGTAAAGCACCCCTGGGTTCAATCCCCAGTACCAAAATAAAAAAGAAGACTTGACACCTATCCTCAAGAAATCATCAGCTTAGTACCGGACACTTGACACTGTGGAACAAGTGCCCAACACATGGTAGGCATTAGAAAACATGCTGATTTCTTCATTAATGAGTTATCCTTTCTGTTACCTTTTCAGTTTTCTGCACTCCTTCTACATTGGATTCTTCTGTAAATCTACAAATGGTTTTAAGGTTTTTTTCACTGAAGCAAAGTTAAAAGACAAAAACAGAAACTTTGAGTGTTAGTAATTATTTAAAGGAAATAAAGGAACATATAACCTATCTTTAAGGCAATCAAGAAAGACCTACAGAAAAGTTTTAAGATATGGTTTGTATTCTTTTGTGTTAAGTGATGTAGCAGGAACAGTAAGGAGGAAAAGGAATGAGAAGAGGGTCTAGGAGGTCCCTGGGGATTTTGAGAAGGCAGTTTTGGGAGGGAACCATATTTCAAAGCATCGATGATTAATATGCTAAAAGTTAAATGATGAAGATGTGGCTAAAAAGAAGTGTAGTAGTAGAAAGATGTAACAAATAGTTTGAAAAGAATCAAGAGAAAGTTTCTTTGAGTGCCTTTTTTCCTCCATTGAAAAAAAAAAACTTTAAAACTATTTGTAGATTTACAGAAGAATCCAATATAGAAGGAGAGGGAAAAACTGAAAAGATAACAGGATTACTCGTTAATTAGTGAAGCATTCAGTACATGTTTTCTAATACCTGTCTATCATGTGCTAGGCACTCACTATTCTAGTAGTTTGGGATGAGACAGACAGGGGTCCTGTTTTCATAAATTGGGTCTCTATAACTTAGAGAAGGGTACAATCGGCAACAAGGATACTCACGGAGGATTGGTCTTAAAGAAAAAGAATAGAGAAACACGGAAATTTAGAGATGCAGAAGAAGTTTGAGGGCATTCATCTCATATGGAATGCTTTTAATCAGAGTTAGAATAACATAGGAGATATAGGGATGTAGTTTAGAATGGGATTTTAATAGAAATGTTATAAAAGTATTAAAATTAGACTATAAAATACAGACTATCTTAATGGGATGAGTCTATGGAGGATTTGGATTAAGCTTAATGGAACATAATCTATGTAGTCACAGAATTCAGGGAGGAAAAGTTGGTGAGAGAAAGTCTGAAGGAAAGGTTTAGTTTTTGTTTTTAAAGTTGTTCCATGGGAAGGGTAAGAAGATTATCAGGAAAGTGAGTTTGGTTTTAACACATTGAATTGATATCCCTCTGGGATATTCCAATGTACGCAATGGATATACTGACATGGTTTGGAACTAAGGCCAGAAATAGAGATCTGGAAGTATCAGTAAACAGGTGAATACTAATTAATGTCTTGGGAGCACATGAGCTCACCCAAGAGACAGTAAAAAGTGAGAAAAGCATCAAAACCACGAACTTTGGAAACACACCTATCCAACAGAAGGGAAATGAAGACCCTGAAAAGCAGAATGTGAAGGAGTTGTCGGAGAGGTAGGAGCAAAATTGCAGGAAAATAGTGTCACAGATACAAGGAAGAGTAGATAGGAGTGTATTTATGAGGGTTTCATAATTGAATTTTGCTTTTAACATGTTGAACAAAAGGTGTCTATCTCTGATATGACCAATATACTCTTTCTCAAGTATCCCTGACCATCATTTGTCCAGTGGCCTAAACTCATTCCCCAACACTGTCCCTAAGTCCTATAATATCTGTCTCCTTAATGTTTTGAGCCTACTGCCTTCTTGATCTTTCCACAATCTTTAGTGTCTTTTATCTCTTTGATTCTTATAGTAGCCTAGATTCCTGATCTCCTCTTTTGTCCATCTTAATCCATCCACATTGTCACTTCTAATGATAAATAACTACCATCTGCTGAGTACTTATCAAGTACTTTTCTGAGTGGTTTAAGTAGATTACCTGCCTTAATTCTCTTAGTAACCATATGAATTAGATGTTGTTATCATTCTAGCTTTACATTAAAGGAACTGATCCTCAAAGAGGTTAAATAACATGTGCTTTGGTAACATTCAAGTTTGCCCAGCTAGTAAATGGCGAAGAACTTAGACTCTAGGGCCTGAGATCCTAACTATTGTGTTCAATTGCCATAGTGCTCTAAAACCACAATTCAATCATCTTACTCTTTTATAAAATTATTCAGTGGTTCTTCATTACTTTGAGGATAAAAATCCACCTCTCATATTGGCCCTTTTTTATTTGGCCCAGGCCTACTATTTAGTTCTTCATTCTTCACATTCCATGAAATGCTGTCCCTTAGCTCCTGTGCTTCAGTCCCAGAATATTCATACTTCCTTTTTAGATGTTGTCATGGTTTGTCTTGCCTTTAAAACTCTGCATTCCTTCTGCTAGGTGTGCCTTCTTTTTTTTCCCACACTTTTGATAAGATATTCATTTTCAAAGCTTCAGCTCAGGTGAATCCTCCCAAAATGTCTTCTCCAAACTCTTCCTCCTCAAGATCAGGGTGGGCAGGCCTTGTGTTCCCTCAATATGCTATGCTCATCTTGTAATATTTATCACAGTAAAGTTAAGAGTTTCAAAATGCAAGGAGAGAAAGGAAAATTGTTTCCTATAGAATATGAGATCTTTACAGGGAGGATTTCTTCCATATATTTAGAAGATCAACAAGTATTTCTGAAATCTAATTTGATGAACATTAACAAAAAACTTTACTTTTTCCAGTGCTAGAGAGAACTTACCCTCTTGGGATGATGATAAAATTCACTTTTCTACCATTCTTATCCCAGGCAACAAGGGATCTAAACTACCTTTACCATCAAGGTTGGTCTTAAAGCATGGTCAAAAATGATTTCAGGTCTTTTTTCTTGGTACCAATCTCTATTGATGTGCTAGTTGCAATAACAAGGAATAGTGCAGTATTTTGACTCTGAACCTGACTACCAAAGTTATCGCAAGTTTTCTTTTTTAGATGTATGGTCCTTGGCAAGTTATTTAACTTCTCTGTGTCAGTTTCCTCAGCTACAAAATGAGAACAATGGTACTTATTTCATGGAGCTGTTTGAAGGATTGAATGAGTTAATATATATAAAGTACTTAGAATATTGTCTGGCCCGTTGTAAGTTTTCAATTTTTTATTAAAATTATAAATCAAGGTCTAAAAGATACTTTTAGTAATGTAATCAACATATACTTTCACATATATTTAATCAATCAGTCAATAGGTATAAGTTACCTAGAATAGATTCTTATTTTGATTAGGGTGGGCATGAAGAGAATAGAAATTAAAGTCCCCCCCCAGAAGAAAGCAGTGAATAAAAAAATTTAACAGAAACCTTAGATTTCACAGTTTTGCTGGAAAAGACAAATATTGAATACTTGTGAATACTATGGCTTTGTCCCCATGACTTATGAAGATGTTTTTGTCTAAAAAGTTGACTGATCTTGTAATAAAATGAGATTTTATTTAATAGAAGTTTATTATCAAAGGTATTATTGCATAGCTGCTTCATAGATGAATACCACATACCTGCCCTCCTAAACTTTACCTATGTAAGCAACCTTAAACCCCATTTTACTCAGCAATACAAAGATCATTACTTTGGGGATAACAGCACAGGATCCATAAGTATTTGAAACCTTTAATCACTGATGTTGAGGAGTTTCTGAATTTAACATTACATGCCCAGATTGATCTAGGTTCTGGGTATCATGTAGTGGATACTACATGCATTCTATTTTATTTTATTTTACTACCATGCATTTTAAAAGAAAATAGTGGCACTTTCATTTCAGTTACATAAGGCCATTTTGCCAAATGCTTAATGAAGTTTATATAATACTGTATTCCCAGGTTGATTCATGATATTTACATTCCATAGTAGAGATAAGTATTAGAAAAGTCCATGTTTCAGATGAAGATAAAGCTGTTAGGTAAGATGTTCATACCCATAGTAAATGATAGAATAAATTGACATTAGATTTCAGACTTGTATGCTATAATGAAAAACTGGTATTTGAGTATCCAACAAGTATGTTGATATTTCTGGATATTAGATATTTTGGTAGGACTTTAAATGCTATGCAACTATAGTGAGTGAGGTTCTGGTATAGTTTGGTCTCAAGGAAAGCGAAATGTGGGCCAATGTTTGAGTGTCCACTGTGTGCCATGCACTTTACATGGTTAGTGTCATTTAATCAACATAAAGTGCATAACTAAGCTTAGCTGACTTTTTTCCACTTAAAAGGAAATATTATTTATTAAGTATTTCTAAAATAATGTAGTTACATTACTTATGAGCCAGTGTCTTAACTTGGGCTACTATCACAAAATACCATAGACTGAGTGACTTAAAACAATGGATATTTATTTTTGGTACCTGGGAAGTGACATTATATTGAGTTCCTAAGGACCTCTTTTTGATTTATAGGCTGCTGTTTTCTCACATAGCCTTTCCTCTATATGTATATGGAGGTTAGGGGGACTTGTGTATGTATGGAGAGAGAGAGAGAGAGAGAGAGAGAGAGAGAGAGAGATATCTCTCTCATCTTCTTATAGGGCCACTAATTCCAGCATCAGAACCCAGCCCAAATGGCATAATGTAAACCTAACTGCCTCTCTTTATTTTGTATGTTAGGCATTTTCATTATAATGTGCGTTGGTGTGGATCTGTTGTAATTTTGTGCATTTGGTGTTCTGTCTCTTGTATTTGATTTTCCATTTTATTCAGGTTTGGGAAATTTTCTGATATTATTTCATTGAATAGGTTGTTCATTCCTTTGGTTTGTATCTCTGTACCTTCCTCAATCCCAATAATTCTTAAATTTAGTCTTTTCATGGTGTTCCATAGTTCTTGGAGGTTTCATTCATGATTTCTTACCATCTTCTCCATTTGGTTAACTTTATTTTCAAGATTAAATATTTTGTCTTCATTGTCTGAGGTTCTGTCTTCCAAGTGATCTACTCTATTGATGATGCTCGCCATTGAGTTTTTTTATTAGGTTTATTGTTTCCTTCATTTCAAGGATTTCTGGTTTTTTGTTGTTGTTGTTGTTGTTGTTTTAAGAATCTCTATGTCTTTGTTGAAATGATCTTTTGCTTCTTGCAATTGCTCTTTCAACTGCTTTTTGGAGTGATCATTCATTGCCTGCATTTGCTGTCTTATCTCATCCTTTACTTCACTAATCATTTTAATTATGTATATTCTGAACTCCTTTTCTGACATTTCTTCTACCATGCTGTCACTAGATTCTATTAATATAGAATCTAGGTTTGTATGGAACATTTTATTCCCTTGTTTTTTCATGTTGTTCCTGTATCCTCCCCTCTAGCAGTGCAGATCTTGGATTTTTCAGTTTCCCCCCTATAGGCTTATATTGACCCTACAAGTTTCCAAAACCTCCTCTTTAAGGGGGAGATCAGTATTAGCAGCACCCAGTACAGACAATATGTAGCCCTAAACCAAATAACCCCTATGAAGCCGTTAACAATATTGTCATAATAAACAGGATAAGTTCAATTATTATCTACAGGATAACAAAAAGATATGCAATAAGGTCTGCAGTTTCTAATGGAGGACAAAGGATGGGGAGGGGTGTAGGATGTAACTGTTAATGGGATGATAAGAAAAGCGTATATAGAAGTTCTAGATCATAGAAAGAGTGAAAGTGTAATCAAAGGAAGTTGGTTGTTAGCATGAGAAAAGGGAGAAAGAGACTGAGGAAACAGGTAAAAGGAAAATAGAGCAAGAAAAATAAAGAAATAAAAACTTAAAAAATTTCAAAAAGGAGAAAAAAAATCTACACTATAACAGTCATATAGTATTCAAACCTCCCAGTCTTCAGTAGCCTGATGCATGAGAGGTACCTGACAATGAGCTTCCAGTCTTCAGTAGGCGTCTCAGAATGGGATTTGCCCCACCTAAAGATGGGAGCTTTCACTTCCAGGATAATCCAAGATGGTCTCACTAGCCTCCAAATGTGTTGGCAAATGGGAAGCTGCAGCTTGGGGTGTGGGCGTGGTCAGCTGGGGTCCTGGAAGCGGGGTGTGGTTGGGGCAGGGGGTGGAAGGGGGTGTGGTTCGTCTGATTGAGGGGTCCTGGAGGCAGTCCTTGGTCAGTGCGGACAGGGGTCCTGCAGGTCCTGGCTGTTGTCTCAAAATTGTGGCAGACAGGTGTAACAGGCAAACCTGCTGTGACAGTGAACTTTCAGGCAACAGCAGGCAACTGGCAATCCATTAGCATTGTGTGGTCGTCTGCAGGTCTGCAGGCTACCAGTGGACGATTGGCAGGTGGACCTCAGGGTGATAAGAAGGTGATGGGCAGGCAAGAGGCAGGCAAACGGGCAAATGGCAGATGATAGGCAGCAGTCAGTGAGCAATCTGCACTCAAAAGGTAGTCGATATGCTGGCAGATTGCAGGTGATCATAGTGGACAAATCGGATAAACAGCAGGGGATTAATAAGCAGCAAAGACTGCTTCATAGAGAAACAGATATCTTCTGCCTGAAACCCGAGTTATGGAACGACCAGGAACGCAGCCTCCCTCTAGTCTGCCATCTTGTATCTCCTCCTAACTACCTCTCAAAAGGTCCCACCTGTTAATAGCATTACATTGGGATTAAGCTTCAACATATGAATTTTTTAGAAGAACATTCTACCGGTGTAGTTAGTATGATAAGTGAGATTAAAAGATGAGTATTGAAAATACATAGAAGACCTAAAGTAAATATTCCTCATTTATATAAGTAAAAATTACAGATAGGAAAAAGAAATTTAATTTATATCAAAGAAATTCTTAGCTTACAACATCTTTGGATGGAAAAAATTCTTCATTTACTAGATTGGAATCTCATATAATACTATAGGGAAAGATGCAACTTCAACTTCTAGCTTATAAAGGCTAAAAGAGGTAAGAGTATGTTTTGCTTAATTAGGTTGACAGGCATAATGTGGTGTGATCAAATTGATAGATAAAATTCCTTCTCTTTCTTAGACTTCTTGTTCCACTTTTGACATTATCCTTTCCCTCTTATATTCCTCTTGTACTTTCAGAGGGTGCTCGGCACTTAGGAATAAAGAGATGAAATGAAGAATTCAAATATTAACAAAAGGTTTAGAGTGTCATAAGAAATGTGGCAGTCCCTTTTGGCTGTGTGCCCCAAGCTCTTACAGAAGTAGCAGCAAATGGGTATATAGAACAGGTAGATAGAAACTTTGGTACCAAAGTTATTAAAGGAACCTAAATAACTCACATTAAAACTTCCAAGTTAATGCTGGGCACCGTGCCACACACCTATAATCCCAGCCGCTCAAGAGACTGAGTCAGGAGGATCAAGTGCTCAAAGCCAGCCTCAGTAATGGTGAGGTGCTAAGCAACTCAGTGAGACCCTGTCTCTAAATAAAATACAAGCTAGAACTAGGGATGTGGCTCAGTGGTTGAGTGCCAGGGCCTGAGTTCAATC
Organism: Sciurus carolinensis; assembly: GCF_902686445.1. NCBI lineage: Eukaryota > Metazoa > Chordata > Mammalia > Rodentia > Sciuridae > Sciurus > Sciurus carolinensis. Next base: position 98,411,614 of record NC_062214.1, read on the forward strand.
CCCAGTAACTCCCCCTCCAAAAAAACCCCACAAAACTGCAAGTTAATAACTTTCCCTTCCCCTGAAATCTGATCTTTCTCTTCATTTTATAAGAAAGAAGATCATAGAAATTCTCAATAGCTTGTATTCTTAATTAACCCTGATGACCATGCATCTATTTCAATATTACTGATTATATCATGTAGAAGAGCCATCAGCATTATAGATAGCAGGAGAAAGTACATATGTAAGACCAAGAGTCAGTCATTGAAAGTGTTATACAGTTAACTCTTTAGATGAACTATAAATGGGGAATAGGGATCAGTGGGACCTTGAAGATTTGCTTTATAGGATGAGGGGGAAGATGTTAGACATATAAAAAATGAATACTATAACACTCAGTTTTTTTTTAAAAAATTATATATTTATTTGTTGAGATGGAGTCTTGTGTTGCCCAGGTAAAAATGCAATTTTCGTGGGTTGTGTATGTGTGTCAGTGTGTTTGCATGCTAAGGATCAAACTAAGGGCCTTCTGCATACTAAGTATGTGTTCTACTACCAAGCCATACCGCCAGCCAAAACTCCATTTTTTTGAGTTGTGGGTTATTGGGGATTGAACTCAGGGACACTTGAGCACTGAGCCACACCCCCAGCCCTAATTTTTGTGTTTTATTTAGAGACAAGATCTCACTGAGTTGCTTAATGCCTAGCTTTTGCTAAGGCTGGCTTTGAACTTGCTGCCGTCCTCTTGCCTCAACCTCCTGAACTGCTGGGATTACAGGCATGCACCATGGCACCAGGCCAAAATTCCATTTTTAAAAGAGAAATTTAGGTAGTTTTATTTACAGCTTACTTGAAAATAATGAGTTTATTTAAATGATTTCAAATGTTAGAGTTTTGCACCCAGTATTTACAAGCAATTCTTTGATTTTTGGAAATTAAGCACAGATGGTAGATTCAATTGAGAGTACATTTTGGGCTGGGGAAGTAGTTCAGTGGTATAGTGTTTACTCAGAGTGCATGAGGCCCTGGATTCAATCCTATAGCGCACACATATACAAAAGTACCTTTGCCCATTATTAAATTACAGTGTTTTAATTATAAAATTATAGTTATTCACTAGCCTTAAGAATACTGTGAATGATAATTCAGATGTCCTGGAGACTAATTTATTAATAGTTGTTTTTATCTTTAAGAATTACCTTTTTCTACTTGTTAAAATGGAATACACATGACAGATGTTAGGCAAGATAGTTCTTTGAAGTTTGGCACCTTTATTTATATACCTGCTTTATTCTTTGACCTCTTACGACTTGTTAATACTCCTTCCATATCACACCCATCAGAATATCTAGGTATTCACATTAAAGAACAACACAGATTTCTGTTTAATATGTCCTTTATGTAGAACTGCATAAAATTATTAGCCTGCAATTATCAATTCATTTTATGTGGGCTACTGAGTATATACATTTGAATTAGATTTGGTTAACTCTGATTTGAATGAATGACCTCAAGGAATGAATTGGATCTCACTGTCAGTTCTTTTTTTATCATCTACCCAGATGGCATTGCCATATCGAATTAGAATTAAATCATAGGAATTCTTTTAGTTTGAACCATGAGTATCCATTTTTGCCTTCTGTTGTTTGCAATGGAAGACTTAATATATGCATAAAACTTTAGGGAGGCAGGCTATTATCTTAGAAGTAGATAAATATTGTTTTACTCAAATAGCCAAAGAAGAAATAGGTAAATTGGATTTCATCAAAATTTTAAAAATTATGTGTCAAAGAATACTATCGAAGTGAAAAAGACAACCCACAAAATGGGAGAAAATATTCACAAACTTATTTATTTATTTATTTACATTTCTGGGAATTGAACCCAGGACCCCATGCATGCTAGGCATGTTTGCAAATTATTTCTCTGTTAAAAGTCTAGTATTGGGGGTGGGGAGGGAGAGAAGAATGGGGGAACTTTAGATTATGTAGAAGGAGATGAGAGGGAGGGGTGTGTGTGGCACTGTGTCCAGCATTAACTCGAAGTTTTAATGTGAGTTATTTAGGTTCCTTTGTTAATTGGTACCAAAAAAAAACAATGGTGGAATGAGACAGACATCATTACCCTATGTACATGAATGATTACACGAATGGTATGAATCTACATCGTGTACAACCATAGAAACGAAATGATGTACCTTATTTGTGTACAATGAATCCAAATGCAGTCTGTAAAAAATTAAAAGATAAAGTCTTGTATTCAGAATGCATAAAGAATTCTTACAGCTTAACAAAACCAAATAAACAGTCTTTCAGCTAGAAAATGGCCAAAGGATTTGGATAGACATTTCTCCAAATAAAATATGTAAATACATAAATTAGAAATAAGGATCAGAATAGAGAGGGTTACAAGGTAGAAAAGATTCAGATAAACATACTAAGTGCAGATGAAAAAGACATAGTAAAGTCAGAATAGCTAGCTAACAGATACGGAGCCCAAAATTTGTAGCATAATGAAAAGTAGTGCCCCCTGAAGTAGAGCTCTCAACAAATACAGCAGAAAAAGTAATCAAAGAGATGAAAAAAGAATTGAATCTAGAAATGGAAAATACCCTTCTAAATAGGGACAAAGAGTAGGATTATATGTGAGATTATATTATCTTTAACTTTTGAAGCAGTGAGTCAGTAAATGCTATCTGAAATGAAAAAAGGGCTTGGCATATATAACTCATTGGTACACTTTGCCTAGCATGCATGAGGCCCTAAGTTCAATCCCCAGCACCACTAAAAACATAAATAAAAATGAAAAAAATGTATAATTTTTACAACTTAATGTTTTTCATGATGTCTTTTCTTCACCTTAGAGGATTATTTTCTCTGGGTGAAGAAGCATTTAGCATATTTTTCAGTTTAGTTTTATTAAATTCTAATAAAGTTAAAATTTTAATGCTTTTATTTAAAAATAGTATCCTATTTTTGTAAAATTGTATGTGCGTCTATCTATACAAAAGGGAAAATAGGTAGATAGCAAGCTAGATGTCTGGAGTGATCTTAATAATGATGATCATGTCTGGTGGAACTTGAGACGTATGTCAGAATCTGGTCAGGAGGAAAACCCCATACCATTCTTTAACAAAGAATATAAATTATTGTTAACAAATATTGAACTGAAGTAGCAAAAATAGAATACTAAAGTTTTCATGGAAGAAGCAACTGTGGGAAGCAGTTATCATCCCCAAGGCTGTGAGACAAAGGAAAAGATATTGAAATTATTTAAATACATAAACCAAGAGGCAGGGCATCATGGAGTTTAAACACAGATTTCTGAGTTTAATGTCTTGGTCTTGAAGGAGAGACCCTACCGACTTAGGACCCAGATACCTACTGAGGTGTCTCTTGAGGAGCATGCAAGGCTGTTTTCTGTAAGTGTTGGAAATACTGCAAACAGTATTTAACTACTGAAATTGATATGCTGGGAACAAACTACCACTGCAGGTGAGTAGAAATGAGGCCAGGTACCACTGAGAGGAACAGAAAGAGCATATCCATTTGTCTCCTTTAGTCTTCCTGTCTCCTCCTAGCAATCCCTGTTGGCACAACCTAACAGGGATCCAGCATTATATAGAATGGTATGTTTGAATTGGCACAGGGTGATTTTTTTCTTTACATCCATTGCTTATGACTTCTTCATAATGAGTATGTTTATTTCCAACAAAAAAGTAATTTTTAAAGGAGTACCTACCAAAGTGTTTGCCATAGAACCTAAAAGAGAAAGGTAGTGGAGTCTAAAAGGGATAAAATTGTGCATTGCTATTCAATATGTGGTTGATGGATCAACATCTCTATTACCTGAGGGATTATTAGAAATACAAATTCATGGACTTTATCCCAGAACTACTGAGTCAGAATTATAGGGAGTGAGGCTCAGGGATGTGTTTTGACAAACTTCCTGGTAATTTTATGCACATTAACATTTGAGAATCACTGATGCATAATTAAAAATTTCAGGAGTAGGTTTTTTAGTCAGAAAGATACAACTATGTGATCTTGAGCTAGTTAGTTAATTAAATCTGAACCTGTTTCCTTATCTACAAAATGAAAGGAACTAAGGATTCTTTGGGAATCAAGTAAACTTGTGTATATAAAATGCTTATCGCAATATCTGACACACAGTAAACATTTGTTGGTAATATTATCCTATATAATTTTCTCTCCTTCAGTTTTGTACCAGTCTTATAGCTTGGACTCAACCATCATTTATTGAGGACTTATGGAAAAGGCTATATACCATGGGCAGATACAAAATGAGACATATTTGCTACATACACACATACACACCTTTATTTTATATATACACATATGATTGTTTCATATATATATGTATATACACATATAAATACATATATATACATATATATATATATAAATTTTTTTATCCATTCATCCATCAGTGAACACATAGGTTTTTTTCCATGTCTGAGTTTTTATAAATAATGCTGAAATAAACATGGGAATGCAAATAGCTCTTTAAGATACTGATTTCATTTCTTTCAGATATTTATGCAGAAATTGGCTTATGCATCTTATGATAGTTCTATTTTTAATTTCCCATAAGATTTTTTTTTTTCGCTATGGAGTTGTATGAGTACCTTATGTATTTTGGGTAATAACTCCTTACCTGGTAAGGTATATAATTTGCAAACATTTTCTTCCATTTCATAGATTTCTTTTTCATTTTGTTGTTTTCTTTGCTGTGCAGAAGCTTTTTGGTTTGATGTAATCCCACTTGTTTAGTTTTGCTTTTGTTGCTTTATGCTTTGGGTGTCATATACAAAAAATTATTTCCAAGACCAATGACAGGGAATTTTTTCCGTGTTTTCTTCTAGGAGTTTTAAAGTTTCAGATTTTATATTTAAATCCTTAGTTCATTTTGAATTAATTTTTGTGCATGGTATAAGATTTCACTCTTGCACATTGATATCCAGTTTTTCTAGCACCATTTGTTGAAGATAGTGTTCTTTCCCTGTGATGTATTCTTGGTGCTCTTGTCAAATATTCGTTGAATGTGTATATGTTGGTTTATTTCTGGCCTCTCAATTCTGTTTATTGGTCCATACATCTGTTTTTATGCTAGTACCATACTGTTTTGATTACTTTCATTTTGTAATATATTTTGAAATCAGGAAATGTAATGCCTCCAGCTTTATTTCTTTCTCAAGATCGTTTTGACTATTTATGGTCTTCTGTGGTTCCATATGAATTTGGGGATTTTTTTTTTTTCCTGAGAGAAATGCCATTGAGTTTTGATAGTGGTCATGTTGAATATATATATATATATATATATATATATATATATATATATATATAAATCTTTTAAAATGCCCTATTGAGGGACACAGAGGAAGACTTTTAACAAATGAAAAGGTAGTCTATTCAGCTTGCCATCCAGAACAAAGTAATATTGTTTTGGGGCTGCAGTTGTGACTCAGTGGCAGAGCACTTGCCTAGCATGTGTGAGGCACTGGGTTTGATCCTCAGCACCACATAAAAATAAATTAAATAAAGGTGAGCTGAAGAAATAAAGGTCTAAAAAATTTTTTTTAAATAATATTGTTTTTACCTTACTTATTTCCCCCAAAATAAATTCCATGTGGAGCAAAGATATAACAGAAATGAAACCATACTATGGAAAATTAAAAATTAAATAGGAAAATTAAAAATAGAATTACCATAAGATATAGCAATTCCACTGCTATGTATGTAACCAGAAGAATTGAAAGCAGAATCTTGAAGAGATGTTTGTACCCTCATATTCATAGCAGCATGATTCATAATAGCCAAAATGTGGAGGCGACCCACATGTCCAAGAGGGACATTATTCTAAGTGAAATAGGTGAAATAAGCCAGTAACAAAAGACAAATAGTTATTTTTCCATTTTAGGAGATATCTGTAATAGTCAAATTTGTAAAAATTGAAAGTACAACAGTGGTTACCAGTGGATGAAGGAGGAATATGGGGAGTTACTGCTTAATGGGTATAGAATTTCACTTTTGCAAAATGAAAGTTCTCAAGATTTGTTGCACAATAATGTGAATAATGGCTAATGTTATTGAACTGTACTCTTTAAAATGGTTGAGACTAATTTTATGTAATGTGCTTTGTCACAATTAAAAATTAAGATTAAAAAGTGAAGTTATTCATGTATGAATAACCAGAACAAGAAGTTATACTCCATTTATGTATGATGGGTCAAATGCATTCTACTGTCATGTATGACTAATTAGAACAAAAAAAAAAAGGGAAGCTATAAAAACATTAGGAGAAAACACGAGAACTATTTTTTCTTTCAAAATAATAGTTCTTCTAAATACAAGACAAAGCCCAGGATTAAAAAAATAAAATATTGATGTATTTTATTACATTAAATTATTTTTTAAAAATTTTGGATAGTGTAACAGGAGAAACTGGGTATGGGGTTTATGAACAATATTTTCAAAACTCCTGTTAATCTAAAATTATCCTAAAAAATTTAAATGTATTAAAAACTATATGATAAGAAATCAAGATATAATTTCATAAAACTATAGTTCACATTGATGGAGGCTTTTTTAGTGTATAAAGAACTCTAAAAATTACTAAAAAAAGAATCAAACAGTAAAAAAATAATAAACAGAAAAGGAAATACAGATGTCTTTTAAACACACATAAGGTAAATGAAAGTTTAAAATACATGCAAATATCATTTGGATGCAGGGGTGGCACGCCTGTAATCTCAGCTACTTAGAAGACTGAGACAGGAGAATTGCAAGTTTGAGTCCAACCAAGCAACTTAGAGACATCCTGTCTCAAAATAAAAAGGGGGTTTAATGCAGTGGTAGAGTGACCCTGGGTTGAATTCCCAGTACCAGAAGAATGAATGAATGCAAATATCACCATTTTGCATTCCCTAACGAATCCGTAAAGCCGAACTTTGATTATCAGTGGTTAAGATGTCTGCTAAATTATCCTATCCTGCTAGTGTGTATAGAGGCTCCAGGACTGTAAATTTCATGGATTTTAATCCTTTGATTAGGTTACATCATATGACACAGTTTACCTTAAGGTAGATTGGTTATCTGGGCGGATATGACCTATTCCCATGAGCTCAGTAAGAGTAGAGAATTACCCACAGCTGTTTGGAGAAGAGGCATTCAGAGACTACTTCATGAAACACATGAAGATTTTGATAACACCATTTCTGACTGGAAAGTGGAGAGAACTTTAAGTCAAGAAATCTAGTCTCTAGGAACTAAAAATGGACAGACAAGCAGAATAGAATCTTAGTCCTATAACCAAGAGGAACTGAATTTGATCACAAGCAGGAATGAGCTTGGGAACAGCTTTCCCTCAGGGCCTCCAGATAAAAACTCAACAATACTGACATCTTGATTTTGGTTTGATATTCTGACCAGAAAACCCATCCTGATTTTTGATCTCTGAATTATAGACTAAGAGATAATAATGATTGTTTTAAATTTTTCTTTTTTCCCACATTTTTTATCGGTACATATTGATGGGATTTGCTGTTGCTTATTTATACATGCCCACAGTATAACAATATAATTTGACCAATATCACCGCCCAGCATTTCCCCCTCCCTCCCCCCTCCTACCCCTTTCCTCTACTGATTAAATTTTAATTGAAATAAAATTCACATAATGTAAAATTTACCAAACTATTTTATAGTATACATTTCAGTAGTTTTTAGTGTATTTGCAATATTGTACAACCCTCATTACTTTCTAATTCCAGACTATTTTATTGCTTTAAAAAGAAACCTTGTGCCTCCTAATTTCCCCCTTTCCCCAAAGGCCTTTTCCCCAAAGGCCTGGCAACCATTAATCTATTTCTGTCTCTGTAGATTTTCCTATTCTGAGCATTTCTTATGAATGGAATCATAAGGTATGTGGTCTTTTGTGTCTGGTTTCTTTCATTTAGGGTGGTATTTTCTAGGTTTATCATGTTATAGCATGTATCATTATTTTCATTCCCTTTTATGACTGAAGAATCTGTTGTCTGGACACACCATATTTTGTTTATCCATTCACTGGTTGATAGACATTGGGTTGTTTCCTTTTTTATTTTTGGCTATTATGAGTAATATTGTGAACACTTTTATAAAAAAAAGTTTTGTTCAAACAGGTTTTCAATTCTCTTGGTTGTATACCTAGGAGAGGAATTGCTGGATCATATGGTAGCTTTACATTTAACTATAAATTTTTTCATATCCCTGCTAACACTTTTATCTTTTTGATTACAGCCATCTTATTGGGTTCGAAGTGCCATTTCAAAAGTGTAAAGAGTGTGTTTGATTTGCATTTCCACTATGCTGAGCATCTTTTCATGTGCTTATTTGCCTTTCATTTATATTCTTTGGAAAAATGGCTGTACATACACTTTGGGCAATTTTAGTTGAGTTATTTGGTTTTGTTGAGTTGTAAGAATTCTTTATGTATATACTAGACTCCTAACAGATATATAATTTACAAATATTTTCTCCCATTGTGTGGATTGTCTTTTCATTTTCTTGATACTGTTCTTGGTACCAAAAGTTTTTTAATTTTGATGAAGTTTATTTATCTACTTTTTCTTTTGTTTCTGTGCTTTGGGTATCGTGACTAAAAATTGTTGCCTAATTTAAGGTCATGAAAATTTATAACTTGATTCCTCTGTTTTGTAGTTTTATCTCATGTTTAAGTCTTTGATCCATTTAAAATGAATTGTTTTGGGGTCTTATTGTTTATTTGTGTGTTTGAGATAGAATCTTGCCATGTTGCCCAAACTGATCTTAACTTGCTGACTCAAGTCACCCTCCCTAGTATTTGGGACTACAGGCACACACCACTGCAGCTGGCCAGAAAATAATTTCTGCATGTGACAGATATTCAGGTGTTTCTTTTAGAGACTGTGCTCTCCCCCTGAAATTATCTTGACTCCTTTGTCAAAATCAATTGCCCATAATTTTGTGGGTTTATTTCTGGATGCTCAGATCCATACATTGATCTCTATGTTGTTCTTTATGCCAGTATCTTGCTATTTTGATTACTGTACCTTCATAATAAGATTTCAAATTAGGAAGGTTATTCTTTCACATTTGTTCCTTTTTTTCCCCCTCAAGATTGTTTTAATTATTCTGTCTATCTTGCTTTTTCCCTCTGAATTTTCAGAACAGCTTATCCATTTCTACCAAAAAAAAAAAAAAGCAGAATTTTGGTAGATATAGCAATGAATCAGAGAGTTTGGAGAGTTTTGCCATTTTAACATAGTTAATCCATGAACACAGAATATCTTTCTCTGAAGTTAGATTGTCTTTAATTTCTTGCAACAATGTTTTATATTGCAGTATAGAAATCTTTGACCAACTTGGTTAAATTTATTCTCATTTTATTAGTTTATATGTTACTATAAAGGGAATTGTTTTCTTAATTTCATTTTTGAATTATTCATTGCTTGTTTATAGAAATAGAAATAGGTAAGCTCATGTTATTTCAAACAGAATAATTTTATTTCTTTCTTTCCAATCTGGAAGACCTTTATTTCTTTTTCTTACCTAATTGTTCCAGCTAGAACTTTTATTATAATGTTGAATACCAGGCATCTTGTCTTGTTCCTAACCTTAGAGGGACAGCTTTTAGTTTTTTACCCTCAAGGGTGATGTTAGCTGTGAGTTTTTTGTGGGTACCCCTTATTAGTATGAGGAAGTCCCCTTCTCTTCGTAGTTTGTTGATTTTTTTTTTTTTTTTTTTTTTTTTTTTTTTTGTCATGTAGAGATGTTGAGTTTTGTGAAATGGTTTTCTGTTTCTAGTGAGATGATCATGTGTGGGTTTTTATCCCTTTGTTCTATTACTATAGAATAATACATGGTTAATTTTTCATTTGTTGAATCAACCTTACATGTCTAGGAAAAATTCAGTCTCAGTGTGTTCTTCTTTAGATATGCTGCTGAATTCAGTTTATTAATATTTAAAAAAAATAATTTTTAGTTGTCAGTAGATCTTTTATTTTATTTATATGTGGTAATAATTGAACCCAGTGCCTCACACATGCCAGGCAAGTGCTCTACCACTGAGCCACACCTCCAGTCCCTTGTTAGTATTTTGTTGAGAATTTTTACATCTGTATTCCTAAGAGTTGTTGTTCTTTAGTTATTTTTTTCTTTGATGTCTTTGTATTTTTTTTTTTTTTTTTTTTTTTTTTGTAGTGCTGGGGATCGAACCCAGGGCCTTGTGCTTGCAAGGCAAGCACTGTACCGACTGAGCTATCTCCCCAGCCCTGGGTTTTTAAGAAATAAATTATATTAATTGTACAAATTATTGGATTTCATTGTGACATTTCCATACATGCATATATTGTGCTATGATCATATACAACTTCCCTATTCCTTTTTCTTATTCTTCTCTCTACCTTTCCCTAATAGGTTGTCTACTTTCATTGTTATTTTACTTTTTTAGTTTCCACAAATGAGAGAAAACATGTGATTCTTACACCTTTGTGTGTCTGGCTAATTTTGCTTAACATGATAGCCTTCATTTCCATCCATTTTCCTACAAATGATGTGATTCCATTCTTCTTTATGGTTGAATAAAACTTCTTTGGTTGTGTGTGTGGGGGGATGTGTATGCACACATATTTTTTAATCCATCTGTTGACAGCATCTAGGCTGTTTCCTTATCTTGGATGCTGTGAATAGTGTTGCAATAAAAATTGTTTTGCAGGTATCTCTTTGTATGCTTACTTCATTTCCTTAGGGCATATACTCATAAATGATATGACTAGATTGTATGATGGATCTATTTTTAGAGGAAGCTTCATACTGTTATCCAAAGTGCCTTACTAGGGCTGGGGTTGTGGCTTAGTGGTGGAGTGCTTGCCTAGCATGTGGAGGCCCTGGGTTTGATCCTCAGTACCACATAAAAATAAATAAATAAAGGTTTCGTGTCCATCTACAACAACAACAACAACAAAATAAACAAAGTAACTTACTAATTTACATTTCTACTGGTAGTGTATAAAGGTTCTTTTTTCTCCACATCCTTACCAGCATTTGTTATTTTTTGTTTTCTGGATAGTGGCCATTCTGACTATGATGAGATGGAAACTCAATCAAGTTTTGATTTGCATTTCTCTCATAGCTAAAGATATTGAGTTTTTTTAAATATATTTACAGTTCATTTGTATTTCTTCTTTTAAGAAGTTTCAGTTCAGATCATTTGCCCATTTATTAATTTACTTTTTTGTTAAGTTTGAGTTCTTTTGTATTCTGGATATGAGTTCTTTGTCAGATGAATATCTGGAAAAGATTTTCTCTTCACCTAGTTGATTATATCCTTTGCTGTGCAGAAACTTTTTAATTTGATATAATCCAGTTAGTCAAATCTTGCTTTTATTTCCTGAGCTTTTAGAAGATATGTACAACTGCTATTTTGTTAATTTTTTCTTCGGGTTGTTTGGAGTGTAAGGACAGATGGGGGTGACCAGAAAGGAGTCAGGTGGCTGAACAAGGTTTTATTGGGGTTTGGCCCTCAGGCAAGATTCACCAGTCCTCCAGAGTGAAAGGCCAGGGTGGAGGGCTGGGCCTTCCAAGGGCTTTGTAGTCTGGAATTGGTGGGGGATGCAAGACACCACTAGGGTTTATCTGCCTGCGTCTGATTGGTTGTGCTTTGGCTTGCTCGAGCTGCTTGATGCCCCACCCCCATACAGCTGCTCAGACTGCCCTAACGTTGAGTAACCTATGTTTGTTTCTTTTTTCCTTATTCATCTTAGAGATTTGATGGCCTACTTTGTTAGTGTTTGATTCTTTCTTAATTCTCATTTGCATATCCACTTTTCTAGAGCAATTAATTTTTTCCTGTACTCTTGTGATTTTATTTATCTTGCTTCCCTTTGTATGTGTAGAATTTCTTTAAGTATCCTCTGTAATGCTGGTTTATTGGTCATGAATTCTTTTAGTTTATACTTATTTTGGAAGGGTTTTAGTCCTTAATTCTGAAGGATAATTTTGCTGGGGACAGTAATTTAGAATTACATCATTCTGTGCCCTCATGACCTTTAGAGTTAAATCTGTTATTGTAATGGGTTTGTTTTCAATGTATGATTTGGAGCTTCTCTCTTGAAGTTTCTAATAATCTATCTTTGTTCTGTACTTTGGGTGGTTTAACTATAATATGTCACGTAGAGGTCGGTTTGGGTTATATCTACTTCAGGTTATAAATGCATCCTGTACTCGAGTGTCCATATCTTTCCCTATATTTGGTGAAATTTCTGCCATTATTTCACTGAATGGGTTTTCAATGCCTTTAAATCTGAACCTCAACTCCCTCATCTATTCATACTATTCTTTAAGTTTGGTGGGGTTTTTGTTGTTGTTGTTGTTATTGTTTGTTTGCTACTGGGATTGAACTCAGGGGCACTCAACCTTTGAGCTACAGCCCCCAGCCCTTTTTATTTTTTATTGTGGAACAGGGTCTTATTAAGTTGCTGAGGCTACCCTCAAATTTGTGATTCTCCTGCCTCAGCCTCTCAAATCACTGTGATCATAGGCATGCTTCACTGTGCCCTGCATATGTTTGGTCTTTTAATGTCATTCCCATAAATATTAAATATTCTGATCATTTTTGTTTTTATTGCTTTCTGAATGTGATAATTCATCAGCCTTGTCTTCAAGCTGTGATAGTCTTTTTTCTGTCTGATCTAGTCAATTAGTGAGGCTTTCAACTGAGTTTTGTATTTGGCTTTTTGAACTTTTTATATACAAAATTTATGTTTGGTTATTTTTCAGACTCTTTATTGAATTGCTTTCATATGCTACGTTGTCTTTCTTAGTTCAGTCAGCTGTTTATTTGTATCCTCTGAAGTCATGGATCATTTTTAACATCATTTATTTTAATTCTTTGACATTTCATCCACTTCAATATCAAGAATCGTTTACTAGAATATTGTGAACTTTTGGAGAAGTCATGCTTCTTTGTTTTTTCACTTCTTCTATTCCCATGTTGATATCTGTGAGGGTCTTCTTCAAGAACAGTCTTCTCTTCATAATGTGTCCTGGGATATCAGAGTGTTGTGAAGTGTTGAGTTTAATTCCGACCAGACTTTATAGTATGTCAGTGATTAGTGGGGTTTGACACACGTAGTGTAAGAGCCTTGGGGTTTCACTTTTTCTATAGGCCTCAAAAAAACGGGGCTGCTCTGGAATATATTGGTTATGCATTCTGTGGTTACTCCTCCAGTTTTTAGCAACATGTGTTCTAGAACTTATTCTCTTTTTTTTGGATGCTGGGGATCGAACCCAGGGCCTTGTGCTTACAAGGCAAGCACTCTACCGACTGAGCTATCTCCCCGGCCCCACAACATGTGTTCTAAAAGGGTACGGGAGCAGCCTATGCTAAGGTCCTTGATAGGCGCAGTCTTCTACAATCTTTGCATTGTTTCTCCCTGTTGCTATGATGTTGAATTCCAAGAATGGGTCTTAAGGTTTCCCCTAGCCATGCCCACCTGGGGCCAGGTCATCAGCAGGGGCTTTTGCCTCTCTTATTTTTTCAGCTGAAGTATCCACCAGTGTTTGAGAGGAGCTGGGTTTGGAGTGGAGTAAAATGCAATTTCTCTTAGCTGGCCTGGATCTATCCAACATGCTCAGAGTGTCAGACTTGATCCTTGGCACCATGTAGAAAGAAGAAAACAACAATAACAACAACAAATAGGAGCAAAGCAAATATAGAAATAAAGTAAAAACCAAGTGAAGATTACCATATGCATATTGTAAACAACAGGAATCATGGAAGTAAAAATAATATACAATAAACTGAAAAGTTAAAAAGAGATAAATTAAGGCAGATAAAAGGGGAAAGTAAAAGAAAATTAGAAAATACAAATAAAACTAGGAGTAAAGTATAAAATGAAAGCAATAATTTAAGAAAGAAAGAAAACCAAAAAGAGAAGAAAAAAATTTTAGCCAGGCATGGTAACAAATGCCTATAATTCCAGTGACTGGGGAGACTGAGGCAGGAAGATGACAAGTTTGAAGCCAGCCTCAGCAACTTAACAAGGAGAAGGAGAGAGAAATGAAAAATATTTTTACACAGGCACATGAACCAAACAGTGAAAAAATGAAAGTGTTAGCCTAGCAAGGTGGTACTCCCAATAATTTCAAGTACTTGGGAAGCTGAGACAGGAGGATCACAAGTTTGAGGTCAGCCTTGATAACTTAGTGAGATTCTGTCTCAGAAGAAAATTAAAGGGACTGAGATGTAGCTCAGTGACAGAGCACTTCTGTAGCATGCATGAGGCTCTGGGTTCAATCCCAAGTATCAAAATTTCAAAAAACATTTGTGGAGGTCATCAATCATGCAGGCAAGAGTAATGGATGTTTGCTACCTATTCCAATCAGAACTCTTTTTTCTGATTCTTCTTAGGCTATGTGCCCCTTGGAAAGAGAAAAGGCTGAGGGCTATTCACCCCTTCCTTCTTACTTTTGCTTTGCTTTCCAGGTAACCAGCAGGAATGGTTTGGTACCTGAACCAGTTGAAAGAGTTTTCAGCTGTCCTGCTCACCAGTATAAGCTAGCTTGAAAGGCATTTTCTTCAGAGAGATTAGCTTATCATACTGCAAGGGTCAGGCAGCACATATGGGTCCCCAAAACCCTTTGTGAAACCCATTTGGAAGAAAATGTAACTATCTTCATTGGGCATAGGGGCATGGTGGGTTCTATGTAGTTCACTACCCATGACTCTGATCTTCCAAGATCTACCTTGCTGACATAATCATGCATACCATCTTGGTCCCCAGAACTTCCTCAATTGGCCATCCAAGCTGCTAGTCTTAAATGGGAAGTGTGTTCTCCTTTCTATGTCACTGATCTGTTTGCCATTGCAGAGTTTTCGGAGAGTTTATTTCAGTAGTATTCCCCTGAGGCCAGACTTGGTTTCAAGTTAAATTCCCACTGAGTGGTATATATACACAATGCTATATTACTCAGCCATAAAGAAGAATGAAAGTATGCATTTGCCAGTAATGGATGGAACTGGAGGCTATCATGCTAAGTGAAATAAGCCAAACCCCCAAATCCAAAGACCAAATGTTCTTTCTTTTTTTCTTTTTTTTAATTTATTTTTTTTATTATTGTACACAAATGGGATACATGTTGTTTCTCTATTTGTACATGGCGTAAAGGCATACCATTTGTGTAATCATAAATTTACATAGGGTAATGTTTGATTCATTCTATTATTTTTTCCCTTCCCCCCACCCCTCCCACCCCTCTTTTCCCTCTATACAGTCTTTCCTTCCTCCATTCTTGCCCCCCTCCCTAAACCTAACTCTAACCCTAACACTAACTCTTCCCACCCCCCATTATGTGTCCTCATCCACTTATTAGCGATATCATTCTTCCTTTGGTTTTTTGAGATTGGCTTACCTCACTTAGCATGATATTCTCCAGTTTCATCCATTTGCCTGCAAATGCCATAATTTTATTATTCTTTATGGCAGAGTAATATTCCATTGTATATATATACCACAGTTTCTTTATCCATTCATCAATTGAAGGACATCTAGGTTGGTTCCACAATCTGGCTATTGTGAACTGAGCAGCTATGAACATTGATGTGGCTGTATCTCTGTAATATGCTGATTTTAAATCCTTTGGGTATAGGCCAAGGAGTGGGATAGCTGGGTCAAATGGTGGTTCCATTCCAAGTTTTCTAAGGAGTCTCCATACTGCTTTCCAGAGTGGCTGCACTAATTTGCAGTCCCACCAGCAATGTATGAGTGTACCTTTCTCCCCACATCCTCGCCAACACCTGTTGTTGCTTGTATTCTTGATAATTGCCATTCTAATTGGGGTGAGATGGAATCTTAGGGTGGTTTTGATTTGCATTTCTCTTATTACTAGAGATGTTGAACATTTTTCCATATGTTTGTTGATTGGTTGTATATCTTCTGTGAAGTGTCTGTTCATTTCCTTAGCCCATTTGTCGATTGGATTACTTGCATTCTTGGTGTAGAGTTTTTTGAGTTCTTTATAGATTCTGGAGATTAGTGCTCTATCTGAAGTATGATTGGCAAAGATTTTCTCCCACTCTGTAGGCTCTTTCTTTGCATTGCTGATAGTTTCCTTTGCTGAGAGAAAGCTTTTTAGTTTGAATCTATCCCAGTTATTGATTCTTGCTTTTATTTCTTGTGCTATTGGAGTCCTGTTGAGGAAGTCTGGTCCTAAGCCGACATGTTGAAGCTCTGGACCTACTTTTTCTTCTATAAGATGCAAGGTCTCTGGTCTGATTCCGAGATCCTTAATCCATTTTGAGTTTAGTTTCGTGCATGGTGAGAGATATGGGTTTAGTTTCATTCTGTTGCATATGGATTTCCAATTCTCCCAGCACCATTTGTTGAAGAGGCTATCTTTTCTCCATTGCATATTTTTGGCCCCTTTGTCTAGTATGAGAAAATTGTATTTATTTGGGTTTGTGTCCATGTCCTCTATTCTGTACCATTGATCCACCTTTCTATTTTGGTACCAATACCATGCCGTTTTTGTTACTATTGCTTTGTAGTAGAGTTGAAGATCTGGTATTGCGATACCCCCTGCTTCACTCTTTCTGCCAAGGATTGCTTTAGCTATTCTAGGTTTTTTATTCTTCCAGATGAATTTCATAATTGCTTGCTCTATTTCTGTAAGGTACATCATTGGGATTTTAATTGGAATTGCATTGAATCTGAATAGCACTTTTGGTAGTATGGCCATTTTGACAATATTAATTCTTCCTATCCAAGAACATGGGAGATCTTTCCATCTTCTAAGGTTTTCTTTAATTTCTTTCTTTAGTGTTCTGTAGTTCTCATTGTAGAGGTCTTTCACCTCTTTTGTGAGATTGATTCCCAAGTACTTTATTTTTTTCGAAGCTATTGTGAATGGGGTAGTTTTCCTAATTTCTCTTTCTGAAGATTCATCGCTGATGTATAGAAATGCCTTAGATTTATGTGCATTGATCTTATATCCCGCTACTTTACTGAATTCACTTATGAGATCTAACAGTTTTCTGGTAGAATTTCCTGGTTCCTCTAAGTATACAATCATATCATCAGCAAATAGGGATAGTTTGAGTTCTTCTTTTCCTATTCGTATCCCTTTAATTTCTTTGGTCTGTCTAATTGCTCTGGCTAGAGTTTCAAGGACAATATTGAAAAGAAGTGGTGAAAGAGGGCATCCCTGCCTTGTTCCAGTTTTTAGAGGGAATGCTTTCAGTTTTTCACCATTTAGAATAATATTAGCCATGGGCTTAGCGTAGATGGCCTTTACAATGTTAAGGAATGTTCCTACTATCCCTATTTTTTCTAGTGTTTTGAGCATGAAGGGATGCTGTATTTTATCAAATGCTTTTTCTGCATCTATCGAAATAATCATGTGATTCTTGACTTTAAGTCTATTGATATGGTGAATGACATTTATTGATTTCCTGATGTTGAACCAACCTTGCATCCCTGGGATAAAACCCACTTGATCATGGTGCACTATCTTTTTAATATGTTTTTGTATGCGATTTGCTAAAATTTTGTTGAGAATTTTTGCGTCGATGTTCATTAAGGATATTGGTCTGAAATTTTCTTTCCTCGATGTGTCTCTGTCTGGTTTAGGTATCAGGGTGATATTGGCTTCATAGAATGAGTTTGGGAGGGTTCCCTCCTCTTCTATTTTATGGAATACTTTGAGAAGTATTGGAATGAGCTCTTCTTTAAAAGTTTTGTAGAACTCGGCTGAGAACCCATCTGGTCCTGGACTTTTCTTTGTTGGTAGGCTTTTGATGACTTCTTCTATTTCATTACTTGAAATTGGTCTATTTAAATTGTGTATGTCCTCCTCGTTCAGTTTAGGCAATTCATATGTCTCTAGAAACCTGTTGATGTCTTCGAAATTTTCTATTTTGTTGGAGTATAGATTTTCAAAATAGCTTCTAATTATGTTTTGTATTTCACTGGTGTCTGTTGTGATATTTCCTTGTTCATTCTGAATTTTAGTGATTTGGGTTTTCTCTCGTCTTCTCTTTGTTAGTGTGGCTAAAGGTTTATCAATTTTGTTTATTTTTTCGAAGAACCAAGTATTTATTTTGTCAATTTTTTGTATTGTTTCTTTTGTTTCAATTTCGTTGATTTCAGCTCTGAGTTTGACTATTTCCTGTCTTCTACTACTTTTGGTATTGGTCTGTTCTTCTTTTTCTAGGGCTTTGAGCTGTAGTGTTAGGTCGTTTATTTGTTGAGTTTTACTTCTTTTATTAAATGCGCTCCATGAAATAAATCTTCCTCTAAGTACTGCTTTCATAGTGTCCCAGAGATTTTGATATGATGTTTCTTTGTTCTCGTTTACCTCTAAGAATTTTTTAATTTCCTTCCTAATATCTTCTGGTATCCATTCATCATATAATAGCATATTGTTTAATCTCCAGGTGTTGGAGTAGTTTCTGTTTTTTACTCTTTCATTTATTTCTAACTTTAATCCATTATGATCTGATAGAATACAAGGTAGTGTCTCTATCTTCTTGTATTTGCTGACATTAGCTTTGTGGCATAATATATGGTCTATTTTAGAGAAGGATCCATGTGCTGCTGAGAAGAAAGTGTATTCGCTCTTGGTTGGATGGTATATTCTATAAATGTCTGTTAAGTCTAAATTATTGATTGTGTTATTGAGATCTATGGTTTCTTTGTTCAATTTTTGTTCGGAAGATCTGTCCAGTGGTGAGAGAGGCATGTTAAAATCACCTAGTATTATTGTGTTATGGCCTATTTGGTTTCTAAAATTGAGAAGGATTTGCTTAACATACATGGATGAGCCACTGTTTGGGACATAGATGCTTATGATTGTTATATCTTGCTGATTTATGCTTCCCTTAAGCAGTATGAAATGTCCTTCCTTATCCGTTCTGACTGACATTGGCTTGAAGTCCACATTATCTGAAATGAGGATGGATACTCCAGCTTTTTTGCTGAGTCCATGTGCATGGTATGTTTTTCCCCATCCTTTCACCTTTAGTCTATGGGTATCTCTTTCTATGAGGTGAGTCTCTTGCAGGCTACATATTGTTGGATCTTTCTTTTTAATCCAATCCGCCAGTCTATGTGTTTTGATTGATGAATTCAGGCCATTAACATTCAGGGTTATTATTGAGATATGATTTGTATTCCCGGTCATTTGGTTCATATTTAAAATTTTATTTATTTATTTATTTATTTATTTATTTATTTTTTGACACATCTTGGTTCTTCCTTTATTTGACAGTTCCTTTAGGATAATTCCTCCCTTTGCTGATTTGCTTCTTTGTTTTTTATTTCTTCCTCATGAAATATTTTGCCGAGAATGTTCTGTAATGCTGGCTTTCTTTTTGTAAATTCTTTTAGCTTTTGTTTATCATGGAAAGATTTTATTTCATCGTCAAATTTGAAGGTAAGCTTTGCTGGGTATAAGATTCTTGGTTGGCATCCCAAATGTTCTTTCTGATATGCAGATAGTAACAAATAGTTGATGGGGAGGGAGGAGTGAAAGTTCATTGGATTGGGTGGGGGCCGAGGGATGGGGGATGGGAATGGGAAAGATAGAATGAATCAGACATAACATTCCTGAATATATGACCAGTGTAACTCCACAACATGTACAACTGCAAGAATGGAGAGCTACACTCCATGTATGTATGATATGTCAAAATACATTCTACTGTCATGTATAACTTAAAAGAACAAAAAAAGCCTTTTGCTAAAAACAAAAAAAAAAAAGAATGAATTTTAATACTGAAGAAAAAAAGTTTAGCATTCTTTCTGACTTTGCCTTCCAAGATAAAACCACCAAATTGTTCTTCATCCCTTATTTCTCTGGCTGTTTCTTCTTCATTTTCCTCCTGACTTTAGGGTTCTTCTTGTTCTTTCCTACCCCAACAATTATGAATGTAATGTCAGAGATCTTATGCTAATAAAAATCAAATGCCCTACAAAAAAAAAAAAATGCTCACTGAGACAGTGTAGTAATGTTTGCAGCAGGTTCTAAGTAATAGGGAAAATTAGAACTTTTGCTTCCCAAAATAGTAAGCTAGTCTTCCTAAGATAAAAATCAACATTGTGGTTGTCAGATGCACAGAACTACTCCAGCCCCAGCCTGCTATGCAGATCTCAGATCAGCTGTTGCTCAGGGTTCACAGTACCCTTCTGATTGTGCCAATTTATGTGCCTGTGTATAGAGAGAGGGTCTCCCTTTTTTCTCCACTGTCTTCACCCTCTGCAAAATAATCAGTGTTGGGGCACTCTTTCTCATCCACTCTTCCACTATCCAGAGTATATGGACTTCTCCAAATCTCTGTTCACTATTGAACTTTAACTTTTTCCGAGTCACCCACCTGGAAGAGTAGTAGTTTTCTAGTTGTTTTGATTCCAACTTGTGGATAAGCAGTGAATCCACCATCTTGAAAACCCTCTTCTTAACTGTCTTTGGTATTAAGGTAATACTGGCCTAAAAGAATGAATGAGTTAGGAAGTATTCCCTCCACTTTGGTTTAAATGGACTTTGTTTTGGGTATTGAATCCAGGGCCTCACATGCTAAGAATACTCTACCACTGAACTACACCCCTACCCCCAAATGGACATTGTTTTAAGTACCCTTTAAGTACCCAAATGTGTGATAATTTATGCAACAGAAAATTAAAACAAGTGCTAAAGAAAAGCAACCAGAAATATTGTGCCCCTTGATGGAAGAACAAACCATTATCTGTGAAACAATCTTGGAAAAACCAAAACTCTGAATCTGATCAAGCCTTGAAGTCTAGATCTAAATACCAATTATCTTTGGAAACAAACCAATGTTTTAATTGCATTGCTGTAACTAATATATGATAAGAACAACTTATTGTATATTATCTTAGAGAAGTAAGAGTTTACTTTGGCTTACAATTTAAGAGGTTCAGTCCATGGTCAGCCAGTCCGTTGCTTTGGACCTGAGGTGGGGTAGAATATCATGGTAGAAGGATGGCAGAGGAAAAGCTGATCAGTTCATGACAGCCAGGAAACAGAGAATGAGGTGCTAAGGACAAAATATAAACCCCAATAACAAATATGGAAGCAGAGAAGGATGATTGTCTCTGTGTGAAACTATAGAAAAAACTTTCTAAGGAACAAAGATACTAAAGGCTGAATATTGCTATCATCTAATTAAAATAGAAGATATATTAACAGGTAAATAAAATTGGTATTGCTATGAGAGATAAAATTATTTCATGTGTAAGTAGAAATATTATTAGGATTTTCTTTTTTTTTTTAGGTGGTGATAGTGGACTGGATGGGTTAGGAGGACCAGGTGTGCAACTAGGAAGCCCAGACAAGAAAAAACGCAAGGCGAATACACAGGTAAATTGACATTTTCTTTAGTAATAGTTTTTCCTTGTTGGTATGATCAGGCTAATAAGGGAAATTCAAATTTGGTAATGGGTATTTTTTCCTATCTTTATTCAGAACCCAATAATGAATTCTGCAGTGATTGTTTTGTTTTTTATTCTGCAATCGGTGGCTGACTTTGATTGTAAATAGTGCAAGAAGTAAGTATAGGCAGACAAATTAAAATACTTATTCTTAAATCTAATTCAAAGATTTTTAAAAGGCATAAGTGCCTGCAGTTCTATTATAAGATTTAAAAATATGTAGAAACAAATTATAAGATTTAAAAATATGTAGGAACAAATTTAACCTGAGGTTATGTTCAGTTATTACAGTAATTCAGTGTTATGTGCATATCACAGAGCAATCATGATGGAGGCATCCTTTGTTATAACTTGTAGTTGTAATCAGTGATTATACATATAGGCTTTTATGGCTTTATTCTCTAGTTGGGAGCACTTTTTTTTTTTTTTTGTGGTGCTGGGGATTGAATCCAGGGCCTTGTACTTGTAAGGCAAGCACTCTACCAAATGAGCTATATCCCCAGCCCTTGAAGCATTCTTGATAATAAAGACTACAAATAAGTATTATATCTGTACAAATAATTTTGCCTTTCCATTTTGGCCACTATCTGTTAAACTTTGCAATGTGATTAAATCTGGCAGTTTATTTTTCCAGTGTGAAGCCTAGAGCTTAGTGTTTTGGCATTACTTTAATTGTATCTGCCTGAAGTTAAACTAAGAGGGAAAAAAAATAGATCTTGTTTATTGTTATTTAATTTTATGATTTTGGGGGGAATCTAAATGGTACTTTGGGTTAGAATACTTTAGTGTTTCAAGTGAAAGAGTTTACAGGAAAACATAGTAAACGAAAATTATGATAATGAAACTTCTTTTGAAGGTAAAATACATGAGGGATTTGAAATAACAATGGATTTGTGCTAAGAAGAGCATACCTTATTTCCTTTCCTGAATGAAACATGCATATTTTTATCATTAAGTATAATTAAATATTAACAGTAATTATAATGGAAAGGTCAAGTGAAGAAATTAAATTTTTATAACAGGGTAAGAGATAGTTGACCAAAACTAAATTCATAGATGTTAAGATAACAGGACCATTGTAATGACTTCTTTAGTTAAGAACATGTATTTTACTTTACATTTTCTTTTCAGGGACCTTCTTTTCCTCCATTATCTGAGTATGCTCCACCACCAAATCCAAACTCTGACCATCTAGTGGCTGCTAATCCATTTGATGACAACTATAATACTATATCCTATAAACCACTACCTTCATCAAATCCATATATTGGCCCTGGTTATCCTGGCTTTGGAGGCTATAGCACATTCAGAATGCCACCTCACGTTCCCCCAAGAATGTCTTCGCCATATTGTGGTCCTTACTCACTCAGGAATCAGCCACACCCATTTCCTCAGAATCCTTTGGGCATGGGTTTTAATCGACCTCATGCTTTTAACTTTGGGCCACATGATAATTCAAGTTTTGGAAATCCATCTTATAATAATGTACTAAACCAGAATATTAACATGCCTAATCAACATTTTAGACAAAATCCTGCTGAAAACTTCAGTCAGATTCCTCCACAGAATACCAGCCAAGTATCTAATCCTGATTTGGCATCTAATTTTGTCCCTGGAAATAATTCAAGTTTTACTTCTCCATTAGAATCTAATCATTCTTTTATTCCACCTCCAAACACTTTTGGTCAAGCAAAAGCACCACCTCCAAAACAAGACTTTAGTCAAGGAGCAACCAAAAACACTAATCAAAATTCATCTGCTCATCCACCTCACTTAAATATGGAGGATACAGTGAATCAGAGCAATATTGAATTAAAAAATGTTAATCGAAACAGTGCAGTAAATCAAGAGAACAGTCGTTCAAGTAGCACTGAAGCTACAAACAACAGCCATGCAAATGGGACACAGAACAAGCCACGACAACCTAGAGGTGCAACAGATGCCTGCACCGCTGAAAAAAGCAATAAATCCTCTCTCCACCCAAGCCGTCATGGCCATTCGTCTTCCGACCCAGTGTATCCTTGTGGAATTTGTACAAATGAAGTGAATGATGATCAGGATGCCATCTTGTGTGAGGCCTCTTGTCAGAAATGGTTTCATCGGATCTGTACTGGAATGACTGAAACAGCTTATGGCCTCCTAACAGCAGAAGCATCAGCAGTATGGGGCTGTGATACCTGTATGGCTGATAAAGATGTCCAGTTAATGCGCACTAGAGAGACTTTTGGTCCACCTGCAGTGGGCAGTGATGCTTAATCACAGGCATTAACTAAAGTGGAGTTTTTCCTCTGTGTATTACAGAGGTTCGGTGACACAGGATTTTAATGTTTTACATTATTTTTTTTAAATGCACACAAAAAACATTATTTACCTTTTAGTTTTTATTAATATTTCACTTCATTACTAGTATAACTTTGTATTGTCATTGTTTTCTCTCTTAAATGAGAATAATGTATGTGGGGTTCTTTAGAAACAAATGTTAGTAGTTATTTATCATAAACATAAAAGCCTCTTGAAGCTTCAAAATAATATAACAAATGTAGGCAAGTTTTAACTTTTAAAAGTTAGAAGCATTGAAAATGTGTATTTCAGTGCTGACTTTGGCTGTTAAACATTTAGTTAAAAAGTTTTTGGAGGATCCATTTAAAATGTTCCCAAACATAATATGTGTAGGTATAACATGGGGGAAAGCATACATTTTAATGGATTTTTTTTTAAATAAGAAGAGTATGACACCAGATTCCTCCTCCTCTAGGGTCTTTGAAATTAGTGAATTTCATACTTTAAAATTAGACTTTCCAGTATATCTGTACAGATATGACACAGAGAGATTTTAGCATATAGATTCTCAGCATTTGCTTATTAACTTGTGGATTGTATCACATGAAATTGCTAATATTAGATCAATTGAAAATTGACTGCACTTAATAAAGTTGACTTAAAGTGTGTTTCCAGTTGTACTATTTAGAATTACGATAGTATTTTGGTCTTATTTTTCTTTGAATATTGAGTTGTTTTGTTATTGTTGTCCAGAGAAATAAATAATAGTGTCCTCTGAAGAATTGTGAACACTTTCTTTTATATGACTTTAAACTGGGACATAGTGCAAATAGGAAGGTATAAACACCAGTTTTGACTTTAGTGGACTCTGCTGGCAAAAGAAATAACTACTCAATGGTGATTTGAAAAATCTTGTTATGGGGATCTGAATTTCCAAAACGTACCTCAGGGAAGATCAAAATCCATTTAAACAAAGACCAATTAAGAACCTAGGTGAAAGCTAACTTGTAAACAACCAGTAATTTGAGGCCTTGCTGTAGGCTAAGGAGTTTTTGCTGTGACTGGGAAATGTGTAAAAATGGATCTGAGAGTATACTCTAGAGAGAGAGAGAAAGAACAGGTATGCTCACTAAGATTCAAAACAAAGAAAAAAAAAAAAAAGCAAAACATGTTGAGAGCAGATCATAACTGGTGACCAAAAAAAAAACCAGAAAACAAAAAAACAACCCAAATAAATTAGACAATATAGTATGACAATTGATAATAATTTATACAATGATTGAATATTGATGAAACTCCCTATATAATAATGCACCACAATTATCATTGCAATCAAAAAAGTTTGGAAGACGATGGTGATCTGTGAAGGAGATAATTACTACATTTTGAACCTGGGGAAACAGTGATAGCAGTAGCATGTTGTCAAGAAATCTGAATTCTTTATGAAAATTTTGTTTGTTAACCAACATCCTTGGTTAACAAACATGAACCCTCATTTTTACATGACAGTACTTTACATGTCGCAAGTCACTAAAGCAAAGTCAATTGATTTGGGCTGTGAAATTTTGTCATATCAATCATAGTCCCTGGACTTTTTTTGTGTGTGTGTGGTGCTGGGGATTGAACCCAGGGCCTTGTGCTTACGAGGCAAGCATGCTACCAACTGAGCTATATCCCCAGCCCTAGTCCCTGGACCTTTAATGAACTACCATCTTTTTGATCATTTGGGGCTTTTTCTAAGAAACAACATATTCCCCAACTGAGAATCAGTAACTGGAGTATTTGAACAATTTATATATTCTAAGAAAAGGATGAATTATATAAAAATGGAGAAAACTGCTAATGCTTCTGATACATATTTTGATGGAGAAAAACTTACTTTAAAAATAGTGTTCTAATTTTGACCTACAAAACAGCAATTTCATATGGTACAAGGTAATAGATGGCTTGTTCCTTTTACCCTCAACTAGTTAGAGGTGAGTACAAAATATTTTCAATAGTTGTATTATGTATATCTTCACAATTTTAGGAAATGAAATGATATAAAATCTAATACTATGTGTTCTTTTTTGTGAAAACTTTACCAGTTGAAGCAGGTCAAAATGCATTGTTTTGGGCTGACTTTGGCATTTGATTATGTTCAGTACATACTTGAAGATCCCATTTTGCTGACTTTGTAGTTTTGTTAGAGATATATAATTTTCTAAATGTTGAAGGACCTAGTTTTGTTTTTTCTGAAATATTCTTGAGTAACAATTTTTAAGAAATGATACAGTGCATGCTATATCACTACTCTTTAGCATCAGATCATGACTTTTTTGACTGAATAGAACTAGTTAGATATTGTTAGTGGAAACTTCCAATGCCCTCAGGAGTTAACACTTGATGTGGTAGGGTACTTGATTTATGCTCATTGCTAAAATTGTATGCAGTTTCTTAAAACCTTCATTGCTTACAGTTTACGTAGTTACCTATTTTTGTGAAAATGAAATAACCTCTGCCAAGCTAATCTAAAGATATTTATGAGGTGTTTCTTTCACTTTCTATCTCCAAGTGGTTTTTTAAAAATCGTCTAAACAAACCAATTTTTATTCAAGTATTTAGGTTTTCAAAATACCTTACTTAAGTAAGAATCTAATGGTTCTAAAGGAAAAACCCATGACAGATTCTGGCACAAATCAGCCAAACTGTAGTCATTGCTGACAAACATTTTCATGTGTTTGAATTAATTTTCTTACTAATTCTACATTTGTCTCTACAAAACTCTTAAGTCAAAAATCATATAGATGCTAGATACTGAGGGGTAGGAAAAATGATGAATTCTGAGAATGACCCGAAAATTTGTCCAACTTATGACAAAGAAGACTTAAACAAATTGATAGTTTTCTTAGGAAAAGTGATGAGCCGTTCTCAACTTTAAAAATATGCAGTGATAGATACAGGTGGTGGAATTGTACCTTTTGGGGTATTATCCCTTTCCTTCACCTCATCTCACATGCACATGTATATATACAAGGACATACAACCAAGTAGGAAATTAGAGTTTCTCCTACATTCTCAAGTGTTGCTGAAGTTTAAACTGGCTAAAAATATTTAGCATCTAGGCTCCCTCACTAAGGTCAGGTTACTGATGAAAAGTTGTCAAGCATCAGTTCCTTTCTTAGGACTTGTTTTACTCATTAATGATTCCTGGTCCACATGCTTCTAGATATTACTGGACACACTAATACTGAAACAGCTTAGTCTATAATAGAAAATTAATTGTTCTTCAGATAGAGTGCTTAGAATTAGATTTGTGATCAGTGATTTCCTTTTGAGTAAAATGCTTTAGAATACTAATATTATGATTCTTATTACCCAAGCTAGGAAGTTATAAACATGAAATGGAAGATTTTCTTGTACTAGTGCTTAGTCTTCATAGATAAGCACAATATAAATAAATCCAGTTTTTTTGGTAGCCTTCTATCCAGACTCTCAATTTTGCTTAGTGGCAGGAAAAAACTCTAGTATGGATCACCATGAAATCTGCTGACTTTAATCATCCACATAAAATAAGTACCAAGAGTCTTCATATAACATGCTTTCAAACTTTTGTGTCTTGAACAAATTAGAATGCTAGTATTTATTATCCAACATACTAACTGTATTTAATAGTAAGAAAATACATAAGCAGTGATTTTTTAAAAGGGAGTTATAAAGTATTTTGGATTTCTTTTGCAATGTACAGAGGTTTCATATGCATGAGCATTTGTGCTATTTTAGACTTTTTTTTTTTAATTAAAAGAAGTTGAAGAGCATCCAGGCTCCCAAAGTTCATTTGTAAATAGTGGCTTGGAACTCTATATAAAATGATTATATTCCTAGGGAAGCTCATAAAGACTTATTTAAACCATAATGTAGTTAACTGCTGTTATCATACCAGGCTCTCTGTTTTCTTAAGGAAACCAGTCATGTAAGAGAAAGAAGCAGAGGTCTCTCCTTTTTTCTGATGTGCTGAGGAAGGTTAAATTCTGTCCTGTGGGTTGTTTCCCAGTGGCTCTTTTACCATCTTAAACTCTCTGGTGTAGCACTGCATAAACAGGCTTGTCTTTCCCCCTCCTGGATGCTCTGTCTCTCAAATTTTCCTGTCCTTCCTCTAATCAGAAATTGTTTGGTGGTATCTGTTGGCTAGATTTAAGAGAAAAGCATTTTCTGCTGAGATATGAGTGAAGATAATGGAGAAAGTGACTTTTTTAAAAAACAAATCTTTGGGATGGGGAGGTAGTTCAGTCGGTAGAGTGCTTGCTTTGCAAGCACAAGGCCCTGGGTTCGATCCCCAGCACCTCAAAAAAAAAAAAAATCTTCAAAATAATCTTTAATATTATCAGTATGACCATATTTTAGGCATCAAGGAAAAGTTAACAGTTAAATTAAAATTTAATTTTAGCAAATTAACCTGTATTGTCTTAAGAGTATTTCTAATTTCCTTTAGATTGTTTGGCCTTTTTACAACTTCCTGTCCTCTAATTCTGAACTCATTTTCAAATTTGAGTAACTTTCTTTTTTTCATTTATCCAGAAGAGCAGTATAAAAGTCACAACTGCATTTTCCAACTCTTGGTAGAGTGAGGTTTGGAGGCATCCCTGAAGTGAGGAAACTAGGGATAACACTAACATCTTCCAAGACAAGTGATCAAGGGGAAATGAAGGGAAGAAAATGACCATGTGTGTGCCAGGCATTAACACATCAGAAATTGCCTGTGCTTATTAAAAACTTTAATTGAAATCCAATGGATAAGCTTCATCTTTGTGGTGTTTTATCAATAATACATCCATTTGCAATTATATTAAAACTTACTCAAAATATTGGTATCTTTCCTATTCTGTAGATATGTAGATGATGTTGCTTGTTAGTTAAAATGTTATCTTTTATAAAAGAAAGTCCTGCTTCTTACCATGATGTATGTGACTTAAATGATTGTTTCATATTAAAACTATTTCTTCCTTATGTACTGTTTACATATACCTCTTTTTGGGATATTAGTTCAGTACTTTTATACAAATCTGAGTGTGTTCCACATTGGTGACATGTATTTTTGCAGTAAGTTTTGTTTTGTTCTTAGAGCATGTCTAAAGTAATACATGCACTAGTGCTGTGGTCTGTGGCAAAATTACTGTAATTCAAATTGGAAAACAAAATGTTTCCAGACTTTGTCCAACATTTATTCCTATGGCAAAGGAAATTACTATGTAATACTAATTACTTCTTATGCTGGTATGTTTTAAGCTACTCTATGAAGTATGTGAAACATCAATATTTATGGATTAGTAGATGGTCTGATGTCTTTGAAATGTGAGAGAGGAGTAAAATTGGTGTTAGCAATTTATGACACTCATAAAACAATAAAATTTGTTTAAAATTTTAAATTTGATCTTCTACAGGTACAATTTACTAAGGAATTAACTGACAGTGCTTATTAGTATTCTTTTAGCTCATGCTACTAGAATTATATAGTAGACATTGAACTTAAGCAAATATCTCACAACCAAAAGCAGTATCATTCACTCCACCATGACCACAATAAGTAGCAATACTAATCTTCACTTATTAAGAAGTGACTAAGATACCATAAAACTCCTCTAATTTACTTGAAATTTGTAATTATTGATACAAAGACTTGAATGCAGTTTACTTTGTATTATCTGGTGGGAAGACTTGTTAATAAAAGTCATAATCAAGATTTAAAGAAAAATGTTTAATTTTGAAGGCAAATTAAAAACTTTTTTAAATTTTAGAGGCATTATTTAAGAAAATTAGTTTTAAATCATTCTTATTTTGTCATAAAAACAGATAACCAAGAGAATTGTAATAGGTAATACTTGGCCAGTGCACATTTATATATTTGAAATCACATGCTTGAAAAAAAATAATAACTGCTCATGAGTGCTTAAACTGCATATCTTTTTAAAATATTAAATATTTTAGACTTTTATCAATTCAACTGTCCTGAATTAATGTTTTACTACACCAGTGAGTATATTAGAAGTAAATGTGTACCTACGTTATGTTAATAACATTTCTATACAGCATCATATTTGGCATGGTGGTTGTGGTATGTTTTGTACTTTTGATTGTCAACTTTTGATAGGCTCAATATAGCAATAAATCTGACTTAGTCTTAATATTTTTTAAAATGCCAGGTACCATATTGTGTCAGAATTTCATTATATTTGACTTGAGTGCTCATATTTTCATAGGTCTATTTTTGTGTTAAAAATTTTAATATTACATGTTAGGGCTTATGTGTGTATGCTGTGTGTGTGTGTGTCTAATATTTTCAATATAATCTTTTAGAACTGGGTGTTTCTATTTTAATCATAGAGGTTTAAAGAAGTATTAGTATTAAATGATCATGAACTGTTTTGTGGCAAAGTTTAAGTATGAGATTACTAGATCACTCCAAATTGCTCATTATCCTCTTATGGTTTATATAGGTTACAATTTTAAAAGAAATACAATTGTCTTGGTAACTGATAGATTATAGTAAATCATGGGTAGTTTGTTTAAAGGCTTCCAAGTGTTAAATCAATTACATTCTCTGTTCTGAAATACTTTTTAACGATTACTATAAATAGTAGTAAGCCAGTTCTCCTTTTTCAAGATGTTTAACTCTTACAGTTTCTCCCTTCTGATCCTATCCCTTTCTTCCCTAAACACCATGCTAGAATTTAAAACTGGATTTTACTTTGCCTTCCACTTTTCGGTTTTTTAGTCTAAAGTAATAAGACAAGTAAAGATTCTACTGTTAAGACAGTCCATGTTATTGTTGGCTATTCTTTTCAGGGATAATGCTAATGTCATTTGTGCATTGTACAAGGAATGTCAGTATATAGACCTACTATTGGTAGAAATGATGTATGGCAGGCTTTCTTGAATAATGTGTATGGTAAGTTTGTTTCCTATAGTGTTATTATGCTGAAGATTCTTTTAAATAAAGCTAGTTTTTAAAGAGAAAAAGACCTGTTTTAAGTGTTTGGCTTTCATCTTTCATCAGGACAAATAGTTGTGAGCATCTTGGCTTTGGTTGGGATATGTCCAACAAAACATCAAGTGGGAGTATGGCCTCCAATTTACCACGAATTTAATTTTATACTGAGAGAACCAACATTTTTGGTCAGGCCCTGTTATATACATTATTTTTCTTGCAGTAGATTACGTACAGAATAATCATACTTAATTTCTAAAAAGTCAGGAATGATCATATGCCAAAATGCTGTGGGTAAAAGAAGAGTGGGTGATTTTTCTCATTGTATTAGAGGAGGGAGGAGGATAGGAAAAGGAAAGACAGTGGGTTGAATCCAAAATAAATTTTCATATGTACTTATATGAATATACTGAAGTGAATCCCACCATCGTGTACACCCTTGAGAATGGGAGCCTAACTAGAATAAGATCTACTCCATGCTTGTAGAGTTATATCAAAATGAATTCTGTCATGTGCAACTAAAAGGAATCAATAAAAAATGTAAAATAAACGTATTCTTTTGGGGAGGAGAAAATATAATTTTTAAGAGTAAAGAGGAAAAAATAAGAAAAAGTATCAAATAAATTTGACATGAAAAATTCTGATAGAAAAAACAACTAACAAATACTTTTGAAATTTTAATCCACTCAAGATAAAAAGAATAGCCTGAAAATGAATTTAAGGTAAGTCTATTTAGGACTGTGAAATGTAAACTAAAAAAATTAAAATGAAATTATGGGACTGGGGTTGTGGCTCAGTGGTAGAGTGCTTGCCTAGTGGTAGTGTGAGGCACTGGGTTTGATCCTAAGCATCATAAAATAAATAAATAAAATGAAGGTATTGTGTCCATCTACAACTAAAAATATTTTTCAAAAAATGAAATTATGAAACCCAAATAAGTAGACATTATTCAACATTTATTGTCAGACTCTGTTCTAGGGCTAAAACTAGAGTAGTATATGAGACAAAAAAAAATCACAAATCTCAGTAAGTTTTTATTTTAGTGATGCAGACAACAAACTATAAAGAAAGGATAAGTACTATGAAGAAATAAAGGTCATGGAATAGGTTGTTTTGGAACTGGTGGGCAGGAGGCGCAAAGTAATTCATAGTTTTTAATAACTTAAAATATATTTAGGTGAAGAGTTGGAGTAAGGAAGACCATCACAGTGGTAACTGGAGAAGAGAATTCCAGGTAACAGCAGGAACTATGGTCCTGTGGCAGGATCATGCTTGACTTATTACAGATTTTTCAACTTGTGCGTCTGGAATGAAGTGAACAAGAGGAAGACTGACAGGAGATGGGATCAGAAATTTTACCGGAAGCCAGATAATGTAAGGCTTTGTCCACCAATTATTGAATGGACAAATCTTTATACATGCATATAATGTAAAAAGAATGAACTGATACACATTCTGAAAGCAAAAGAATGGGCATAGAATTCAGTTCAGTAGTTGCCAGGAATGGGAACTAAGGGTGGGAGGAGGGGACTGATTGCAAAGAAAAATTAAGAAATGCTTTGGTGAAATGGAAATGTTCCCTATCTTGGTTTTGCCTGAAGTTATTTGACTGTCAAGACTCAGAATTATATATCTCAAAAGGGTAATTTTTTTAAAGTGTTGGTTATTGAACACAGGGTCTCATGCATGCCCGCAAGTGCTCTACAACTGATTTATTCCCTCAGTGCAAAAGGGTGGATTTTTACTGCATGTAAATTATACCTCAGTAAACTAACTTTAAAAAAAATTGATTAGAGGTCAGGGAACAGGACTTACTTTCATATATTCCCTGTAAGTAAGAGGACTTGTTTATTTTGACTAAGGAGTGATATTTTTTAAATTGAAATGCAGCTACAGGAGTATTTGAGAGTTAATCTATAGTCTTAAATGCACCTATGAAAAACAAGGACATATTTTTAAAATATATATTCAACTCAAGAAGTTGAAAGATAGAAGACAAATCCTAAAGAAAGTAGAATAGAAACAAATATAAGGGTTGGGGATATAGCTCAGTTGGTAGAATGCTTGCCTTGCAAGCACAAGGCCCTAGGTTCAATCCCTAGCACTGCCAAAAAAAAAAAAAAAAAACCCAAACAAACAAACAAAAAAACAAATATAAAGTTAGTGAAATAAAAAGCAAAATAAAGATGGGAGAAAATCAGCAAAACTAAAGGTTAATTTTGCTAGTCTTTCAAAAGACTCGTAAACATTCAATAAGGGGATGGAGATCATACAAATTTAAAATATTAGAAATAAAAATGTGAACATAATCTTGGAGTAGAAAATGCTATGAACAGTCTATGTCAATGGAGACTAAGGTTAGTTGGAGAAAGATTGAGGAATAGGATATTGGTGTAACCCCATACACCGACATGACCAGGTGGTGATCAGTGTTAATATCACCAGGCATGGGACCAATCAACATCTTATGCTCCTGATATGAGTGAGGCACTTAGGAAGGCACAATGTCATCTCTGTGATATCCCTGCCAAGAATGCATGATCTGCCTCTCATGGTGGGGAAACATCAGATAGATCCACCTCGGGGGTTGTCCTACAAAAGGTAAGGTCTGCAGTCTCCAGACTGGAGAAAACTGAAGAGATGTGATAACACACTGAAATGTTCCCAGATGGGTTCTGAAGTAGAAATGAAAGAGTCATTGTGGGTAAAATATAAATGGGGTCTGTAGATTGGAGAATAATGTATTAATATTTATTTCCTTACTTGGAAGATTGTATTGACAACCTGTAGAAGAGTTTGGGGTAATTACATACTGGAATATTTAGCAGTAATGGGACATCATTCCTGCAGCTTGCTGTCATCAGAACAAGACTGATGGGTATGAGTATGAGAGTGTGAGTAAGGGTGTGTATGTGTAGAAAGAATACAGAGAAATTTAACATTAGGGAATCTGGGTGAAGTCATATAAGTGTTATATACTGCTTTTGCAACTTTGAAGCTTGAAATTATTTAAGATTAAATTATTCATATATATATGTGCCTCATATAGACCATGTTAAAAGCTAGCATCCCAAGATATCCAAGGGAGTTTCCCTACAAAAGGCAATTACACTGTGATCCTGAGAAGTGCACCTTATAGGCTATTTAAGCCCAGGCACCTCTTTTCTTGGTTCCCAGATGGAATCCCAAACCTCACTAAAACTTTACATTTGCTAACTCTTGTTTCTCTTTTTTTAGATTGTATGCTTTAGTTTCCGCTTATTCTTGGCCAAGTTTATCAATCCATCTGTCTTGTCTAACGTGTGGTCTGGGCTCTTTCTACAGCTATGTCCAGTGACCACTAGACCATTCTTAACTGCATAGTAGAGAGAAGACCTGGTGAATATTTGCCAGTCTGATTTGCACATCACCAATAAGTTATTCCCCATTGGGAATAACAATAAGCAGCAATGATTGGGAATTTTCTTTTATATTCTGGTCATTTTGTGGTCTTTACCAGGTGGATGAAGGGCATCTATTCTCTCAGGTTAGAATAATCACAAGAATATCTGAGTTGGCTGTGGTGGCGCATGCCTGTAATCCCAGAGGCTCAGGAGGCTGAGACAGGAGGATTGGGAGTTCAAAGATAGCCTCAGCAATGGTGAGGTGCTAAGCATCTCAGTGAGACCCTTTCTCTAAATAAAATACGAAATAGGACTGGGGATGTGACTCAGTGGTAAAGTGCCCCTGAGTTATCCCCAGTACCAAAAAAAAAAAAAAAAAATATATATATATATATATATATGTATACATATACAAACACACACACACACACACACACACACACATATATTACTAAAATGCAAAAACACCTCAAGAAGGTAGTACACCAAAATCAAGGGGGTTTTATTACAGGGATGTGAGGTTGGTTTAATATATGCAAATCGATAATTGTAACTTACCATGTAGAATTAAAAACAAAAATCACGTAATCATTTCAAAAGATAAAAGACCTTTGACAAAATTCAGCATCCATTCATGTTAATAATACTGGAGAAACTAGGAATAGTAGAAACTTACATCAACATTATAAAAGCTATATATGACAAACCTCAACATCATACTCAATGGAGAAAAACTGAAAGCATTGTCTCTAAAAGGAACAAGACAAGGAAGTTCACTCTCACCACTCCCAGAGCAATCAGTCAAGGGAAGAAAATTAAGGGATACAAATAAGAAAAAAAGTCAAATTATTTCTGCTTGCTGATGCCATGATCCTAAATCTGGAAAACCAAAAAAACTCCACCAGAAAACTTCTAGAGGTGATAAACAAATTTACCAAAGTAGCAGGACACAAAATCAACATTCATAAGTCAACAGTTTTTCTATACTTCAATAGTAAATCTGCTGAGAAAAAAATCAAGTAAACTATCCCTCTCACAGGAACCTAAAAAAAAATACATAGGAATAAATCTAACTAAAGAGGCAAAAGACCTCTACAATGAAAAGTATAGAACACTGAAGATAGAAATTAAAGAAGACCTTAGAAGATAAAAAGACCTCCCATGTTTTGGGACAGATAGAATTAATATTTTCAAAATGGCCACCTTACCAAAAGCAATATACAGATTCAATGCAATCAAAATACCGATAACATTCTTCATATAACTAGAACAAATAGTCCTAAAATTCATTTGAAAGAATAAAAGACCCAGAATAACCAATGCAATACTGGAGGCATCATAATACCTGGTCTCAAATCATCCTACACTGCTATAGTAACAAAAACAAAATCGACATGAAGATCAATGGAAAAGAATAGAAAACACAGAGACAAACCCACGTCCTTACAGTCACGTGATACTTGACAAAGGTGCCAAACACACCTGTTGGAGAAAAGATAGCCTTTTTAACAAATGGTACTGGGGAAACTGGATATCATATGTAGAAGAATGAAACCATATTCCTATCTCTCACCCTGTACACATGTCAAATCAAAGATGTAAAAATTAGACCAGAAACTTTGCAACTGCTAGATGTAAACAGAGGGTCAACTTATTGGCACGGACACTAATTTTATTAATCACATCCCTAAAGCTCAAGAAGTGAAACCATGAATTAGTAAGTGGGGTTACATTAAATTATAAGGCTTCTGCACAGCAAAGGAAATGAATAAGAAAGTGAAGAAAGAGCCTATAGAATGAGAAAATCTTGGCCAGTTACTCCTCCAATGGGTAATTAAAATCCAGAATATATAGAGAATTCAAAACACACACACACACACACACACAAAACACACACAAAACCTGAATCAGTAAATGGGCAAAAGAAATTAACAGATATTCCTCAAAACAAGAAATGTGAGTGATCAATAAATAAATGAAAACAATGTTCAACATTCCTGGCAATCAGACAGATTGAGATTTCATCTCACTCCAGTTAGAATGGCGATCATCAAGAATAAACAAAAATGCTGGCAAGGATGTGGGGGAAAGGGCACAGTCATACGTTGCTGGTGGGACTGCAAATTAGTATAACCACTGTGGAAAGCAGTATGGAAATTTCCCAGAAGACTAGGAATAGAACTATCCTATGACCCAGCCATACTACTCTTTGGTATTTACCCAAAAAAATTAAAATTAGCATACTATAGCCATACAGGCACATCAACATTTATAGCAGCACAATTTACAATAGCCAAGTTATGGAACCAACCCCAGTGCCTGTCAACAGATGGATGGATATAGAAAATGTGGTACATATACACAATGGAGTGTGGTACATATACACAAGGTAGTGTATATCTGCAATCCCAGATAACGTGGGAGTCTAAGTCTTAAAGAAGAATAAAATTATGGCATTTGCTGGGAAGTAGATGGAAATTGAGAACATCATGCTAAGTGAAATAAAGAAAATCAAGGGTCAACTGTTTTCTCTCATATGCGGAAGCTAGAACAAAGTAAGGAAAAAGAGGGGCATATCCCACAAAAATAGAGGGGAGATGAGTGGAGGAAGGGAATTGAAGGGGAGAGAGAAGGGATGGGAAAAGTGAGTAACTACAGAATGAATTTGATGAAGTTATGTGATGTGTATATATGAATATACCACAGTGAATTCCACACACACACATATATATATATATATATATATATCCATAAAGCACCAATTTTTAAAAATCCTAAATAAATAGAAGAAAGTTCAGTTGAGCAGAGTAAAGGGAATAAATGGAGGGAGGAGGAGAGAGAAGAAGAAAGTCCAGGAAATTGAAATGGAATAAATTATATTCCATGTATGTATGGAATGTATGGTTATAATATACTAATAAGAACATTTTCTAAAAAATTTATCTGGTAAGGCAAGGTAGTGTATACCTGTAATCCCAGATAACGTGGGAGTCTAAGGAAGGAAGATCACTGGGACTGACCTGGGAAACACAGCGAGACCCTGTCTC
The DNA here is from genome assembly GCF_902686445.1 of Sciurus carolinensis. Classification (NCBI taxonomy): domain Eukaryota; kingdom Metazoa; phylum Chordata; class Mammalia; order Rodentia; family Sciuridae; genus Sciurus; species Sciurus carolinensis. Next base: position 98,448,756 of record NC_062214.1, read on the forward strand.
AAAATGAAATTTAAAATAAGAGCTTGGGCTGGGTGTGGTGGTGCATGCATGTAATCCTAGCCATTCAGGAGGCTGAGGCAGAAGAGTCACAAGTTTAGGCCAGGGTCAGCAACTTAGGGAAACCATGTTTCCTGGGGTGGGGAGGTTGGGGTTGTAACTCCATGGTAGAGCTCTTGCCTAGCATGTGTGAGGCACTGGGTTTGATCCTCAGCACCACATAACAATAAATAAAATAAAGGTATTATGCCTGTATACAACTAAAAATATTTTGTAGAAAGAAAGAAAAGGAAAGAAGAGGAAAGGAAAGAAAAGAAGAAAAAAAAAAAAGGAAAGGGTGGATTGGGGATATAGCTTTCAGTGGAAGAGCACTCTGGGTTCAATGCCCTAGTACCAAAAAAAAAAAAAAAAAAAAGAGGGCTAGGGATGTAGCTCAATGGTATGTGTAGGTTCAATCCTCAGTAAAACACACACACTCTATGTCTTGTCCTAGTTATATTAGTTTGGAGTAAAATGCAAATGTACATTTTACTCTTAAATATTTGAGTTTTTCTCATGAAGGTAATTTTTAATCTGAATTTTCTGTTTCTTAGGTAGATTTAATATGATAAATTGATATTATTCTTATGTAATATTTTAGATAATGTGCAATGAAGAATTCCACTTCGACAAACTGATTTATAATTCTGACCATCTTTTTAATATCAAGACTGTATTATGCTCTGTGGTATGTCAATTAAGTATTAACTTTAAGACCTTGTACTACATTGATTTAATTCATGAATAATCTTAGACTACTTTGGTAATTTCTGAGTAATACATAATACCAAAATTAATTCTAGTCATGATGCATAATTGACTTACATACACATTTGGGTTTTAATTTTTTGCAATGGTAAGGATAAAACCCAGGACCTTGGCATGGCAGGCAAGTGCAAGTGCTGTACAACTGAGCCACATCTTCCGGCCTTAGGTTTTATGTTTATAGCTTATAGAGTGGTTCTATATTAGGATCTTGTTAAGGAGTAGAGTCATTTTTCCCACTGTAATGTGTGGAAAGATATGTGTGTGGCTGTAAAGTTTGTGTTATGTGTACTCATAACCTTTGCTTATAGTATAAAAGAGTTCTCAATTGCCTCTTCTCAATGGTTTCTGGGAAGAAGTAGTTTCTTTGATTAAAGTTTCTAATACTATAGGTGATAAAGATTATCAACTATGGTTCGGATGTGGTTTTTCCCTCAAAGTTTCATGTGCCATAAGCTTGATGATCAATGTAGCAGTATTGCGAGGTAGTGGACTTTTAAGAAGTAGAGTCAAGTAAAAAGGAATTAGATCATTGGAATTGGTGCCCTCAGGAGAGAATAGTGCTTGTCTCTCCAAGGAGCTAGTTCCCAAGAGAATGGGAATGTAAAAGAGCGAGCTGGACCCTGGAATCTGATCTTAGGGTTTCAGCTAAATACGTACTTTTCTTAACAGTAACCCGGCCTTTGTACAATAATGGAAAACAAACTAAAATACTATCCTAGATGCAAAGTGGTGAGAAAAAGTAGAGAGTAATTTTATTCTAAAATATTTGATGCAGAATGTTAGAGAATAGTAAAGGTTGAAGCCTAAATAGATTAGCAACATCATAAAAGTCAAGCACACAGTGAACTTTTGTTGCCTTGTGTTATGGTTTAAATATTTGGTGTCCCCAAAAAACTCATGTGTGAGGTAACATAAAGAACATTCAGAGGTGAAATGATTGGGTTATGAGAACCTTGGGGTACATATTTACATCTGGTAAGTAGAGTCTATCTGCTTTCTGATCATCATGTGAGCTGCTTTCCTCTGCCACAGTCTTCTGCTGTGATGTTCAACCTCAACTCAAGGCCCAAGGTCTGGAGCTGGCTATCTATGGACTGAGATTTCTGAAACCAAAGAAACTTTTCCTCCTCTAAATTGTTCATGTCATATCTTTTAGTAATTGCAGCAAAAAAGCTGACTAAAAGACCTTGGTTTATATATCTATAGATAATAAGTTTGAAAAGGATGAATGATATTTGCTAAAAAATTTGATCAATTTTGTTCAGTTTGTTGATATAATTTTTAAAAATTTAAGATAAAATAAATTTTTAAAGTTTTTAATTATTAACTATTTTTAAAAATATTTTTAGTTGTAAATGGACACAATATCTTTTTATGTCTTTATTGTTATGTGGTGCTGAGGATCGAACTCAGTGCCTCACACACGTGAGTGAGGCAAGTGCTGTACCATTGAGCTAAATAAAGCCCCAGCCCCTAATTGTTAACTATTTTAATATAAAACTAGGATTTATCTTTTCCCTTATGTTAAAATGATAAATTAGTCTTAGGACCTATACTCTGTTATTAAAAACAGATAATAATAAATTATTCATTACCTTCTATATAATCTGCTCAGATAACTGAACTGTTAGAGCTCACCAGAAAATTATTCTTTACTTTACACCAATTATGTCATATGCTTATTGCAAAACAAACAAAAACAAAACAAAACAAAACAAGAAAACTCAAAGTACTTGTGCCTTAAAAGTTAAAATTCCTTATAGTTGTGTTATTTTTTTGATTTGTTCTTTTTCATTATATATGACAGTAGAATCTATTTTGATATGTTTATATAAGCTTGGAATATCATATTCTAGTTAGGATCCAAGTCTTTTGGATATAAATGATGTTGGGATTCACAGTGGCTTATTCATATATGTATATAGGAAAGTTATGTCAGATTCATTCCTCTGGCTTTCCTATTCCTTTTCCTATTTCTCCTCTTTTCCCTTCACTTCCTTTTTCTAATCCAATGAACTTCTATTCCCCTCATCCCCTCTTGTTGTGGGTTGGCATCCACATACCAGAGGGAACATTCAGCCTTTGCCTTATTTCACTTAGCATGATAGTCTCCGCACCCATCCAATTTACTGGTGAATGTCATAAAGTCATTCTTCTTTTTGGATGAGTAATATTCCACTGTGTATCTATATCACAATTTCTTTATTAATTCATCTGTCAATTGGCATCTATGTTGGTTCCATAGATTAACTATTGTAAATTGTGCTGCTATAAACACTGATGTGGTGGCATCACTGTAGTATGTTGTTTCTAAGTTCTTTGGGTATATACCAAAATGTGGGATAACTGGATCAAATGTTGGTTCTATTCCAAGTTTTCTGAGGAATCCCCATACTATTTTCCAGACTGGTTGCACCAATTTGCAGTCCCACCAGCAATGTATGAGCATACCTTTTTTCCTGCATCCTTGCCAACATTTATTATTACTTGTATTCTTGATAATTGCCATTCTGATGGGAGTGAAATGGAATCTCAGTATAGTTTTCATTTGCATTTCTCTAATTGCTAGAGATGTTAAACATTTTTTCATATATTTGTTGACTGTATTTCTTCTTTTGAGAAGTGTCTGTTTACTTCCTTTGCCCATTGATTGATAGGGTTATTTGGGTGGGGTTTTTTGTTGTTGTTGTTGTTGTTAAGCTTTTTGAGTTTTTTGTATATCCTGGAAATTAATACCTTATCTGAGGTACAGGTGGTGAAGATTTTCTTCCATTCTGTTGACTCTCTTTTCACACTCTTGATTGTTTCCTTTGGTGTGAAGAAACTTTTTAGTTTGATACTGTCCCATTTATTGATTCTTTTTTTAACATCATTTTTTATAACTTTATTATTATTTTTTTCATGTGGTGCTGAGGCTTGAACCCAGTGCCTCACACAGGCTAGGCAAGCACTCAACCACTGAGCCACAACCCCAGCCCCCATCATTTATTGATTCTTGATTTTACTTTTTACACTTTAGGAGTCTTATTGAGGAAGTCAGTTTCTAAACTAATATGATGCTGTGTTGGGTCTACATTTTCTTCTAGTAGTCACAGGGTCTCTGGTCTAATACCTAGGTTCTTGATCCACTTTGAGTTGAGTTTTGTGCAGGGTCAGAGATGGGGCTAAATTTTATTCTACTACATATGGATTTCTAATTTCCCCAGAACCATGTGTTATACAGGCCATCTTTTCTCCATTGTATGTTTTTGGCACCTTTGTCTAGTATGAGATAACTGTATTTATGTGTGTTTGTCTCTGTCTTTTGTTCTGTTCTATTGGTATGCCTGTCTCTTTTGGTGCCAATACCATGCATTTTTTGTTACCCTAGCTTGGAAGTATAATTTAAGGTTTGGTAATGTGATGCTTCCTGCTTTACTCTTCTAAGGATTACTTTGGATATTCTGGGCCTCTTATTTTTCCAAATAAATTTCATGACTGCCTTTTCTATTTCTATGAAAAACATCATTGGAACTTTAATAGAAATTGCATTAAATCTGTATAGCATTTTTGGTAGAATGGCCATTTTGACATTATTAATTCTGCCTATCCAAGAATATGAGAGATCTTTTCATCTTCTAAGGACTTTTTAAATTTCTTTCTTTAGTGTTTGGTAGTTTTCAATGTTGAGGTCTTTCACCTCTTTTGTTAGATTTTTTTCCCAAGTATTTTATTTTGGGATAGTTTTCCTAATTTCTCATTCAGCTAATTCATCATTATTGTATAGGAATGCAAGTGATTGATGAGTGTTTTTGTATCCTGCTACTTATCTGAATTTAATTTTGAGTTCTGGAAGTTTTCTGGTGAAGTTTTTTGGTTCTTCTAAATATAGAATCATGTTGTTGGCAAATAATGAGAGTTTGAGTTCTTCTTTTCCTATTCATATCCCTTTAATTTTTTTCACCTTTCTGATTGCTCTGGCTAGAGTTTCAAGGACTATGTTGAATAGAAGTGGTGAAAGAGGATATTCATGTCTTGTTCCAGCTTTTAGAGAGGATGCTTTCAGTTTGTCTCCATTTAGAATAATATGGGCCTTGGGTTTAACATACATAGCTTTTATAATGTTGAGGTATGTTCCTACTATCCCTAGTTTTTCTAGCGTTTTAAACATGAATGGATACTGTATTTTGTCAAATGTTTTTTCTTCACCTTTTGAGATAGCCATGTGATTCTTTTTATTTTATTTTATTTTATTTTATTCATTTATTTATATGTGGTGCTGAGAATCAAACCCAGTGCCTCACACATGCTAGGCAAGCGCTCTACCACTGAGCCACAACCCCAGCCCTGCCATGTGATTCTTGTCTTTAAGTCTATTTATGTGGTGAATTACAATTATTGATTTCCATATGTTGAACCAAACTTGCATCCCTAAGATGAACCCCACTTGGTCATGGAGCAGTATCTTTTTAACATATTTTTGTATGTAATTAAGAATTTTATTAGAATTTTTGCATCTGGGCTGGGGTTGTAACTTAGTGATAGAGCACTTGCCTAGCACATGTAAGGCTCTGGGTTCGATACTCAGCACCACATAAAAATAAATAAATAAAATAAAGGTAGTATGTCCATCTACAACTAAAAATGTGTTTAAAAGGAATTTTTGGATCTATTTTCATCAAGGATATAGGTCTGACATTTTCTTTCCTTGAAGTGTCTTTGGTTTTGGTATCAGTGTGATACTAGCTTTATAGATTGAGTTTGGAAGGATTCCCTCCTTTGCCATTTCATGGAATAAATTAAGGAGGAATGGTGTTAGTTCTTCTTTAAAGGTATGGTAGAACTTGACTGGGAATCCATCCAGTACTGGGCTTTACTTTGGATGCTTTTGATGATGTCTTTTATTTAATTACTTAAATTGTTCTCTCTAAATTTTCTGTGTCCTTCTGGTTCAATTTGGGGAGGTCATATGTCTCTAGAAATCTGTTGATGTCTTCAAGATTTTCTAATTTATTGGTGTAGAAATTTTCAAAAATATTTATGATTATCTTCTGTATTTCAGTAGTCATTATATTTCCTTTTTCATCATGAATTCTAATAACTTGAGTTTTTCCCTCTTTCTTTTGGTTAGCTTGGCTAAGGGCTTATCAATTTTTTTTTTTTCAAAGAACCAACTTTTTGTTTTGTTGACTTTTAGATTTTTTTTTAAGTTTCAATTTTATTGATTTTTGTTCTGATTTTAATTTTTTTCTGTCTTCTATGAATTTTGGTATATATTTGTTTTTTTTCCTAGGGCCTTGAGATGTAATGTTAGAATATTTATTTGTTGACTATTTTTTTAATGAATGAGCTCAATTCCATGAACTTTCCTCTTAGAACCACCTTCATAGTGACCCAGAGATTTTTATATATTGTATCACCATTCTCATTTACCTCTGACTGTTTTTTATTTTGCCACTGAAATATTTCTTTTTATTTCTTCTTATCTCCATTCATCATTCAATAGTGTATTGTTTAGTCTCCATGTGTTAGAGTAGCTTCTATTTTTTATCTTATCATTGATTTCTAATTTCATTCCACTATGATCTGATAGAATGCAAGGTGTTATCTCTGTTTTTTTGGTATTTGTTTAAAGTTACTCTCTTGTCTAAGGTATCATCTATTTTAAAAAATGAAAGATGTGCTGCTGAGAAGAAAGCATATTCAGTATTTGATGGATGAAATATTCTATATATGTCTGTTAAATCTTAATTACTAATGGTATTTTTTAGTTCTAAAACTTCTTTAATTAGTTTTTATTTGGAATATCTATCCAGTGATGAATGAAGTGTATTAAAGTCACCCAGTGTTACTGTGTTGTGGTCTATTTGATTCTTGATATTGAAAAGGGTTTTTTTGATGTATGTAGATACTCCATTGTTTGGGGCATAAATATATACAATTGTTATTTCTTGTTGTTGAATAATTCCCTTAAATAGTATGAAATAAACTTCTTTTCCTCTTCTGATGAACTTCAGCTTGGAGTCCACTTTATCTTATATAAGACTGGAAACCCATTCGTGTTTATGAGTTCCATGTGAATGATAAGTTTTTTTACCATCCTTTCACCTTCAGTCTGTGGATCTTTTTGCTTAAGAAGTGAGTCTCTTGGTTGTTGGGTCTTGTTTTTTAATCCAATCTGCCAGTCTTTGTCTTTTGATTGATGAGTTATTTACATTCGATGTTATTTTTGAGAAATTATTTTTATTCCCTGTCATTTTGACTTATTTCTGTCTTTTAATTTGAATTATTTTCTCCTTTGATTGACTGTTCTTCTACTGGTTCCTCCCTTTGCTGATTTTAACTTTTATTTTTCATTTCTTCTTCATGAAATATTTTATTGAGTGTGTTTTGTTATGCAGGCTTTCTAGTTGTGAATTCTTTTAAATTTTGTTTATCATGAAGATTTTTATTTCATCATCAATTTTGAAGCTTAATTTTGCTGCGTTATTCTTGGCTGGCATCCATTTTCTTTCAGAGCTTGGTATATATTATTCCAAGACCTCTTACCTTTGAGGATCTGGGGTGAGACATCAGCTGTGATCCAGATTGGTTTCCTTCTAAATGTGATCATCATTTTTCTCTCACAGTCTTTAAAATTCTCTCCTTGTTTTCTGTGTTAAGCATTTTCATACTAATGTGACTTGGTGTGTGTCTGTTGTAATTTTGTATATTTGGGGTCCTCTAAACCTGCTGTATTTGATTTTTCATTTTATTCTTTAAGTTTGGGACATTTTCTGATATTATTTCAATGAAAAGATTATTCACTCCTTTAGTTTGTATTTCAGAGCTTCATCTGTCCTGATGAATCTTTTTTTTTAAGCTTTATTTTATCACTCTTATCAAACACACATCAGAAAGCATATCAACAGTGCATCTTATGGTAAGTCAGTTTACAACAAAACTGAACAAGGCAATTGTGTTTACAGAAAAAGTTTTCAGCAAAAAGTACGCAATACAGTCCATCAAAATGCAGTGTTCATACTTTTTAGGTATGTAGGAAAGTGTAAAATAAAAGTTCTTTGCTACTCAGCAAGAAAAAACAAGTCTGAAAAACTTGACTGGAAATCAGAAATTGAGAGATTTTTGAAAAGAACTTCCTGTCCTGATGAATCTTAAAGTTGGTCTTTTCATGTTATTCCATGTTACTTGAAAATTCTGTTCATGGTCTCCTAACATCTTTTCACCATAGTCAACTTTATTTTCAAGATTATATATTTTTCTTCATTGTTTGAAACTCTTGTCTTCCAAGTGATCTTGTCTGTTGGTGATGCTTTCCATTGAATTTTTTTTGAAGGGCATAATAGTTTATTTTTAAAAATTGTATCACTCTGATCATGATGACCAGTATACACATGATAATGACTTTTCTCTTGGATATCAACATTGCAGTTTTCTTGTATATGGAAATGCTTCGATAGGACCAAGAACATTAAGAGAATAAAGATCTTAAATGAAAATGGACACTAATAACTTTGGTATTCTAACCCATGGAATTAATTTAAACCCCCTATGAATCAGTGACATAATGTTATGTAGTTATCAAGAACAAAAGTTCTCTTAGAAGTAGGCAGCATGAACTTATACTTTTTTGTACTTTAATCTTTAATTTTTATAATTAAAGCTATGTCCACCATGGCTTCCATTGGATTTTTTTTTTTTTTTTTTTTTTTTTTTGCAGTGTTGGGGATCAAACCCAACGCCTTGTGATTGCAAGGCAATCACTCTACCAACTGAGCTATATCCCCAGCCCATTCCATTGAATTTTTAATTTGGTTTATTGATTCCTTCAGTTCAAGGATTTCCATTTGCAGAATCTCCATCTCTATTAAAATGATCTTTCACTTCCCATATTTTGTCTCTGATTTCACTGATTACATCATCTGTTTCCTTACAGTCAGTTTAACTATGGATTTTCTAAATTCCTTCTCGGACATTTCCTCCACTGTGGTGTCAATGGATTCTGTTATTGATGTATTTTGCTTTGTTTGGGATGGTTCATTCCCTTGCTTTTCATATTGTTTGCGTGTTTACCCATTGTCAGTATGAATCTGAGGAGCGGAGTTTTTACTCTATGAACTTAAACTACTTCACAGTTTTGGGGGGACAAATAACAACAACAACAACAACAACAACAACAACAACCAATGCAAACAATATACAGCATTAAACTAAATACTTAGTTCCTACTCTGACATCTACAATATTAATTGGCACAATAAACAGAAATGTTATGATAAGCAATTGCCAACAGTAAAAACAGTAACTTTGCAAAAGTGCTTGCTCTTTCAAAAGGTGAACAGGGAGAATGAAGGAGAGATGTAGGATGTGATGATTATGAAGAAGGAGCAGAGAAAGTAGAAGTTAAAAATTAAAGGCAGAGTGAAAGAGAAAACAATAGAATTTGACTGTTAGCAAAATAAAAGAGATAAAGAGAATCAAGAGAAATAGGTGAAAAATAACACAGAACAAAACCAAAAGATGCTAATCAAAAATCCTCTCTTTCAAAACAGAGTCATGAAAAATAACTACCTTCAAAAAAGGTTAGAAATGAGAAAAGTCACACAAATATGTGTATGTATAAATGTCCATGAGCCATTCAGCATACAAACAAAAAGAGAGAGACAGAGAAAAGAAAATATTCTTGATGAAAATTTAAAGAATTGTTTCTGTTGCGGTGATCAAAAATTGTCAATGAGAATGTATATTTGTTTTCTGTTCCTAAATGTCTTTCTTTCTTCTTGAGGTATATACTATGCACAAGAGTAGTAGCTGAAGACTGTCAAATTCTTCCTCTTTTTGCATTGCTTGTCAAATTAGCTGGAGTTCAAAAAATTTTGGCTTTCCTTCTCGGTAGTACAAGGTGGGGTATTTGAAGAGTGTGGTTGCTCCACTCTCAGGGTGGGGTCGCCATAGAGTTCTGTGAGAGGAGATCCTGTATGTGGAGCTCCTGAAAGCAGGGTTTAGGTCTAGGTAGCCTCAGCTGCTTCATTAAATGACAATTTGTCTGAAGATTTTAAATTAGTGCACCTCCAGGGCTTGGCAGATGCCAATCCACACTGGGAGACTAAACTGCAGGAGTCTCCCCTGGGTTCCTCTCCTGCAGTGAAGGAGTCAATCCTTTGCCCCCTATGCCTCCTATGGTTCCTGTCCTTCCTGGCCTCTGGGACTCAGTCCCCCAATGCACAGTCACTCTCATCCACCCACTCGAATTTCCCGCCTGCCCCATCTGGTCCTGCAAACTACCAGATTCAAAGGGAGGAGGGACCAAGGATGTCTTGGGTTCAACGTCCCATATTCCCCATGTATAAAACACTCTCCATGGCTGAATTTTTCCTGCTGTCCTGGGCACACTCTGAGTTGTGTGGTGGGCATCTGCCAGGTCTGGATTTTGGACCCAGCTTGTATTACCCAGGTATGGGCTCTTGGACTTGCTCCCATAGCCGTCAGCTGCCAAAACACAACTGGAATATGGTTCCTGCCTCAACTCTTTGCAGACGACAGGGAGACACACAGGTGTATTTCCCACACAAGGACATAGTGTAGCACACCCTCTGGATCAGTCTGACAGTGCCCTTAATCTCTGATTTCTTCATACCGAGACTTGCCATGGTGCCACCTGAAATGTGGGTTCCTTTAGTCCCTCTTCCTGCTTTACCCGTGGTGGGTCCACTCTGGCAGCTGGTGGCAGTGATGGTGGTGGCAGGTTTCCTTCTTTTATTTTATTGTACCCAAACTTCTTAGTCCCCAAGCTGTTCTGGGAGTCCAGTATTAAGTCCCAGTAAAAATCCCTCTTTCACCCATCTCACTGAGAAGCTGGTTATCCACTTTCTTGGCCTCATACCATAAAGCAGTTTGCAAATCTACCTCCTCTACTTGGCCATCTTCCCAGGCTCTGTTGTGTTACTTTTTATATTTTTTGTTGTCTTCTCTTGTAGCTTTGAATTACAGGTAAGCAAGTTAAAGTCATTCATTGTTCTGAGACGAAGACTCTTCCTTAATCATATACCAGAATCTCCTATAACTCTTTTTAAGTTTTCCAAAGATCAATCCCTACACTGCATGTTTAAAAATTTCAGTAATCTTTTAAACATAAACCATGTTTGGGTTTTCCTAAGAGGTCCTTGGGATCTCATAGAGGATTTATTATTTTATCTATATTATGATTTGGATATGAGGTATCCCCCAGAAGTGCCTGTGTTAATGCAGGAATGTTCAAATGTAAAATACTTAGATTATGAGAGCTACAACTTATTCAGTGGATTAATCCATTTGGTGGAGTAATAATTTGAATGGTCTAACTGAATGTTAACTATAGGCAGATGGTGTAACCGAAGAAAGTCACCAGGGGTGAGACTTCCAGGATTTATTTTGTCTTGGTGCCTCAATCCCTCTCTGCTTCCCAGTTGCCATGAGGTGAGTTACTTACCTCTACCATGCCCTTCTGCCACATTGTTCTGATTCACCTCAGGCCTGGAGCAATGGAGTCAGTCTACCATGGACTGAAGATCTGGAACCATAAACCCAAAATAAACTTTTCCTCCTCTAAGTTGTCCTAGTCAGGTACTTTAGTCACAGTGATGAAAAGCTGACGAACACAACTTACTTTTTAAAAAATGGTAAAAATTATTGGTTTATTTTATATGTTTCATATTTCTTATTAGTGCAACATTATTATAAGAACTTCATGGAAAAACTGCCACATCTTAGGCTGGGGTTGTAGCTCAGTGGTAGAACCCTTGCCTAGCACATGTGAGGCACCGGGTTTGATCCTCAGCACCACATAAAAATAAATGAACAAAATAAAGGTACTGTGTCCATCTACAACTAAAAAAAGAAATAAAGAAAAAAATTGTCACATCTAAGGAAAAAACCAACCTTTTCTAGGTTAATCTTTAGGTAAATACTACTGATATAAACATGTTTCATAGATTAGGCAGTAACTGAATTTATCAATGTTCTCACTGACCATAGTGTCCTTTCCCTTGGAGGAAAATATTGATCAAAGCCTTATTAAATAGTTATGTAGTGTAACTCAATAGAAAATTTTTTTTTCCCTTCATTTTCATTTGGTTTTGGTTATTCAGTGTTTTTTTTTTTTTTTAAACGAAAGGTTTTACTGTTTCCCCGGCTGAACTCCTGGGCTCAAACAATGCTCCCTCTTCGGTCTCTCAAGAAGCTGTGACTGCAGACACATGCCACCATGCCTGGCTCTGAGTCTTAATCATCACCAGGTTGTGTTTGCTTTTCTCTCATGCTTGCATGAAGCCTCTGCAATAAACTCCAGATTAGATGCTGAATCTTCAGCCACAGAGGAGACTCCTCTAACGGCATTACAGGAATGACTCTTCCGGGTACTCAGAACTATTGATACTTCAAGAAATTAAGATAGGGGCTGGGAATATAGCTCAGCTGGCAGAACACTTGCCTAGCAAGCACAAGGCTCTGGGCTCAATCCCCAGAACCACATAAATAAAGAAATAAATAGAAATTAAGATAGTGGCAGTGAGAAGCACATGGGTGTAAGAGACACTTCTTAGCAATTGATTGGGTTTGTGGAGCATTCAGTACATGAATATTAAAAGTCTCACTTTTATTTTCTTTCAGATAGAAAACCATTTCATGTCTGCCAGGATGCAGATCAGGAAAAATACTTGTAGTGAAGTTCAAGAAAAAAAGCGATGGTTCTGCTCAAATATCCGGATAGAACAGCAACAATAAATGAGGGCTTTACACAAAATCATACTTAATCCTCTCAACACCCTACTGATAGATACTATTGCCTTCATTTTTTAGATGAAGAAACTAGTGGGTGAGAAACTTGTTCAGGGTCATACAGCTGATAAAAGTAGAGTTGGCATTCTAACCCAGTTTTCCAGACTCCAAAAGCTAGATTGGAGGACCAAATTTGGAAACAAAGGGGTTTTTAAAAAAGGAAAAAGAAATTAATTTAACCTGAAAAGATGTTAACACTCCCAACATTCCTGACCTTAGATCCTAAGCCTCCTGTTTTAAAGAACCCCATTCCTACCTACTTCTAGCCGTGCTTTCTCCTAGGGTAAGGAATCTGTCTATCTGAAACCTCTGTTCCTTCTAGACCAAGGTTTGGCCACCTCAAATCTGACTTCCCTGCCCAACAGCCCAGGCCTGTGGAAACCCACACAGTCCTTTAATGGCCATGGAGGAGTACTTAATTATATACATATATGTGTTGTACAGTCACTCTAGTAATGGGATGAGAGTAACTAAGAATAGATGTGCTTTTATTTTTTAAAAAATTTACTTTTGCAGTATTTGTCACCAACAAAATGATTTAAGTTCAAACTCACAGAGAAACCCCTTGTTAATCTCTTTGAGGCTGTCTGATTGCATCCTTTTAAAAATTATATATATATATATATTTTTAATTGTAGGTAGACACAATACCTTTATTTTATTTTTATGTGGTGCTGAGGATTGAACCCAGTTTCTCACATGTTACCACTGAGCCACACCCCCAGCCCTGATTGCATCCTTTAATATAACAAACAGAATCAAAAAGTGATCTTCAGTGCTATGTAGTCAGCCATCCATCTTTGTAGTAATATACTTGACGTAAACAATTTAAAAAGCAGAAAGATTTGTTTTGGTTCATGGTTTCAGAGGTTTCGGCTCATGGTCAGCAGGTTCCATTGCTTTTAGGCCTGTTGTAAGGCAGACAATCATGGCAGGTAGGGTGTGGCACAGCAAAGCTGCTTACCTCATGGTGGCCAGGAAAGAGAAAGAGAAAAAGAGAGGGAGAGAAAGAAAGATGGGGGATGGAGCAGGGACAAGATATACCCTTCAAGAACATGTCCCAGTGACCTACTTCCTCCAGAGGCCCCCACTTCTTAGCGTTTCCACCACCTCCGTATAATGTCAGTAGCAGGGGACCAAGCCTTCAACACATAACACTTGGGGGGACATTTTGGATCAAACTATAGCACTTGCTCCTCTTGGGTTTTCTTAGGCAACCAGTCAATGAGACTGGAACTTTCTGTCCTATAGTGGGAAGGGATACCCCTAAACTCAACTTCCCATGGGACTGATACTTCTTTCAACTACAACTCTCCCTGTGATCTAAGTTCTCCCAATACTACATAGCTGACTTTTTCAGACAACTCCTATAAATAAACCAAGACTACAGGGTGCTCTAGTAGTTTCCCTACTGACAGGTTTCCCTTCATGTTTGCCCTGTGAGCAAGGAAAGCCAGGGACAAGATTCCTCTCTACAATGCAAACCCATACTGCAGATCTAGTGAAGTGCCTTGGCCCCAGTGTGCCTTTCTTTGGGATGATGGGAAGAAGGGGGAGTTGTGTGGGGTTTTCTTAGCTTTTTAAGTTTTCCCTTTCTCCAATAAAACCTATCCCTTAACCTAGTGGTTCTCAGATTTCATTGTGTCACAGAATTACCTAGTGGACTTGTTAAAACACTGGTTTCTGCCTCGCCTGTAAAATTTTTGGTCTGAGAGGGGCCTAAGAATCTGCATTTATAATGAGTCTCCAAATGATGTGACATTAATGTTTTGTTGGTAGGAAGGAAAACACTCTGGTAACCTGTCTTTTGTGTGTGTATATGTGTGTATGTGTATGTGTTACTGGGAATTAAACCCAGGGCCTTGCACATGCTAGGCAAGCACTCTAACACTGAACTTTAGCTTTGGCCCTATTTAAAATTTTATTTTGAAACAGGGTCTTGTTAAGTTACCCAGGTTGGCCTTACCACAAATGGGCCTCTTGTATGAACTTTACCTGAGTTGATCACTACTTTTTCTAATGATTCACTTTCCTTTAAAGTTATACCACTACATGGGAATTCTTATCCGATACATTTAGTTTCCTTTGTCTTTAAATTTTTATTAAAATGGTATTATTTGCTAAGAATTTGATTTGCTTTTTTTACTTATCCATCCAATATATAATGGTAACTTACTTGCTTTTATTGTTAGATGATATTCTGTTGTGTGTGTATATAGCTGTTGGCATTTCTCAGGTTTTTTACTATGAAGTCTCTTTGAAGACCTATAAATATGTCCTAATGTACACAACCAAGACTTTTTATAAGGCAATGATTCTCAGATGGCAGCAATTTTACTATTCCCAACCCAAATTCAGGGGACATTTGGCAATGCCTGAAGACACTTTTATGATTATATTTGAAGAGTATGACTAGCATTGAGTGGGTAGATGCTACTAAACATCTTCTAAGGCACAGAACAGCACAAATTACCCAGAATTATCCAACCTAAAATATTAATAGCATGGAGGTTGCAAAACTCTGTTCTAGGGCAGTGTTTCATGAAACAGCAGTATCACCTAGGAATTGTTAGAAATCTTTATAGTGGGCTGGGGAGATAGCTCAGTTGGTAGAGTGCTTGCCTTATAAGCACAAGGCCCTGGGTTCAATCCCCAGTACTGCAAAAAAAAGAAAAAAAATCTTTATAGTTAGGAGTGGAATTGCTAGAATAAGTACATCATGACAATTTGCCTGTTTTCATGTAGGGTTGCATTTCCTTTTCTTTATATATTTTGCTTATATGTTCTCTTTGTTGATTATTGAGTAAGAGAAAAGAGAAGCCTTGGACATTCAGAAGCAAATCTGAAACTCACAGCTTGGCCAAGCTATTCTTCTGTTGAACATAAATAATCACACAGAATACCAACCTGAAACAAGTATACTCTGAGACCACAGCAAAATGATAATTTTGTCTAAGTGAGCAACAGCTACTTCTTTACCAAATCATCATGTAATGGAGGAAAAATATATCTTTTCCTTCTACCCTTCTAAGTTCTTGTCTGGGGTTCCTGTAACAAAAGACAGATTGACAAAAGAAAAGCACACAAATTTATTCAATTTAAGTTTTACATGATTTGGGATCCTTTATGAGGAAATTAAGAATGGAACAAATGAAACCTAATCATTTATCCCTAGGTCTGATGGAATGGAAAGTTGCAGGAAAAATGTGGTAGGACAAGTGTATTAGCTAAGTGTCATAAACTGGCAAGAACTTAAAAAGGTCTGTTTTTTCAGGTTCCTTTCCTTTTTCAGAAAGTGCATGCCTTTTTCCTTTGGGTAAAGGGAAGGCACTTCTCACATGAGGGTCTTATGACCTGTTTCAGAAGAGAAGGGTGGGGGGATGTCAATCCTTCTCATATTCCTTAAACTTAAAATATTCATTAAGCCAAGGTGTTATATTTTTGGATCTCATGTCTTGAAACTCATCAGTAGAATTACACTTTTTGAAAGGACACAATTTAGAGGGAATCCTTTCTCTCTCTTAAAATTGTCCCTAAATTCTAACAACCTCTTACTGAGATATCCCATGGTCTCTGTTTTCTCTTCCTCAATGAGTTGAACTCAGCTTGTTAAACTATTGGTGTAACTATGACCCTTGACTGAAATTGTGTTTGTGTGTGTATATACAGGTAATTATAAAAATACTTAAAGATACTTGAAATAGTATATATAAGTATATATAGTATAATATAGTATATATATATATATATACTATTTCAGGTCTCTATATTTTATATATACAGAATTTTTATATATCTATATATCTTTACATTATTATGTCTTTTCATGAACATCAGTTATAAAATTCAGAAACATTTTCAATCTTTTAATTTATGGTTAGTGTCTTTTTATTTTATTCATTTTTTCTTTTTCTTTGGTACTGGGGAGTTGGAGATAGAGAGATGCCTCTGCCTCTCAAGTAGCTGGGATTACAGGCATGCAGTAGGATAAACCCAGGGGTTGAAATTGAACCCAGGGGTGTTTTACCGCTTAACTACATTCCACATCCTTTTTGTAATTAGCACATTAAAATTATGCACAATAGTGGGATTAATTGTGCCATATTTCTACATGCAAATAACAAAAAATATCAATTTAATTCTCTAGTACCTTCCCTTTCCCTTCCCACCTCCCTTCCCCACCGACTTACTGTTATTGTCATTATAATTAGTGCATTATAATATTATACACATACATGTGAGATTCATTGTGGTTTATTCATACATAGATATAGCATCATCTATAAGTAGAAACTTTTTATTCTGAAGCAGGAGCTTGTTAAGTTGCTGAAAGTCTCACTAAATTGCTGAGCCTGGCCTGGAATTACAATCCTCCTCCTCAGCCTCCAGAGTAGCTGGAATTACCAGTATGTGCCATTGCACCTGGTGATGTCACCAGAGAAGAGAGGTCTCTGAAGAAGGGACTGAGGAGTTCCTGGAGAGAAAGGGGAATTTGACTCAGGGTCAGGAGGGTTCTTAGCACACATGATCAAAAAGTTTCGGCACACACCAGTTAGAGACATAGAGGTTTATTTAGGAATACAGAAGTACATTCAAGAGAGAATGTAGGCCACCTCAAGAGAGAAACTTTTGGGGGAAAAGCAAGGAACACGCATTCAAGAGAGAATGCAGGTTATCTCCAGAGGGAGAGACAGACTGTCTTGTATTTTTATATAATGGGACGACTTACACTTTAAATTTTTATATGAAAGAAACACATAAACTCTGTCTTTTGAAGACACACATGACAGTTTAAAACAATATGAAAAAAGTAGGAATAGTATAAAAGGGTGCGGAGAGCCAAAAGCAATATGGGAAGAAAAAACCCCCTGAATATGTAGAAGTCATACATTTCTCAGCTTGGAGGGGCGGGGGGAATCCTAGATGACTCCCACTATTCAAAATTACCAAAAGCTTAAGATAATGAATTGCTGACAAAACTAGTTAAGGTAGTCAGGGATGCGCTGTTTTGGGGAAAAGATATTTTCCCTTAAGTCTAACGATTCCTAAAGTTTTCTCAAGGAATTTCTCAGGTGCTTTGAAATTTGTGTAAATCGTCTCCAAAAGTAAAAAGTTTAAAATCAAAATTCCTGGTGTTAAGTAACTTGCAGTAGTTAATTATCATATGAATTCAGTGTGTTAGCATCATATTCTAGTAATTTATAAACTGAAATTACAGAAGTAGTCCAGGGAAAGAATATTGGAATGGGAGTTAAGAGATTAGTATTTTAGTTGCTGTTCTATCACAAATCTATGTGACAGTGGGTTTAAGCGCATGGATTTTAGATTCCTTAAATAGGTAGGATGAAAGGACATGACCTTCGAGTTTCTTTGCAACCCTAAAGTTCAAAGGCTACCTAAGTAATTGTAAAATGTCCAACTTATCCTACTGAAGCCAGAATTAAGGACAGGTAGTTAGTGTAGAAATAGAAAATCGGGTCAATTCAAGGAAATGAAGCCATGAAGCCATCTGCCTTTGGAAGTTGGAGACTGCCCCTGGAAGAATGGAATATCAAAGATCTCCGGAGCCCATTGATTACCAAATTTACCTGCCTTTATCAAGGACTGCAAACAAGGAGCTGCTAATTAATGCCCCCTGGCCCTTACCCGCCTGAATCACCTTGGCCCTCCCCCTGCCCTTGGCTTCTCACTTATGCAAAACCGGGCCTAGTCACAAGGCAGGAAGGAGAGATAAGGGGGGAAAGAACTGGAGAACAAAAGAGACTTTAACCTATAAAAGATGCAGGGTGTGCTCACTTCTTGGGACTTTAGAACATCAGCCATGGCCCCCTTCTCCCTGCCGGGAGAAGTCTGTATTATTCCCTTTAAATAAACCTGCTTAATATGCTTGCCTTGGCGTGCTTCTCTAGTGCTTAATCTTCAACATTAGAAGAAGCAGAACTCGTCACCGGTAAACGGCGGTATCAGATTTGGAGGTCCCACCGAGACTTACGCCAAGGTAAGTAAGCTTCTCTCTCCATGCACCCCACATCTGTTTGAGGTACATCTTTCTTTCTGTATCTTTATTTTTGGAGGGCAAAATGGGCACCCGTCGGCTACTTAAATGCAGTTAGTGCAGCCGCCATCCTTAAGACTCGGGTGAGAGGTTTCCCGGCCCAGGCAAGTTTCCAATCCCCTGCTCTGCAGGCATGTTGGGGCTCTGCTGAAGCCGTTTCCTACTTTTCTGTCCAGGCCCGGAGCGCAATTGCCGCAAGTACACAGTGTCCCTAGTCCTGATCTGCCCAGGATGCGTGGAGGTGGAGGAAGGGTTGGAGCAACTGCGGGGTTCTCGGCCCGGGCTACTCTCGGGTGGACCCCAAAGGTTCCTTCTCCAGACTCCCCCTCCCGACAGCCCTGAAGGGTATCCAGGCTGATCGGTAGACAATGGCACTGAGGGAAAGCGCCAATCACCTTTGCCTCCGTATGGGCTATACAGTGCACAACACTCCCGCACATCCACTCCCTCCTGGATGCTCCCCTTCCCTTGCTGGTCAGACATTAGGAATTCAAGCTGTAGGATTAAGGCCTGGGATGATTAGTATGAAAAGGCCCAGGTTCCCTTTGTTCGCATAGTTAGCCTTCACTAGTCTAGACATCTAGAGTCTCCCCATTACTGTTCCCATGCTTAAATGTGCTCACTGTGTTCTCTTTAAGCTGCAAGAGGGAGGCATTTAAAAACCCCTCCCGTGAGACCCTCCAAGCAAAGGGTGTTATACGCCTAACAACCAATAGATGTCCCCTCACCCTCCGGAGATTCCTTTAGTTTACAGGGCAAGAAGATAGGCAAAAGGCACATTTTTTACTTTTGTCATCGTTTTTCATAATTAGGAGTTTATAGTGGCAGGGAGGAAAGCAGTAATGCCCTTAAGTCTGAATCCTCCAAGGGTCTCTAGCACAGGGCAAACTAGAGCCCCAGCACTTTGCCGAAGGAGGCCAGAAATACTTTGGCAAAGCCAGGTAGTGAGAGACGGGTTTTCTGGACCGGATTGAAGCTCAAACTTAGGGAGACGTCCCTGCACATAGTCGCCGGCGCGGGCGACTGAGGTCTATTTTTCTTTTCTTCCACTTAGATGGGAGCTTCACTCTCAACAGTATTGCCAGGTTCACCACTAGCCTGCATACTGCTAAATTGCAAATGATCAAGAAAAGTGCCTTTCATATGTTACCATGCTTGACAGCAATAATCTCTACCATGAGAGGAGAAAGTCTTGAGGAATCGCCCACTAAGGGAGGAAAATTGAGGGAACCCTCCCAACTTAAGATAGGCAAAAATAAATTTAAGGAGGCTTTTGGAGGATCCTAATAAATATTGAGATGTTACAAAACTTACGCCAGGTATTTGACTTCACCTGGAAAATTATGCTATTAACCATCTAGAGCACAGGCAGTTCCCAGAAACCATCCTAACTGGGATTCAAATAATGAGTAGGATGCATAAAAAAACTATTATGCAGCCTTCACGAAAATCCTGCTATTTTCATGGAGAGACTTAGGAAAGCAATAAGAAAGCACACCACTCTGAATCCTGAATTCATAAAGGGCCACCTACTTTTAAAGTATAAATTTATCATTTAGTCAGCCCCAAATATTTAGAGGAAATTTCAAAATTGGCACGTGGCCCTGATCAATCCTCAGATGATCTTCTCCAGCTTGCATCTTCTGTATTTAATAGACATCAAAAGAAAAAAGGGAACATATAGGCAAGAAAAAGGACTTATTAAAGATCATTCAAACTGATAGAAACTTTTAATGCCTTGCAATAGCCCATGCAATTTGCCCATTTAGGAGTTAAAAAGCAAACTGCCTAGTCCAAGACCTTAGAATAATGAAGCAGTAATTTCCCCCACCCTGTAGTTCTTAATTCATACACTTTTATCTTGGATTCCAACTGCTGCTTGGTTTACTAAGTTAGATTTAAAAGATGGCTTTTCCTGTTTATGCTAGACTCTGAATGGCAATTTCTGTTAGCCTTTGAGGAACCAGATACTGTATCTCAACTAACCTAGACAGTATTGCCTTAGGATTTAGATGGCCCTCACCTGTTCCGGACAAACCTTAGCTAAGGACTTAACAAAATTCAGAGATAAAACATTCTGTGATTGTTCTCCAGTAAGTAAAGTACATACTTTATGTGCCTCCACCCAGGAGGAATATCAAAAGGCCATTGCAGAACTCCTAAACTTCTTAGCTAATAGGAATTATAAGATCTCAAAAAAATAAAGCTTAGTTATGTCATCAACAGGTTCAATACTACACAAAATAGCCACCATAGGACAATATTCTGCCCCAGGAAGGGGCCTTACTTCAAGCTCCTGTCCTCAGCTTACCTATGAAGCAAGATTTAACCTGTTTGTCACAAAAGGGGAAAATAAATCCTGGATAGACAGCCATAGGCAACTCAATAACCAATGGCATATCTCAGTGAGGAACTTAGCAAAGTAGCTTCATTCTCAAAAGAAATGGAAAATAAGGTCTCATAATTTTCTTTGACATCCAACCTGTCCTAATGAAATGACTAAAATGCCCTAGGCACAAAGTTTCTGTTAAAACCTGTTAGGTCCTTCCAGATCTCAGTCAAGGCTTACATTGAAATGTAAATAAAGGAAGCCTAAAGGCTCAGTAGGAGACCGGTCTCAAACCCAAGGAAAAAAAGCTAAAAAAGAGCCTTACCTAAACTCCAGCAAAAGTAAATTTTATGGTGCTTTACTAAAGTAATTAACGGCCGTATCATTTTTCCAGGACTCTTGTTTTTTTTTAATTCTATATATTTTTTGAGCTCATGACTTTTTTGATAAGTTCTATTTTTTTATTCAACTACAGCTTTTGAACATCTGTTACATTGCAATGGAGATTCACCTATAAAGTTACAAGGCCTTTGATTTTGTGTTATTTGTATGTCGTGCTGTCTGGTGTTGTCTGTATCAAAACTGAGCGCTCCTAAAATTAAAATTTAAAAATGGATCCAAATACTTTTAATTCACGTGATTTAAAGGTTCAATTCAAATTGGGTAAACTAATGAAAGTAAAATGTCTTTGAAAATAACTCGCAAGTCTCTAGGTGGTCAATCTAATAAAATATTGATGTTAATAAAATGTCTAATATCAATTGTTTCTAGGACTTTTCTTCAACAGGAAAGAGATAGCAAATACTGTTCAGGACACTTGCCTGCTTTCTTGGTTTTTACAGAATAAGTGAATTAGAGTTAACATGTATGGGATTACTCAAATGTGTTTGTAGAGACATCTGATTAATTTTCAAAGTTAAAATGCTAATTGTTAAATAACATCAAGTACTCTTAACTCTTTAAATTCCATGGGGTATCATACTTAAACATTATTGGTGTTTTTATAGGTTGGTAAATAAAAGGGTTTAAACTTGCTTTGTGTCATCACTAAACTAAAAACAAGGTTACTAAGAGTTATGTCCTAACAAGTGCAATTCTATGTACAAAGGGTCCCAAAAGTTTCAACTGTGTTTCAATTAGAGTACTATAAACAACAAAATATTTAATCTTATTAAAATAGAGCAATTTATCTAAATTCAGAAATTTCATAAGAGTTGTTTCAGAATATGAACAAAAAAGGGTCAACAGATAGGAAAGAGAAAATAAAAGGTTCTGGGTATGGAAATATATTTAGTAAAAGGGAAAAGGAAATGTTTCTGTGTGATGAAATACATGAGGGTCTAAGTAAGTGCTAAGAAAGTCTGTGTACGTAAAGGGCAAGTTTCAACAAGTTTGCGTGTAACTAAGTTGGTTGTATGTATGTGAAACAGCTAAAGCTATTTAAGGTTTTTCCTAAAGTGAAATACTAATGTTCTGATATAAACCAAAGTTTAATCTATATGGTAAAATGACATGGTTAAATGGCAAGGATTTCTTAGAAACACTAATTTATTCTTAACTTTGTGTCTATTAAGTTTTTTCTTTAGAACAATTAGTCTTAAAAATTGGGGTTTATACAATTATGGTTAAACAACTGTTAGAGTATTATACTGTGTTACAGAGTCTACATTTTTCTTTTTTTTTTTTTTTTTTTTTTTTTTTTTTTTTTTTTTTTTTTTTTTTTTTTTGCGGTACTGGGGATCGAACTCATACATTTTTCTTTAAAAACTAAATTTGATAAGAAAAAAGTGTCAAGGTAATTGTGAAGTGGTCACTAGTTGTATATTAAATGTGTTCATATTTTTCAGGTATACAAGTTTTAAAGCAGGGAATTTATCCAGCTGCTATTCTCCAGATTAAACTTGTCTGTAATGGTAATTTTAAACTTATAAAGAGTAAATTTTATTGGGGATTTATTTCTATCATTTAATGTTCTATTATAGGACCTGTTATCAATAGGGTATATGTAAAATTTGTTACTTTTTACACTGAGATAAAGAATTTCAAATGTAAATGTATTTCTAAACATTAGAGCCTGACTTGTTTAAAGGTTAATTTTGTGAAACATGAAAATATTTTGCCACTTTGACACACAAAAGGAAAGTTAAAAGCTCTCTCAGCCTTTCTTTGATTCATGTTTTAGATACAATGTTAAATTGTGTTAATTATAAAGTTTATATAGACTCAGGAAACAGTATATGTGAACTACTTAATGATATTTAAGGAAGAAACAAAAATCAACATCAGAATAAGAACACTTAAGGTCTGTAAAGAGCCATGCCTTACCTGAGATAAGGCTCTGCCTCCCACCTTACTGCATGTTAGAGTGACTCCAGCTTATTTATTTGTTAGTCAGACTTCAGCTTATTTTTTAAAGTTATAGTCAAAAGATTATTTTTTTGTTGTAAAATTACTATGATCTCAAATAGGGAATATAATGTGGTTCTCAGTCAAAATTCAACATAGCTATTATACAAGCTGAATATATTTTTACTCTTGCTAATTTCATTTTGTAAAACTGTTACCTGTTAATGTTTTGCAGAAGTAGCTGCTCCAAGAACACGCAACCTAGGTAACTTGTGATAATAAGCCATCACCTAACAGATAGTGGTAACTTCCAGAACTAATGCAGACTCCAGTTAGATAAAAGGGTAAATAACTGTAAAGTTATGGACATTAAAGTTAAAGCCCAGTACTCTTACTTTATGACTGGTGAGACTGGCTTGCTGGATGATTAAGATCAAACTTAGAGATTGGAATTAAATACAGAAGGCAAGATAGACCAGTATTTGGATCTTTTGCTCTCAGTCAGCCTGAACCCAGGGAATAAGAGGACTTTCTAAGGAGTGCTGCAACTCTGGGTCACACAACCTCCTGATCAAGGAGATTGTTGAGACTAGAGGATGAAAAATCACTCAGTGCATCTGCTGCAAAGGAGGGTCATGGAAAAAGGGAGACATCCCTTTATGCTTCCAAAGGAAGTCACCTCATCAAGGAGACCCTACCTAACCAATAGCACTGGTGGAGCTAAGAAGCTGCTCTTAAGTTCTCTACAAGTGGCCCCTGTGGGAACTCAGCTGACTCTTTAACAAGACAGGAACCAGGTCAATTTGACCAGCTTGATCTTAGACACCCAGCAAAACAGTTAAAACCAAAATATAGCCATTCTTGGGCATTTAAAAGAAATAATAGTTAAATGTAACTTAAGATGTACACTTGTATTAGCCCACTAGAATAAAGACTGGAAGCTACAAATGAAAGAAAGATTCTTCAGCAAATGTGCCTGATAACTATCAAGAGAAACTGCCAGAGTCAGAAGTTTTTAGTCAGTTTAAGGCCTGCAGACCTTCCTAAGCTACACAGGTAGACTTAACCTATGTTTGCTCATATGATTAGCTATCCCTAAGTAACAGAAGTATAGAGCTCTCTACTAAACACAGGTTATACCAATAAAGGGATATTTTACAAAAATCAGATAACATTAAGTATAGCTTAACTATGTTTTTTTTTGGGACATCTATGACATTAAGAGTTAAATGTTGTGTTTACATTCCTGATAACCTGGACAATGTTAAAGTTCCCAAATAAAGGCCTTGTCCTTTCCAGCCTTTGCTAGGCCTAGTTATGGGAACAATTTCTCAATTCTTCCACCCGCCTGGTGAAAGATTGACTTCTGTCATTTTCATGATACTCAGTGGCATGTTCCAGATGCTGCAACATTTACTTTGTACTAATCTCATTTCAGTACTCATGTCTTTTTGTTCTTCTATCATAGAAGCACCCACCCCCAGATGACTTTACAACCTGCTCTTCCCCAACCAGACTTCTACCTTGGACCCCTCGATTGACCCGATTTTTAAAAAAGGAACTCCAAACTGCTTTACCCCTCGCTGCCCCCTTTCAGCTTCGAAGCAGCCAGAATGACCGACGCCCCCTTTTCCTTAAAGCAGTTAGGAGTTCCTATAGCTAAAGGGGGGAATGAAGCCAGAATTAAGGACAGGTAGTTAGTGTAGAAATAGAAAATCGGGTCAATTCAAGGAAATGAAGCCATGAAGCCATCTGCCTTTGGAAGTTGGAGACTGCCCCTGGAAGAATGGAATATCAAAGATCTCCGGAGCCCATTGATTACCAAATTTACCTGCCTTTATCAAGGACTGCAAACAAGGAGCTGCTAATTAATGCCCCCTGGCCCTTACCCGCCTGAATCACCTTGGCCCTCCCCCTGCCCTTGGCTTCTCACTTATGCAAAACCGGGCCTAGTCACAAGGCAGGAAGGAGAGATAAGGGGGGAAAGAACTGGAGAACAAAAGAGACTTTAACCTATAAAAGATGCAGGGTGTGCTCACTTCTTGGGACTTTAGAACATCAGCCATGGCCCCCTTCTCCCTGCCGGGAGAAGTCTGTATTATTCCCTTTAAATAAACCTGCTTAATATGCTTGCCTTGGCGTGCTTCTCTAGTGCTTAATCTTCAACATTAGAAGAAGCAGAACTCGTCACCGGTAAACGGCGGTATCACTACTATTGAGTTGTAGCAAAGTATTTGTCAGGTGAGTCATGAGGCCCCTTCTCCCCGGTTTTCAAACCTTAGTGAACCCTACCTAGGTGCTTTTGGTGGCCTTAGAATTGATAGGATTGGGAGGACTACGAAAGGACACCAAGTTCCCGGTATGACACATTTCCTCAACAGGAACATCAAATGGTGCTAATTCTAAACAGCCTCGGTCAGAACAAAAGTGCAGGGAGGGTTCCCTTAACACGCAGGTGTCACACCTGCTCCTGGAGGGTTCCGCTTTCCGGAACCATAAGCCCACATCCTTTCTTTGCAGTCTAAGGCTTTTCTTAAGTAGATGTGGGTCTACTTTTCGGAAATTCTCGTAGCATGAGTGGACGAAAATAACTCCCAGGAAGCCGCCTAACAGCACAGTCCCGGAGCGCCCGATAGTCAACCGATGACAGAGTGCGCCCGGGGCACGCTGGGAGCCTGGGGCGCCCGGCCTGGCCTGACCCGGAAGGAGTGACGCGTGGTAACCCCAGCTTCCCTAGCAACCGAGGAGTCGCCGGCAGCAACCCGCCAACCCTTCCGCTCCTGTCACTCCCGGGATGCCGCTGCAAGTTAGCAATTACAGCTGGCAGCAGACCAAGACTGCGGTGTTCCTCTCCCTGCCCCTTCGAGGCGTCTGTGTCAGAGACGCGGACGTGTTCTGCACGGAAAACTACCTCAAGGTAGGGACGCCAGTCGGCCGCCCGACTCCGGGGGTGTGGCCCGAATCTTCAGCGACTGCGCTTCTGGGCGCGCGCAAAGCGAGCCAGCCTCCTTACAGAGGACCGTTCTCAATTTTTCATTCATTCATTTTTTAAAAAATGAATCCCATTCAGGTGACATCTCGTCTGTAGATAAAAGACATCGGAAATACTTTTATCCAGGGTTTCCTCACTCACGTCTTGCTGAATTTTGTTACCTAGAATAAATTTAGTGAGCCTTTAAGAAAATTAGTTTGACTTTTTAACAAGTATTTCTTTTAATGCCAGTGTCGTTAATTTGTGTGACCAACGAAATTTGTTTTCTCTCTTCCGAACAGGTGAACTTTCCTCCATTTTTATTTGAGGCATTTCTCTATGCTCCCGTAGACGATGCGAGCAGCAAAGCAAAGATTGGGAATGACACTATTGATTTCACCTTGTATAAAAAAGAAGCGGTCATGTGGGAGACCCTCTCTGTGTCAGGTAGTAAGTTCTTTATTAAAAGATATTCATCTGCTTGTGCTTTTTTCTGATTTATATCTTTTAAAAGTCTTTGAAACAGCTATATTGTGTAGGGGAAGAAAACTTTTCTACATTTTTATAGCTTGGTAAGTGAAAGACTAGCAGATTAACAGGAGAAAGTGTATACAAATTTATTAACTTTTAATAATATGTGTTTGGGAGCATCACAGAAAAAAGTGAATAAATAACTCAAAAAAGTGGTGAGATTTCAGAGTTTATATAGTCTTTTTTTTTTTTTTTTCTTTCTGTACTGGAGATTGAACCCAGGGATGTTTTACCACTGTGCTACATACCCAGTCCTTTTTATTTATTTATTTTTAAATTTTGAGACAGTGTCTCTACGTTGCTGAAAGTCTTGCTAAGTTGCTGAGGCTGATGGACTTACATAAACCTTCTTAATAGGGGAAGCACTTAGGACAGCTTGTATTTAGGAAAGACAGATGGGTTTTTTAGAAGAATAGATGGGAACTATAAGAGTTTGTGTCAAAGTTTGTTAGAGTGTATCGTGGACTTCTAGGCTGCTCTCCTGTGCTAAGAGTTGATAGTAGTTAAACATGGCAGCACATGCCTGGAATCCCAGCTACTTAGGAGGCTGAGGCAGGAGGATCACTTGAGCCCAGGTGTTGGATGTCAGCCTAGGCAACACAGCCAGATGCCATCTTCAAAAAAAGGAGTTAATACTCCCTGGCTGATAAAACTCCAGGGAAAAAAATGGCAGAATGAATCAAACAACATTACCCTATGTAAATTTATGATTACACAAATGGTATGCCTTTACGCCATGTACAGACAGAGAAACAACATGTATCCCATTTGTTTACAATAAAAAAAAAAAAACTCCAGGGAAGGGGATTTATGACAATTAGGGTTTTTTGGTGAGAATTTGTTACTAGGCATTAGGCAGATAAGAGGAGATCAGAAAAGGCACCTGTGTGATGTTTTGCATGTTCTTTCAGCTCAAAATAATCAGTATACCAAAATATCATATTTTGGTGTGGCACAATCTGAACTCCTTCAGTTGCTCTTCCAAAAAAAAAAAAGGCACATAGATGCATCTGCATTAAAATGAGATAGTACTGTCAGGTGTGGTGTCACAAGCCTGTAATCCCTACTCCTATGGAGGCTGAGGTGGGAGGATTGCAAGTTTGAGGCCAGCCTCAGCAACTTAGTGAGACCCTGTCACAAAATAAAAAATAAAAGGACTGGGATTGTAGCTTAGTAGTTAATTGCCCCTGGGTTCAATACCCAGCAACCCTCCCCCACATAAAAAGGAAGATAAAGTGCTTCAGCTGCCACTTAAGTAAACCTAATGATGGAATTATTCAGTTGGAACACATTAAACAGAAGGGATATGGGTTTTTATCTTAGAGGTATACCTTCCTGATGTGGCCTTTATTGAGAACTTACTTTGTGTTAGATACTAGCATGTCTGTTAATCCTTGAAACAACTTATCACTTAAGTATTATTATCTTTTTTTAAACACTGAAGGATTGAGTAATTGGCAGAAATCACACAGCTAGTCACTGGCAAACTGGAACTAGAGCTTTAGCAGTTACACTGTAGAGCAGAGATTCTCAACCCTGACTACACATTTGGATCACTTCTTGAATTTTTTTTTAAGGTACTGGGGATTGAATTCAGGGGCACTCAAACATTGAGCCACATCCTCAGCCCTATTTTGTATTTTCTTTAGAGACAGGGTCTCACTGAGTTGCTTAGTACCTCACTTTTGTTGATGCTGGCTTTGAACTTGAGATCCTCCTGTCTCAGCCTCCAGAACCACCAGGATTATAGGAGTGCACCACCATGCCCGGCCACTTCTTGAATTTTTAAGACCCATAAAACCAGTTTCTGGGACTAGAACTCAGGAATTGGCAATTATTAAAAAAAAAAAAAAGTTTTCCAGGAATTATAACATGCAACCAAAGTTGAGATCTCTGTGTAAATCTAGTTTTCTGTACTCTTAACTAGTATTCTTTTCTACTGCCCAGCTTAGCTTCATGGGTCAGTAATTGTCCTCTACTCCTTTACCTCTGTTTTCGTCCTTCCTCTTCTAATTGCCATGTTTTCTAGTACAACTGCCTAGAATTTCTCATAGGCTTCTGACATTAAACATGTGCTATTGAGTATGTGCTATTGAGAATGGAAGGGACTGTAACCATTCTTTATATTAAGACTCTGTTAGACCGGGCACAGTGGTGCATGCCTATAATCTCAGTGACTTGAGAGGCTGATGCAGGAGAATTGTGAGTTTAAAGCCAGCCTCAGCAACTTAGCAAGGCCCTAAGCAACCCAGCGAGACCCTGTCTCTAAATAAAATATTTTTAAAAGGGGCTGGGGATGTGACTCAGTGGTTAAGTGCCTCTGGGTTCAATCCCCAGGTCCAAAAAAAAAGAAAAGACTCTTTTGGTATCTTACAGTAGAATTTAATTTCTAATCCTCAGGACCAGCACTGAGGTAGAATTTTTTCCTCTTAAGATCTGGTATTTTAGTTCAGATAATACTGATTAAGGTCAGTTACCATGTGAAGTTATTTTATTTTCTTAATGAGTTCCAAATTATCCTAGGAGTTTTTAAAAACCAGATTCCTGTTTTCCTACCCCGTCTTCCTTTGTAGTTCAGTGACTGTGATAGCTATATCATAAAACACACTCAGAATTGTTTGTAAAGCATAGTAAGATTCACACATTGGAGCTGGATTGTGGCTCAGTGATAGAATGTCTGCCTAGCATGTGCGAGGCTCTGGGTTCAATTCTCAGCAACACATATAAAAATAAACAAAAATATGTACATATATATATGTATATATATATATATATAAAGACGCATACATTGTGCCGATTCTGTGGCTCTAAGGCCTACCACCTGCAGAAGTTGACCTGTGGCAAATGTCAAGTGCCAAGTGCAAGAGAAAGTATAACTGGAGTGCCTAGACTGAAAGACAAAATGCCACCAGGTCTGGTTGAATGAAGCACCTAAAATGTGTATACTGCAGATTCAGGTATGGATTCTGTGAAGGAACAACTCTTACACCCAAGAGAGCGACTGTCGCAGCATCCAGTTCATTTTGATAGTTTAAACCTAATAATGAGATTAGCCACCCAACCAATAATGATATTAGTCAACCCATAAATGTTCTAGTTTTAAAAACAAGTGTTGGGAATGTGGTTCATTGGTACAGTGTTGCCTGGAATGCACAGGGCCCCAGGTTCAATGTCAGCACCACACACACACACAAAAAAAAAAAAAAAAAAGGAAAAGAAAAAACACACTCAGGGTGTTCTGACTTCTAAGTTAAGATTAAATGGAAATGCTTTCATTTATGCTAACTCTTCCTAATAATTTTAATGTTGCCATTAAGTGGGGCTAGAACCATCATCTATTGTAATTGTAATGGCTTATTAAAATTAAACAGGTGGGGTGAGGGGATTCCCAGGTGATTCTGATGGGCTGGGTTTGAGAACTACTGACTTAGATGTTTATATATGTGTCTTTCTCTTCTGGTGGCCAACAAATTCCCCTAGGAAATATTTTAACCACCATCTTCCTAGGATATAAAAAAGGGTCATTATCAGAAAACCTAGTACTATTCCTACAACATATTATCTGACATTACACACTTTATTCTGTGTCAGATTCTCATCTTAACCTGATAGCTACCTTCTCCAGAAGCAGGAGGGGAATTTTCTTTCATAATCATAATCTGTCTTCAAGCTGTTTGCATTGGAAGGCTCCTTGATTCTCTTGTTTTATAGTTATATGGACAGCCATATTAGCAAACTTTTTCTGTAAAGTACCACATAATATTTTAGACTTTGCAGGTCAAATGGTCTCTATCACATCCACTCAGCTGCTGCCACTGTAGGATAAAAGTGGCCACAGATGATACATATTTGTAGACACTGAAATTTGAATTTCATCTAAGTTTCATATGGCACTAAATTTTTAAATTTTTTTTTTCAATCATTAAAAATGTGAAGGCTGGCAGGTGTAGTGCTGCATGCCTGTAATCCCAAGTGACTCAGGAGGCTGTCAGGAGGATCAAGAGGTTCAAAGCGAGCCTCAGCAATTTAGTGAGGTGTTGGGAGAAATCCTAGTCCTTGGCTAGCAGCAGTGAGGCCCTAAGCAACTCAGTGAAACCCTGTTTCCAAATAAACTGCAAAAAAGGGCCTGGGAAGTGGCTCAGTGGCTCAGTGGTTAAGTGCCTTTGGGCTCAATCCCCAATACCAAAAAAAAAAGTAAATGCTGAGGCGGGAGATTGCAACTTAGCAAGACACTAAGCAACTTAGTGAGACCCTGTCCCCCCAGAAAAAAGCGGGGGCAGGGACTGGGGATGTGACTCAGTGGTTATGCTCCTGTGGGTTCAACCCCTGATACAAAAAAAAAAAAGAAAAAGTGAAAAATTAATCATAGCTTGTGTGTTAGAGAAACAGATAGTATTCTAGATTTGACTCATGGATAATAGTTTGCAAGTCTCTGATCGAGACTAATCAAAAGTCTTAAAACTAACAAATAGCAATTAATAGACATTGATTCTACCTCAGAAACTAGGTTTGAGATTCCACTAGAAATGAAACTGTTTCACTTGCAATTCAGTGAGATTATTTATTTAACAATCTTCTTTTCACATAAAGTTTTGTGGAGCGCCAGCCTATGCTTTAAGCTTGTCGCCTCATTACTCAAAGTATATTTGCTGCTGCTCCTTTGTTTTTGTTTTTGTTTTTTGTTTGTTTGTCTTTGTTTTTGTTTTGATCTGGCAATACTAAAGATTGAACCCACTGAGCTACTTCCCAGTCCTTTTTATTTTTTATTTTGAGATTTGCTATGTTGCCCAGGATGGTTCAACCTTGTGATTTTCTTCTGCCTCAGCCTCACTAGGATTAGAGGTGTGTACAACTGTGCCCTCCATTTTTTCTTTCTTAAAGTTCCTCCTTGATACACTCTTCATTTAGGTATGGAAAATTTCATTTGGAAAATTGTATTTTTTTTTTTTAGTTTCTTTTTTTAATTTTTTAAATTTTTTAAATTTTTATTATTATTGTATACAAATGGGATACATGTTGTTTCTCTATTTGTACATGGAGTCAAGGCATACCATTTGTGTAATCATACATTTACATAGGACTATGATGCTATGATGTTTGATTCACTATTTTTTTCCCTTCCCCCCCACCCTTCCCACCCCTCTTTTCCCTCTATACAGTCCTTCTTTCCTTCATTCTTACCACACTCCTTATCCCTAACCCTAAACCTAACCCTAAACCTAATGCTAACCCCTCCCACCCCCCAATATATGTCCTCATCTGCTTATCAGCGAGATCCTTCGTCCTTTAGTTTTTTGAGATTGACTTATCTCACTTAGCATGATATTCTCCAATTTCATCCATTTGCCTGCAAATGCCATAATTTTATCATTCTTCATTGCGGAGTAATATTCCATTGTATATATATGCCACAGTTTCTTTATCAACTGAAGGGCATCTAGGTTGGTTCCACAATCTGGCTATGGTGAATTGAGCAGCAATAAACATTGATGTGGCTGTATCTCTGTAGTATGCTGATTTTAAATCCTTTGGGTATAGGCCAAGGAGTGGGATAGCTGGGTCAAATGGTGTTTCCATTCCAAGCTTTCTGAGGAATCTCCACACTGCTTTCCAGAGTGGCTGCACTAATTTGCAACCCCACCAGCATTGTATGAGTGTTCCTTTTTCACCACATCCTCGCCAACACCTATTGTTGCTTGTGTTCTTGATAATCGCCATTCTAATTGGGGTGAGATGAAATCTTAGGGTAGTGTTGATTTGCATTTCCCTTGTTACTAGGGATGTTGAACATTTTTTCATGTGTCTGTTGATTGGTTGTACATCTTCTTCTGTGAAGTGTCTGTTCATTTCCTTAGCCCATTTGTTGATTGGATTATTTGTATTCTTGGTGTAGAGTTTTTTGAGTTCTTCATAGATTCTGGAAATTAGCGCTCTATCTGAAGTATGGTTGGCAAAGATATTCTCCCGCTCTGTAGGCTCTCTCTTCACATTGCTGATAGTTTCCTTTGCTGAGAGAAAGCTTTTTAGTTTGAATCTATCCCAGTTGTTGATTCTTGCTTTTATTTCTTGTGCTATGGGAGTCCTGTTAAGGAAGTCTGATCCTAAGCCAACAAGTTGAAGATTTGGACCTACTTTTTCTTCTATAAGATGCAGGGTCTCTGGTCTGATTCCGAGGTCCTTGATCCATTTTGAGTTGAGTTTTGTGTAGGGTGAGAGATAGGGGTTTAATTTCATTCTGTTGCATATGGTTTTCCAGTTTTCCCAGCACCATTTGTTGAAGAGGCTATCTTTTCTCCATTGCATATTTTTGACCCCTTTGTCTAGTATGAGAAAATTGTATTTATTTGGGTTTGTGTCCATGTCCTCTATTCTGTACCATTGATCTACCTGTCTATTTTGGTACCAATACCATGCCGTTTTTGTTACTATTGCTTTGTAGTAGAGTTGAAGATCTGGTATTGCAATACCCCCTGCTTCGCTCTTGCTACTGAGGATTGCTTTAGCTATTCTAGGTTTTTTATTCTTCCAGATGAATTTCATAATTGCTTGCTCTATTTCTGCAAGGTACATCATTGGGATTTTAATTGGAATTGCATTGAATCTGTATAGCACTTTAGGTAGTATGGCCATTTTGACAATATTAATTCTGCCTATCCAGGAACATGGGAGATCTTTCCATCTTCTAAGGTTTTCTTTAATTTCTTTCTTTAGTGTTCTGTAGTTCTCATTGTAGAGATCTTTCACCTCTTTTGTGAGATTGATTCCCAAGTATTTTATTTTTTTCGAAGCTATTGTGAATGGGGTAGTTTTCCTAATTTCTCTTTCTGAAGATTCATCACTTATGTATAAAAATGCATTGGATTTATGAGCATTGATCTTGTAACCTGCTACTTTACTGAATTCACTTATGAGTTCTAAAAGTTTTCTGGTGGAATTTCCAGGTTCCTCTAAATATATAATCATGTCGTCAGCAAACAGGGATAGTTTGAGTTCTTCTTTTCCAATTCGTATCCCTTTAATTTCTTTGGTTTGTCTAATTGCTCTGGCTAGAGTCTGAAGGACGATGTTGAATAGAAGCGGTGAAAGAGGGCATCCCTACCTTGTTCCAGTTTTTAGGGGGAACGCTTTCAGTTTTTCACCATTTAGAATGATATTGGCCATGGGCTTAGCGTAGATGGCCTTTATAATGTTAAGGAATGTTCCCACTACCCCAATTTTTTCTAGTGTTTTGAGCATGAAGGGATGCTGTATTTTATCAAATGCTTTTTCTGCATCTATTGAAATAATCATGTGATTCTTAACTTTAAGTCTGTTGATATGGTGAATGACATTTATTGATTTCCGAATGTTGAACCAACCTTGCATCCCTGGGATAAAACCCACTTGATCGTGGTGTACTATCTTTTTAATATATATTTGTATGTGATTTGCTAAAATTTTGTTGAGAATTTTTGCGTCGATGTTCATTAAGGATATTGGTCTGAAATTTTCTTTCCTCGATGTGTCTCTGTCTGGTTTAGGTATCAGGGTGATATTGGCTTCATAGAACGAGTTTGGGAGGGTTCCCTCCTCTTCTATTTCATGGAATACTTTGAGGAGTATTGGAATGAGCTCTTCTTTAAAGATTTTAGTAGAACTCGGCTGAGAACCCATCTGGTCCTGAACTTTTCTTTGTTGGTAGGCTTTTGATGACCTCTTCTATTTCATTGCTTGAAATTGGTTTATTTAAGTTGTGTATGTCCTCCTCGTTCAGTTTAGGTAACTCATATGTCTCTAGAAATTTGTTGATGTCTTCGAGGTTTTCTGTTTTGTTGGAGTATAGATTTTCAAAATAGCTTCTAATTATGTTTTGTATTTCAGTCGTGTCTGTTGTGATGTTTCCTTGTTCATTCTGAATTTTAGTAATTTGAGTTTTCGCCCTCTTTATCTTTGTTAGTGTGGCTAAAGGTTTATCAATATTGTTTATTTTTTCAAAGAACCAACTGTTTATTTTGTTAATTTTTCCAATTGTTTCTTTTGTTTCAATTTCGTTGATTTCGGTTCTGATTTTAACTATTTCCTGTCTTCTACTACTTTTGGTATTGGTCTGCTCTTCTTTTTCTAGGGCTTTGAGCTGTAGTGTTAAGTCGTTTATTTGTTGATTTCTACTTCTTTTTTTGAATGCGCCCCATGAAATAAATCTTCCTCTAAGTACTGCTTTCATAGTGTCCCAGAGATTTTGATATGATGTGTCTTTGTTCTCGTTTACTTCTAAGAATTTTTTTATTTCCCTCCTGATGTCTTCTGTTATCCATTCATCATATAATAGTGTATTATTTAATCTCCAGGTATTGGAGAAGTTTCTGTTTTTTATTTTGTCATTTATTTCTAATTTCAATCCATTATGATCTAATAGAGTACAAGGTAGTATCTCTATCTTCTTGTATTTGCTAACAGTAGCTTTGTGGCATAAAATATGGTCTGTTTTAGAGAAGGATCCATGTGCTGCTCAGAAGAAAGTGTATTCGTTCTTTGTTGGATGGTATATTCTATATATGTCCGTTAAGTCTAAATTGTTGATTGTGTTATTGAGATCTATGGTTTCTTTATTCAATTTTTGTTTGGACGATCTATCCAGTGGTGAGAGAGATGTGTTAAAATCGCCTAATATTATTGTGTTGTGGTCTATTTGGTTTCTAAAATTGAGAAGGATTTGTTTGACATATGTGGATGAGCCAATGTTCGGGGCATAGATATTTATGATTGTTATGTCTTGCTGATTTATGCTTCCCTTAAGCAGCATGTAATGTCCTTCTTTATCCCTTCTGACTAGTTTTGGCTTGAAGTCTACATTATCTGAAATGAGGATGGATACTCCTGCTTTTTTGCTGTGTCCGTGTGCATGGTATGTTTTTCCCCATCCTTTCACCTTTAGTCTATTGATATCTCTTTCTATGAGATGAGTCTTTTGCAGGCAGCATATTGTTGGATTTTTCTTTTTAATCCAATCTGCCAGTCTATGTCTTTTGGTTGATTCAGAGTTCAGGCCATTTACATTCAGGGTTATTATTGTGATATGATTTGTATTCCCAGTCATTTGACTCATATTTGTTTTTTGACATGATTTGGTTTCTCCTTTATTTGGCTATTCCTTTAGGCTAGCGCCTCCTGTTGCTGATTTGCATCGTTGTTTTTCATCTCTTCTTCATGGAATATTTTGCTGAGAATGTTCTGTAATGCTGGCTTTCTTTTTGTAAATTCCTTTAGCTTTTGTTTATCATGGAAGGATCTTATTTCATCGTCAAATCTGAAGGTAAGTTTTGCTGGGTATAAGATTCTTGGTTGGCATCCATTTTCTTTCAGGGCTTGGTAAATGTTGTTCCAGGCCCTTCTAGCTTTTAGGGTCTGGATTGAAAAATCTGCTGATAATCTTATTGGTTTCCCTCTGAATGTAATTTGATTCTTTTCTCTTGCGGCCTTTTAAATTCTGTCTTTTTTTTTGTATGTTAGGTATTTTCATAATAATGTGCCTTGGTGTGGGTCTGTTGTAATTTTGTATATTTGGAGTTCTAGAAGCCTCTTGTACTTGGTTTTCCATTTCATTCTTCAGATTTTGGAAATTTTCTGATATTATTTCATTGAATAGATTGTTCATTTCTTTGGTTTGTTTCTCTAAGCCTTCCTCAATCCCAATAATTCTTAAATTTGGCCTTTTCATGATATCCCATAATTCTTGTAGATTCTGTTCATGATTTCTTACCATCTTCTCTGTTTGGCCAACTTTGTTTTCAAGATTAAATAATTTGTCTTCAATGTCTGAGGTTCTGTCTTCCAGGTGTTCTATCCTATTGGTTATGCTTTCTATGGAGTTTTTAACTTGGTTTATTGTTTCCTTCATTTCAAGGATTTCAGTTTTTTTTTTTTTTTCAGTATCTCTAACTCTTTATTGAAATGATCTCTTGCTTCCCGTATTTGGTCTTTTAACTGTTGATTGGTGTGATCATTGAATGCCTGCATTTGCTCTTTCATCTCCTCCTTCAATGCCTGCATTTGCTCTTTCATCTCCTCATTTGCTTCTCTGATTGTTTTAATTATGTACATTCTGAACTCCCTTTCTGACATTTCTTCTGCTGTGCTGTCATTGGGTTTTATTGATGTAGTATCTAGGTTTGTTTGGGACATTTTCTTCCCTTGTTTTCTCATATTGGTCAGATGTCAATGGGAATCTGAGATATTGCAGATTTCCTCTATTGGCTTATAGTGTCCCGGTAGATTTCCAGTGTATCACCTCCCAGCCTTCAGTAGCCTGAAGTCTTGGAGGAACTTGATAATGCAGTGCTTCCAAAGAAAGCTGCCCCTAGGCCCCTACTGGTTCCAGGGCTTGGAGCTGGCTCTTTGCGGAAAGGCTCTCACTGGGGTCTGCACTGTGCAGCTGGCCGTGTGGGGGGAGCCCACCGCCGGAGTGTGGAAGGCTACCTGGGAAAGACTCTAGCTGCCCTGCCCTGCTCTGATAAGCCACCCCTATCTGTGCCTGCCGCCCAGGCCAAGTTTCGCCTAGTGGGGGAGACTCACCCCGTGACTCTATTTTTGTCCAAGTCTCTCAATGCCTCCCCTTCTTGAGTCCTGGGTTCTGGAGCGACTGGAGATGCAGTCACCCTCTAGGCCGCCATCTTGGATCGCCCCGTGGAAAGAGCCTGCGGCCAGAGTGGGCAGAGCTGCCTGGAGAAGTCTCTGGCTGCCCTGCCCTGATCCCAGAGGCTGCTTGCGTATTGAAGCTCTCTGTTGGCTCGGGGACTTGTGGCTGGCTCTATGTAGAAAGGCTCTCACTGGGCGGTCTGTTCCGAGAAGCTAGCCTTGAAAGGCGCCTCCCACCGCAGGGGTCCAGGCTGCTTGGGGAGGTCTCTGGTTGCCCTGTACTGGTCCCTGAAGCTGCTTGCAGACCGGAGTACGCCGCGCTGGCTCCGGGACTTGGAGCTTGTTCTGATCAGCGGAAAATTTTATCTTTTGATTTTTTTTCTGTTCCTGAAATGATCCAACTATTTCCCTCTTTCTAAATAGAATAGGGTTGGGGAGAGACTTCACATCTCCACCTCTCCCAGTTTCCTCCTCTATTAGATTCTTTCTCTCAGGATCTGATTTCTCCTTTCCCAAGATAATTTACCCACTAAAAGATCACAGTTTGCAGTTTGTAAAACATTGAGCTACAGTGAATATAAAAATAATTGCGAATGGTAAAGCTATATATAGAGCATGTCCAAGCTACTTTGGAATTTTCCTAAAGTTGGTCCTCTGTTCTTTATATGTATAAATGAATACTGTGTTTTTGAATGTGATTGATCATTTCAAGTGATCTCCACTCATCTTCTCTTATAGGACATACCATAAGGATGAATCATTGTAATCAGGTTTATAAGTAAATAGTCCTAGTTTCTCAACAGAAAGGAAGGAAGACAAATGTGTTCTCCTGTCCTCCTATTCTTCCATCTTTTCTCCTCACTCTCTCCCCTCTTCCATCTCATTCCTTACTCCTTTTCCATTTCTCTCTGATCCCTTCCTGTTCCTCCTCATTATTATTACTGTAAATTGCTTGCCTTTTAATGTTAACAACTTGGCCAGTTTAATATTAAACATATTTTCACTTCTTGTGAAGTTGGGTCAGAAGAAATCTCATCCTGGATCAGTACGTTAACTAGTTTTCTCCTAAGTAAAAAAATTTATCATAATCCTGGTTTATCAATATTCCTTATTTTTTAGTTGACAAAGAGATGATGCAGAGAATAAGAGAAAATTCTATTTTACAAGCACAGGAGAAAGCAAAAGAGGCTACAGAGGCAAAGGCTACAGCAAAGCGAGAAGATCAAAAATATACACTAAATGTTATGATGAAGGTAAGTTTCATATTGATAGGAAAGTCCTCTGAAGAGATAATAGTAAGTATGTAAAGACAATTACTTTAAATCATAATAATTCTCAACATTTGATTATAAGACTTGGTATGTTATATGAGCCATTTGCTAATTTCATGTATTCTTGAAAATCTGTATGAAAGTCAACAGTATAGTACTTGGATGATAAGCTGGGTACTGTAGCACATGTATATAGTCCAAGGTACTCTGGAGGCTGAGGCAGGAGGATTGCAAGTTGAGGACAGGCTGGGTAACTCTGTCTCAAAATAAAAAATAAAAAGGACTGTGGACATAGATTAGTGGTAGAGCACTTGCTTAGTACTCTTGGTTCGATCCCCAGCACTGAGAAACAAAATTAGAACTTCTCTTTCTGAGAGTGATTCCTAAGAAACTCTAATATTTCCCTGCCTTTAGTTAGCTGTAAGAAAATTCTCTGTCCTCAGCACTGCAACAACAACAAAAAAAAAAAAAAAAAAAAAAGAAAGAAAGAAAAAGAAAAAGAAAGAAAGAAAAGATATGGGCTGGGGATATAGTTGGTAGAGTGCTTTCCTCACAAGCACAAGGCCCTGGGTTCAATCCCCAACACCACAAAAAAGAAAAGATAAAGAAAATCTCTGACATGCCTTGTCTGATAGTAGGTCATTAAGATCCTCCTTGATTTCATCTCATTCTAATCAGAATGGCAATTAAGAAGAATATAAGTAACAATAAATGTTGGTGAGGATGTGAGGAAAAAGGTTCTCTCATACATCGCTGGTTGGACTGCAAATTAGTGCAACCACTCTGGAAAGCAGTATGGAGAGGCCTCAAAAAACTAAGAATGGAACCACTATTTGACCCAGTTACCCTCTCCTCAGTATATATTCCAAAGATTTAAAATCAGCATACTACAGTGATGCAGCCACGTCAATGTGTAAAACAGCACAATTCACAATAGTCAAGCTATGGAGCCTACCTAGGTGCCTTTCAATATATAAATGGATAAGAAAATGTAGTATGTATACACAATGGAATATTACTTACCATAAAGAAGACTGACTTTGTCTATTTGCTGGTAAATGGATGGAATTGGAGACTATCATGCTAAGTGAAATAAACCAGTCCCAAAAAGTCAAAGGTCAAGTGTTTTCTCTGATATGTAGAAGCTAATCCAAAATGGGGGGTGGTGGTGGTAGAAAAAGAATAGAAGAAAGATCAGTGGTATAGATAAAGAAGGATGGAGGGAAGGGAGGAGTGGTGATAGGGAAAGACAGTGGAATGAATCTGACCTAATCTATATGTGTGTGTGTGTGTGTGTGTGTGTGTGTGTGTGTGTGTGTTTGTGTGTATATATATCACAGTGAATCTCACCATCATGTATATCCTCAAGACACTAATTAAAAAAATATATAATTAATTAGGAGAAAGACCAGTAGAGTAAAGGGAAGGAAGTAAGAGGAGGGAGGAGGGGAGGTAAAGAGGAAGTACTGAGGACTGAATTAGAACAAATTATATTCCATGCTTTTATAATTATATCAAAATGAATTCTATTGTTATGTATAACTAAAAAGAACCAATAAAAAAGACCCTCCTCAGTCCAGAGGAGTCCTGCCCCATACCCTGAAGGAAGGAATGGTACACAAAGAACCAAGAAAAATCTGAATGGACAAGCCTTGCTGGGTTTCCTCACCCAGTCTATTAATAACCCTGCCTATGCCATAAGTCTCCATAAAACCCCAAAAGGGCAAGGTTCAAAGAGCTTCCAGATGTGGCATGTGGGGGTTCCTGGAAGGTGGCACACCTAAAGAGGGCATGGAACTTCTTCACTACTTCCCCCATACTCTTCCCCCATACCCTGACCTATACATTGTATCATCTAAATTCTTTGTTATGTTCCTTTTTTTTTTTTTTTTTTTTTTTTTTTGCGGTACTGGGGATCGAACTCAGGGCCTCAAGCACTCTACCAGCTGAGCTATCTCCCCAGCCGTGTTATGTTCTTTATGATAAACTGGTACATGTGTTTTCCTGAGTTCTATGAGCAGCTTTTTTTTTTTTTTTTTTTTTTTTTTTGTGGTGATGGGTATTGAACCCAGGGCCTTGTGCATGCAAGGCAAGCACTCTACCAACTGAGCTATATCCCCAGCCCTCTGTGAGCAGCTTGAGCAAATTATTATGACCCTGCTTTATAACCAGGCAGTCAGAAGCACAGGTAAAAACAACCTGGGGCTTATGATGACATCTAAAGTTGTGGTGTGGGGGTGGGGGTGTCAATCTGTGGCATCTGATGTTGTTATCTCTAAGTATCAGAACTGAACAGGGGTTGGGGATATAGCTCAGTTTGTAGAGTGCTTGCCTCGCAAGCACAAGGCCCTGGGTTCAAATCCCCAGCACCACCAAAAAAAAAAAAAAAAAAAAAGAACTGAACAGGATTAGAGGATACCCCAGTGTAAAACTGATTACTGACTTGCTGAATGGGAGAAATTCTTACACATCCAATGTTAGAAGTCTGTGTTGACTGTGGTGTAAGATTAGAGGAAAAATAGACATTTTGTTTTTTCAGACACAACCTGTCTCTCCATATTTCAGGGTAACATTTTTTACTGCAACCTCACTTCTAATGAGTCCAAGAAAACTTGATTTCTATTTTTTTCAACATTTTCTTATTGTAATAATGGGAGTAACAATTTTAAAGTTCTTTTGTTGTTTTTAAAATATATTTAAAGTTTCCATAAAAACCCAGCAGGGTTTGGAGAGGTCCCAGATGACTGGACATGTGGACCTACCCCGAGGCTAACACACCTGAAGAGGGCAAAACCACAGGTTTTCCCTTTCTCATCCAGAAATGAGATGTCTTTTACCAACAAAGCTGCTGGGTTCTTTTTCACTAGCTTCACGTTGGTAAATTGACAGGCTCATCATCCAGTTGGAAGTAAGTAGTTAGGAGCATCTTTAGGCAGAAGGACACAGCTTCCTATTGTCCTTATCTGTAATTTTAGCAGTTTTTTAAATTAAAACACTTACTTCAATTTGTAGTTTTCCTTTGGTTAATTTCCAGTGCCCTAAAATGGTTGTTTTTGATATTTCTATCCAGTTTTATCCTTGATATTTGTGCAGAATTGCCAGTCTCTTCATATCTCTATAAAACCTGAACTTTTTCTTTTGCAGATGAATTTTATGTTTATTTACCAAGTTTCCTATGAGTTCTCTTAGCATTTTGATTGAATTTACATTGACTATAAATTAATTTGTGAAGCATCAACATATTTATGTATTGAGATTTACTTTCAGGAATATTTTCAGGAACATTCCTTTCAGGCTTTGTTTTCATTTATTTGGATTAACTTTATGTCCCTTAGGAAAATTATGTAGCATACATATAGAACTTGCTCATATTTTGTTAAAATTATTCTTAACATTTTAAGAATTTTTTTTTCTAGGTACCAGATATTGAACCCAGAACCTCATGCATGTTAGGCGAGTACTCTTTTACCACACTACATCCCAGCCCTTTATTCTTAGCATTTTAAGTTTTTCTGGGTACTGGGGTTGTAGTTCAGTAGAGCACTTTCCTAGCATGAAAAGAAAGTCTGTAGACATTGTCAAAAGTCCCAGAGTGGGGAGGGGCAAATTGCCCCAAATCAAACAATATAGTGTTCCTTAATTTAGAGTCTTTCCCTGTCCATCTCTTTGATATATTTGTTCTTGAGTTGGATCCTTTTATAATAAAGGGTAAATATATATGAATAGTTTCCCTGAGTCTTGGGTGAGTTCTTGTAACAAATGATTGGCAAGGTTTGTGGGAACCTCCACTGTATAACTGGTCGACCAGCGGTATCAGAGGCCTGGACTTAGTATTGGCATCTAATGTGAGACTGACCCTTAAACCTGTGGGATCTGGTGCTAAGTCCAGGTAGATAGTGTCAGAATTGAATTGAATTATAATACACCCAGTTGGTATTAGAGAATTTTTCAGTGTAGTGATCAGAATTGAAGTATAAAGTATTTTGAGAGTCAGGCATAGTGGCTGGCACATACCTGAAATCCTCATCTGTTTCAGAGGTTGAGGCAAGATTGAAAGTTCCAGACCAACCTGGGCAACTTAGAGATACCCTTTTTCAAAATAAAATAAAAAGTGCTGGAATGTAGCTCAGTGGTGGGGTGCTTCCCTAGCATGTGTGAAGCCCTGAGTTCAATCACCAGTACCAAAAAAAAAAAAAAAAAAAAAAAAAAGTATTGTAAAAGCATAGCACAGGCAAAAACTATTTTTTCCCTATACGTTCTTTTTCTTTGATACATAGTTTCTCTTTTCCCTTCGCCATAAGCTTTGTGTTATTTCCTTCATGCTTTTCTGGTCATCATATTTACTTTCTGAGAAGACTTTCTTTGTCCTTCTTCTTCCTCTCTCTGAAGGGTATTGTGTATCTCTAATATAATTTACTATAAATTAAAATTATAGATATAATTCCCTTATCTACAACTTGGCTTATATCAGAACTCTACTATTAACTTTTGATTTTAAGAAGAGTCTCACTTTTGGTAATAATACTTAGTCTTAAGTATTTTTAAAAGCCTTATTTAAAATTCATCCTGCTATTCTCTACCATGCCCTTCTGCCATGATGTTCTGCCTCATCTCAGACCCAGAGCAATGAAGTCAACCAGCCATGGACCTGTGAAACCATAAACCCCAAGCGAACTTTTCTGCTCCTATCTTGTTCTTATCAGGTATTTTGGTCATAGTGAGGAAAAACTAACAGAAAAGATAGATACTGATAATAAGATGCTTTGGACACCATAGTGGATAGAGTTCATCCAATTTGGAAACAGGGAAGCCAGATGGTGGTGTCCTTTTAGGCTCTGTACCTCCCTGAATTGTTCTCCTACCCATATAGTACTAACAGTTAACTTGTTGTTCTAAGCCATAACATCCCAGTTATGCCTTCTTTCTAGCATAGAAAGAAGGAAACGTTTCTTTCTTTCTTTTTTTTTTTTTGGTACTGGGGATCGAACTCAGGGCCTTGCGCTTATGAGGCAAGCGCTCTACCAGCTGAGCTATCTCCCCAGCCCACGTTTCTTTCTTTGATTAAAAAATTTTCAGAAGCCCGCATGTCTAAAAAAATGGTGGTTCACAGACCAGATGACCTGAATTCGAATTAGCAAGGTCCTACAATATCCTCATCTTCCTAAGAAAACTCATACCATCAAGAACTTTCTCTCTACTGCCAGAATCTTCTATAGAAACAACAGACCCAATAGCACGTACAACCGACACACATGTACCATCTTTATGGTGCTTTTTTGGAGCCAAATCCCACATTCTGACGTTGATGGTGCTCCTTTGGAAGATAGTCAGGAGCTGGGAGTCCATCTCCACAAACCTCTGTCTGGTCTTTTGATTCCAGATATGTTCTTCTGTAGTTGGTAAGAGTGTTTGAGGTCAAAGGGAAGGAGTCAGGAAGGGACTTTTGATTGACTACTAATGAGGAAGCTCACCTACCCAATTTTTTGTCTGTAAGATTTCTTTTCCTTTCTTTAGGACCATTCATGTTCTTTCCAATTCCTGGTTTGTTTTCTGGAAACTGCTGTTCTAGCATGGCTAAAGAAATCTTTAGGAGGAACAGGGTAGGGGGATATAGTACTCTAGAATGCTCTAGACTTCTGCGTGCCACAGGGATCCTGGCAATAAACTATCTGTGAGTTAAGTTCTTAGCTTTGGATAGTATTATGAGTTTTTTTTTCTTTCTCCCATTTCCTCCTTCCATCTCTCCCTCCTTCCTCCTCCCTGTCCTCCCCTTTTCCTCTTCCCTCTTCCTCCTTTCTACCCACCCCCTTCTACCCACCCCCTTCCCTCTCCTTTCTTTCTTTCTAACTAATTTAGTTGTAGCTTAAGAAGGGGCAGTTGTGGGATGGGGGTATAGCTCAATGGTACAGTGTGTGTTTAGTATGCTCAGGGGCCCAGTTGAATCCTAAATACCAAACAAATAACACCCCCACTCAAAATAAAACACCAAAACCAAAAAAGACAACAAAACAAAGAAGGAATAGTTAGCTAGACTCCATTTCATTTAATAGGAATACATTTTGACTGTTTTCAATCCTAAGACACCTTAGTTATTCCTTCATGCCTTGGCACTTGGAGAAAATGAGGTTTTTGTTTTATTTTTTAAATGCTTATTACCCCATATCAGTCCTGCCTTCAGGGCTGCTTGACTCCAGGGTTGGCTGTATACTCTTGAGTCTCTCAGTTTCTCTTACCTCCCAGTTTAGAAAGTAGCTGAAATACCT
Organism: Sciurus carolinensis; assembly: GCF_902686445.1. NCBI lineage: Eukaryota > Metazoa > Chordata > Mammalia > Rodentia > Sciuridae > Sciurus > Sciurus carolinensis. The sequence goes on from NC_062214.1 coordinate 98,493,733, forward strand.
AGTTCTAAGTACCATTGAATGAGGTACTTAAGAGTAGCAGCTCCTTGCGTAGGTAAGGGTAAAGTGATGGTGCTGCTGGTGTCACTAGTCATGTGACATTCTCGATAGAGAAAAAAACATGTGCAATGGGAAGAAGATAGGAAGAACATAGTGCATGCGGGGAGTGTTGGATTGTTGATGAGACTGTCATAATCCTAAGAGTCTGGGTTTTATTATTGGACCAGTTCTGTTACTTATTCTCCACATAAACTTTTACAGGTCATTTAGACACTCTTCACTTTCCTCATTTGCAAAATGGGGATAATAAAAGTAGCTAACTCATATGATTGTTGCAAAGATTAAACAATATAATGCATGTAATGTTGAGTGCTTAGCACAGTGTTAGGTTTTTTTATTGCCATCATTTGTTTAATTTCCACCCAGAATACAGCTGGAGCCATCAGGTATGGTAGAGGATGAGGGGTCTTTTATACATAAAGGATTTTGAACCATGAGAAACCACCAGAAAGAGCAGGGGCAGTGATATATGGTGTTATTTGTGTTGAAATGACTACTGTGCTTTGGGCATCTTGATTATAAAGACAAGGGCCAGGGCAGTGGTATGTAGCTAGGAATTTTCTGAGTAGGTTATTAAATATAGCCATTATTAAATACTAAATTACACTAAAATCAAAGATTTAAAAGGTTTATCATTTCCTAATTAACTTACTACATTTTATTGTTATCCAAGTTTCTGAGATGTTTTTAAAAATCTACAGTATCTGGAGAGTGGAAACACTATATGATGGTGAGCTACTGAGCATCTCTTCCCAACACTGTTCCCAGTGACAGTAGATGGAAATGAGCCAGGGTGGGGGTATTTGCCTCACAGAAATCAGCAGATACTGCAAATCAGTGTTTTTCCCACTTCCAGAAAGCTGGTTGTAGAATCTATGTGGGTACAGTACCAAGCTAGAGAGACTCTGTAGAATAGCAGTAGAGCAAAGATGAGTACTGAATCTTAGGACTTAAAATGGAGAGGACAAGACAGACTTGAGAGACGCTTTAGTGTTAGGATCTGAAGGGCACGGTAACTGACTGAATGTGGGAGAAATAAAGATTGAAACGTGAAACAAAGGTCTCTGCCTTGAGCAGCTGTCCTTGCTGCCTTTGGTGAAGCAAAAGGCAGTATTGTGAGCTGTCCTGCAGAAAGGCCATCATGGCTAGGAACAGAAGGTTATTTCTTTGCTGACAGCCAGCAAAGACTGGAGGCCATTAATCCTACAGTCTGCAAGGTGCTGGATCCTGCCAACAAACATGTGAGCTTAGAAACAGATCCTTCCTCAACTAAGCCTTCATATCTGACTCCAGCTCTGGCTGACACCTTGATTGCAGCCTCTTAAGAGACCTTGAAGTAGAGGACCCAAATAAGTGGATCCCAAATCTAGACCCACCCAAACCATGAGACTATAAAGATGTTTTGGGCTGGGGTTGTAGCTCAGAGGTACAGTGGCTTGCCTTGCATGTACGAGGCACTGGGTTTGATCCTCAGCACCACATGAGTAAATAAAATGAAAGTATTGTGTCCGTCTACAACTAAATTTTAAATAAATAAATATGTATTGTTTTAAGCTGAAATTTAAAAAAAAATTTAATTATTTCTGTCAATACAGATTATGAGGGGTGAGCATGTCTGACTTGATATACTTTTCCTTTTTCCTTGTCTTAAGGCAGAAAGAATAAAAGGCAAACTTTATTAAACTGGGTGAAATCATTATTTTCTCCTTTTTGATCTCTAATACTGACTGTTCATAATCCCCTTTGCCAAGTGTATAAATGCTGGCTCATTGCTATGTATAAATTCTCCCTAACCCATCTTGTTGGAAGTTCACTGGCAACTCTCTGAACTTAGAATATGTAGTAATTATTATCTTCTCTGCTTAGCCCAAGCCTTAGGTGAATGTATTTTATCTGTTTTTCATTAATGTAAGAAAACACCTGAAGCTGGGTAACTTTATAAAGAAAAGAGGTTCATTTAGCTCAATTTTAGAGACTGAAAGTCCAAGATCAGGGAACCCCATCTGCTCAGCCTCTGATGGATAACATGATGGGAAGAGCATGTGTGAGAGCAAGAGATCATATCCCAAAATAGGAAGCCAGAGAGTGATTCAGGTATCAGGCTCAGGCTTTTATAACAACTTGCTCTCTCTAGAACTGACTCAAGGGTCTCCAAAGAATGATTTTAATCCCTTCTGAGGACAGTGCCCCTAGTGACCTAAGGATCTCCCACTAGGCCACAGTTCTTCAAGGTCCCACCCTACCACCTCCCACATCACCACTCTAAGGACCAAGCCTCTGATATATGAATGTTGGGCAGAAACCAGATCCAAACCATAGCAACAGAATTAGAATTCTTTCAATATCCTGTGAAATTTATTTTGAAGTTTTTGTCTCAAAGTTCAGTAGGAAAATAGTCTTCCAGAAGAGAGTATTAAGTCATGTAGATATTATAGAGCACCTTTCGGTACTGATTTCTTATAAGGTTTGTATCCTAAGCAATACAATCTCTAGGAGCCTTCATCCACCATGTCCCTATTCTAGAACCACTCTAGATGTACTATTTAAATGTAAATTACTTTAAATATACAATGCTGGCACAACAATATATATTGATTATAGGTAGCAAATAACTATAGTCCCAGCAACTCAGGAGGCTGAGGCAGAAGGATCATATGTTTGAGACCAGCCTCAGCAACTTAGTGAGACCCTATCTCAAAACAAAAAAGAACTGGAGATGTAGTTCAGTGGTTAAGAGCCCCTGGGTTCAGTCCACAGTACTGTAAACACATATATAAATGTGTTTATATAAGTATATATATTATGTATATATACACACACACACACATATATATATATATATATATATATATGAAAGTAAAATTGAAAATTCAGTTCCTCAGTCATAATAGCCATATTCAAACTGTTTAATTAGCAATGTGTGGCTAATGCCTACTGTATTGGGTAACAAGACATTTTGATCAATGGAGAAAATACTTCTCTAGAGGATAGAGGTGAAAAATTTTCTTTACCATATGAAAATCAGATAGTCATGTACACCAACCATTTGCTCTATTTAACATTTTTTTCTTGTCTGCGTGAAGACATTTTTAGAAGTGAAAAATGTTGCCACACTCCTATACAAGATACTGCTTTCAAATTCATCCAATGTTTAGCTTTTTACGTGAAAGCATTAAACAGCTACAGTGCAAACATAATCAGCAGCAGGATTAAGAGTTCAGACATTTCCATCCACCAGAAACAAACTCTCTATTTATCTTTCCTATTTCCTTCTCTACTGTGCCCTCTTTTCTCAGGTGAGGGTGGGTAGAACTTCAGTCCTAAGATAAGGTAAGACTGGGATAAGTAGAAGGGCACACATTTCTGTATATGTTTTGGTGGGTGTATGTACGTAGGTTTGGGGGGAACTTACTTAACTTTTAGAATAATAAATTCTAACTTTTTAATGGAACCCTTAGATATAATATAACAATACTCACCACATTTTATACATGAGTAAACTGAACTTAGAGGAAGTGATTGCCCAAGATCGGAACAGTAGTTAGTGGTAGATCCAGGACTAAAACATGTGATCCATGACCCACAAATCAATAGGCATTCTATTAAATAATTTGTCTTTCCCATTTTTATTCTTTATTCACTACTATGGCTACAGATGCAATGGCAGAAGTTTAGAGGTAAGAATAATTAACTAGTATAATCTATTTAAAGAAATGTTTTTTATGTGTCTTAAAGGATTTGGTAATTGTAATTTTTACAGATTGAAGAAGAAGAGAGGAAGAAAATAGAAGATATGAAAGAAAATGAACGAAGAAAAGCAACTAAAGAATTGGAAGCCTGGAAAGAATGTCAAAGAAAAGCTGAAGAACGAAAAAGAATTCAGAAAGAAAAGAAATTACATCAACAAGAAAAGCAAACTGAAGAAGAAAGAAAAAAATTAAAACATAAAAATCTCACTAAAAATTCAGCATCTAGAAATCTTGCCACAAAAGGTACCTAATTACTTTAATAATTCTGGAAAAGTGAGTACTGTTGTTGAAATATATATGATACTTTTATTATGATCATTATTATTTCGGTAAATTTGTTCACAGTATTAGGTCATTGTTTTGTATATTGAGAATAAGCATTACAATATGAAGATTAAAATGAAATATTAATATATAAGAAATGTATTTCTTCTTACAGGGAGTAGTGAGCTTTTCTAATAAATGACTAAAGATTCAATGTCTTCTTTGCTTGTGTACCTTAAAAAAATGATGCAGGTACTGTTGAAAATGTGCTTAATTTAGGTGTCAAAAGACTTGGAGTGTCTGAGCAGTGTAAGGAGTATTCATTTATTCCTTTAGATGTGAGGAACTAGGAATTTCATTCAAAGACCCTATTCTAACATGACTCAAGAAAATGAGTACTATAAGCAAACTTAGTCTTCAGTAAATAAGGGCTGCTTCTAGCTTTTGATCCCGATGTGTTCAAAGATAGGTAAAAGACTATAATTCTTTATTGAAAGCTAATTTTGACTTTATCTGATTTTAGAGTATTGAAATTTATTGTAGATTTATAGGAGTCTCCCTTTATCCTTAAGGGATATGTTCTGAGATCCCCAGTGGATTCCTGAAACAGGATATTAATGAACCCTACACATACTATGCTTTTCCTATACATACATACCTATGACAAACTTTAAAGTTTTAAATTATTCACTGTTTTGAGTAGGGTGCCATCCTGCTCTGTCCTGCCCAGGATGTGAATCATCCTTTTGTCCTCTGTGTCCATGCTGTATGTACCCATTAGTCACTCAGTAATCATTTTGGTCACAGAATACTGTGAAACAGTTTATGCTAACAAATTAAGCAACTTAGATGAAATATACTAATTTATTAAAAAATAAAGTGTACCATAATTGGCACAGAAAAAAGAGAAAATCTGAAAAGACACAGGAACTGAACTGGCTGTTATAAACCTTCCTACAGGGACAGTGTAGTTTAGTGGTATAACATTTGCCTAGCCTGTTTGAAGACCTAAGTTTGATTGCCCCTAGGACTTGGGAAAAAAAAAATTCCACAAAGAAAACTCTAGGCCCCAATGATATCAATAATGGATTCTAGCAAACATTTAAAGAAGAAATAATACCAATTTTACATAAAAATCTTTTGTAAAACAGAATACTGTTTTATGAATACTTCTCAACTCTTTTTAGGAATACTTCTCAACTTTTACCCCCTACTTTTTTGGGGGGTGGAGGATGTACCAGGGATTGAACTCAGGACTACTTGATCACTGAGCAGCATCCCCAGCCCTATTTTGTATTTTCTTTAGAGGCAGGGTCTCACTGGGTTGCTTAGCACCTTGCTTTCCTGAGACTGACTTTGACTTCCAATGCAGTTTTACAGTCTTCTGAGCCACTGCACCTGGCTCCCCAACCCTTTTTGAAGCCAGTCTAATTCTAAAATCAAATCCTGACAAAGTCATTACAGAAAAAGAAAATTGCAAGCCTATGTGCCTTATGAATATAAATGCAGACATCCACAACAATATAGTAACAAATTGAGTCCTGCAATAAAAAATAGAATTTATTTAAGAATGCATAGTTGGCTTACCATTTGAAAATCATTCATTGTAATTAATCACATTAATAGAATAAAGGAAAAAATATGATCATTTCAGTATTACAGAAAGACATTTGACAAAATCCAACACTAATTTATGAAAACTTTCTCAGCAAATTTCATATTTTCCAAGTAAACATATTTACTGTTGAATTATTGAATGCTTTGCCCCATAGATCCAAGAACAATACAAAGTTGTCCACTTTTACTACTTCTATTCAACATTATACTGGAGGTCTTTGCCATTGTATTAACACAAGAAGAAATAAAAAGCATAAAGATTAGGTGAAGTTGGATGTGGTCACTCAAGCCTGTAATCCCAATGTGTTGGGAAGCTGAGGCAGGAGGATCACAAATTCAAAGCCAGCCTCAGCAACTTAGTGAGGCTATACTCAACATAGCGAGACCCTGTCTCAAAATTAAAAATAAAAAAAAAAAAGGCCAGTTCAGTGGTTAAGGTCCCCTGGGTTCAATCCCCAGTACCACCACCAAAAAAAAAAAAAGACGAGAAGTAGAGATGATTTTCAATGTAGAAATACCTAAAGAAGATACAGAATAACTGCTAACTAGTAAGTAGATTTAGCAGTGTCTTGGGTTATAATATTATAAAAGTCACTTGATTTTTTTATTGATCAAGAGCAAACAATTGGAAAATCAAACTTTAATTCATTTGTAGTAGTCCAAGAAACATAAAATATTTATGAATAAATTTAACAAAAGAAATTCAAGATCTTATCACTAAAAGTTATGGAATAATTGCTGAGAGATAGTTTAAAAAGCCTACATAAATGAAAAGGTATAACATGTTCATGAATCACAAAACTGGATATTGTTAAGATGCCAATTTTTATTGATTGATTAATTGATTTTGGTATTACAGATTGAACCCAGGGGTACTTTACCCCTGAACCACATCCCCAGTCATTTTTTATTTTTTATTTTGAGACAGGGTTTTGCTAAATTGTTTAGGACCTCACTAAGTTGCTGAGGCTGACCTCAAACTTGAGATCCTCCTACCTCAACTTACAAGTTGCTACAATTACAGGCATGTACTTCCACACCTGGTTCCAATTCTCTTTATTTTTTCTTCTATTTTTTAAAGTTGTAGGTGGTATTGCACAATGCCTTTATTTTATTTCATTTTTTAATTAATTAATTAATTAATTTATATTTGGTGCTGAGGATCAAACCCGGTGCCTCACACGTGTCAGGCAAACGCTCTACCACTGAACCACAAACCCAACCCTCCAATTCCTTTTAAATCAACTATAGATTCAGTGCAATTCCAATAGAAATCCCTTAGAAACTGACAAGTTGATGTTAAAATTTTATATAAGAATGCAAATGACCTAGAATAGCGAAAGAAATGAAAACAAAAGGTGGATCAAACTACCTGATTTGGAGACTTAGCATCAAGCTACAATAATAAAGACAGGGTGGAACTAATGAAAGAATGAATATACAGTTCAAAAGAGCAGAGTTCAGCCTGGTGCAGTGGCACATGCCTGTAATTCAGCTACTCTGGATGGGTGAGGCAAGAGGATTACAAGTTCAAGGCACACCTGGGCAACTTAGTGAAATCCTATCTTGAAATTTTAAAAGAAAAACAGGTCAGGGATGTAGCTTGTAATAGAGTGCTTGCCTAGTATGTGCAAGACCCTTGGTTAATCCTTAGTATTGAAAAATGGGCTACGAGGCTAAAATAAAGAATACTGAGAAAGCAAAAAGTTTGGGAAATTTTTCAGAAAGTAGAACAGAATGACAAAAAAATTTAAAATAGAAAAAGCATTAGAAGATTCATCCAAGATGTCCAGCATCACATAGTAGAAATATTAGGGAAAGGGAAAGAAAAATAGAGGAAATCATTAAAAGTATTTTCTTAAATTCTGAGAATTTAAATAAATGAGGTTTTAGATTGAAAAGGCCAAGCAAGTCTTTTTGTTTTGTGAAAGTATCACAGAGTGGCACAGACTGGGTTATTTATTTATTTATTGAACCCAGGAGTGCTCTACCACTGAGCTATATCCTTAGCCCTTTTGTTTTTTTTTTTATTTTGAGACAGGATCTCAATAAATTGTCAGTTGTGATCTCAAACTTACAGTCTTCCTGCCTCAGTCCCCCTGAGCAGGTGTGTGCCATATAATTTTATAATAGTTCACAGCTAGTTTTATATGTTTAGTTTTATAATAGTACTGGGTTTTTCAGATTTTCTGTTTTTTCAAGTTAATTTTGGTAATTTGTTTCTAAATTGCACATTTCATCTTTTTAAATTTGTTACCATAAAATTTCTCTTATTTATTTATGTCTACTCTTGAACATAAGGTGGGCTCAAGCTAACCATTGTAATGAAGAGATCCAAAAAATTAATTTATTGTAATGTAACACTTTGTTATGCTACAGTGATCAATCTAGTCTGATAGATGACTATGTTCCACAGGAACCAAGGTCCAGACTGGAAGGTTCACTTCTGTCTTCACATCATATGGCTCCCATTCTTGGGTATAAGAGGTCTTTTCTCTTACCTGCACCCCTCCTTTGAAATGTCTACTCAGGTCTTTTTCTAAGTTTTTATTTAATTATTTGTTTATGGGATGGATCTCTTTATGTTGCCCAGGCTGGCCTGGAACTCTTAGGCTCAAGTCATTCTTCTGCCTTAGCCTCCCAAGTAGCTGGGATTACACTTGGCCTTTTTCAAGTTTTTTAAATTGTAAGATTATTTTTTCTCTTTCTTTCTTTGTTTATATTCATTTTCTGTCAAGGATATTACTCCTGCTGTGTGTGTGTGTGTGTGTACACCCAGGGGCACTCTAGAAATGGGGTCTTGCTAAGTTGCTGAGACTGATCTCAAACTTGTGATACTTCATTCTCAGACTCCTGAATTGCTACAATTATAGGCAAGTGCCATTCCACCTGGCCCTATCCTATTTCTTGCAAATCTTTTTTTTTTTCCACCAGTTTTGATATTTGCCTTTAAGCCTGTGTATCCTATTTTTGGTCCGTTAGTAGTTTTGCTTTTTGTTGTTGCTGCTGTTGTTTTTAAGCTACCTTTTCTTTTTCTTTACTTAAATAGGTCATGTTCCAACATATATATTAATTTCCCTTCTTATATTGACTTAACAGTCATTACAGCTCATCACTTTTATAAAAATATTCAGATTTTCATTAGTATTCTTTGCCTTTTCTCATTCTCTCTCTCTGATGGTAGAAAAACTTACACCCTCACGAGGAAATGTATAGGAGATATTGCTATAGGGGGTGGTATTGACAATGATAGCTTTGTATAAGTTCCTCATCTAGAGTGATATAGAGTTGCTTAAGTGCTCTTCCTTAGAGATGATGTAAATTGAACATTATAGTTGAACAAAGAGAATCCTAGAAAAGTAGTGGAGTCACTGATTAAAGAATAGATTAGCTGCCATGTTATATTTCTTTTTGCAGAAAATATCTTTGGTTTATTTGTTTAAGATTTCAGGATTAGCTTAGATATGTAATCATTTTAAAAGTCAATTTGTTAACTAGAAAGTGAGAAATAAATGGTTTACTTCTACCATTGCTTTTTGCAGGGAGAAATTCAGAAAATATATTTTTTGCAAAGTTAAAGGAAGACTGTATTCCTGCTCCTCGCTCTGTTGGAAATATTAAAATAAACTTCACTCCTCGTGTATTCCCAACTGCACTCCGTGAATCTAAAGTAGCAGAAGAAGAGGAGGTAGATACACTTGCTTTAGTTACAGTGATACCAGTTAAAATGCTTTCATTTCATTTCATCTATCAAAACTTGTATGATTCTATATTTTTAAGTATTTATTACACTAAAGACTTCATGAATATATTCATGAATATTTCCTTATGAGAAAGTATATTTTGAAGATTTATTATTGACTCTCAAATACTGATGAGAGAACATTGATTCAATATGTAAAATTACTGCTTATTCTGAGAGAGAAACTGTTACACTTTACCATTTGTTTTATCATTTTATTTTATACATCATTTTCTTTTTTTTTTTTTTTTTTTGTGTGTGTGGTGCTGGGGATCAAACCCATAGCCATAGCTTTGTACATGCTAGCAAGCACTATACCACTGAGCTACATCTCCAGCCCTTGGTAATATATTAATAAACTTTGGAACAGAAAAGATTTGAAAATTATCATTAAACTTACTGAGCCCTGTACTCTTAAGTATTATATCTGTAGTTACATAAATGCTAAGAGGGTTGTTTTCTTTGTTTTTGTTTTTTTTTACTGTAAGGCAAGAACTGATACCTTTCTCAGTTGAAAAGTTCTAGAAGCTATGCACAGTGGCATATGCCTATAATCCCAGCAGATGAGGAGGCAGAGAGAAGAGAGTTGCAAGTTCAAAGTCAGCCTCAGCAACTTAGTGAGGCCCTAAGCAATTAGTGAAAATAAGAAACAAAAAGGGCTGGGGATATAGCTCAGTGGTAAAGCACTTCTGGTTTCAATCCCAGTACCCGCCCCACCAAAAAATGCTGTACAAATAACTGAAGATCCTTAAGACAGAATGACAATTTATAAATATGTTTTCTTATTAAGCAACATATTTCTTTTTTTGGTGGGGAGAGTACTGGGGATTAAACTCAGGGGCACTTGATCACTGAGCCATGTCCCCAGCTCTTTTTTGTATTTTATTTAGAGACAGTAATATATAACTGAGTATATATATAATAAATAGCTGAGTTAGTTACTGAGAGCCTTGCTTTTGCTGAGGCTAGCTTTGAACTCTCAATCCTCCTGCCTCAGCCTCCCGAGCCACTGGGATTACAGGCATGCTCCATCTTGCTCAGCTAACCAACATATTTCTATATTTCATTTTGAAATTATTTCTACAATTATGCAACTATAATTATTTTAATGTAGAAAAATAAAATTTCAAAAAGTAAAATAATAGGGGGTAGAGTTGTGGCTCAGTGGTAAAGCACTTGCCTGGCATGTGTGAGGCTCTGGGTTTGATACTCAGCACCACATATACATAAATAAAATAAATAAAATAAAAAGATCCATTGACAACTAAAAAAATATTTAAAAAAGGAATAAAAAAGGTAAAATAATAATCAAGCGAATTCCCAGAGAGATGAAATTTGTACTTGAAAT